>NC_133207.1:21731817-21741817 GCF_958299795.1 Porites lutea
AAAGTTTGCTAAACCGTTTCTTTATTTTTGTGTTGTGTTTTTGGCAACAGCCGGTCTATTCGATTAAATTAAATTCGACGTCTGAAACCAAGTCGTGCTGCAGTCGAACCATCTTAGCACGGCAGTAGCACGACGTTTGAAACAGGCCTAAGCCCCTCAAAAACGGCCTTTCAAAAACAGAAGCCCCGGGGCTTACTTTCGGAATTTTAAGGGTATATACATTTTTTTCAGCAGCTTCCCGCATCTAATATTTTTTTCTCTAACTAATTGCAAAGAAAACTACTGGTCCCAATTTTCTAACTGGAAATAGAGTCTAGCTAATTTGTTTATATTAACAAATGTTGCCGTATCATCCTGAAATTCCGGTTGGAAAGTTATATTTATCATAGGAACACGACTCTTCCTAGCCTGCTAGAGCAGACGCCTATGGTCAGCTTTTGTTTTTACCAGGCGGACAAAAAAAAAAGCTCTCTTCCCTGTGGGTGAAGAAGGCATCGATCTGCTCTCGCATTCTACACTTTTCGGGTCGCTCCAGTGGAAAATTTCCAGCACTAAGAAAAGTCTGAAAAGGAAGCCCTGTTTTCCCTCGATTTACCGGTCAAAATGTCCAAAGACTTCTCTCTTGCTTCACGCCCACGTTTCATTTTCGCGGCTTTTTTGTTGTACAAGAGATTGATTTGTGCAAATAGTAAAACGCGATTTCCGAGCAAAATTTTTGTTTACCACTTACCCATACGTATTCTGAACCGACCGGTTTGCTTTTAAATGAAACCGATACACAACACTGGCCAATGGAAATTTCTATAATTCAGTACAAAAAAAAAAAAAAAGAACCAAATCGAGGCTACATTTATTTGTATGAAACTATCCACCCAGTATAATGTGTGCGTTCACCGGAGTGCAATATGGCAAACGTCTATTTGTTGCAGAGATGCTACAAGAAAACAAACAAACAAAAAAGACAACAACAATAACAAAAACAACAACTCGTGAATGAAATTAAGTGAAAATTCGTATCATCACTTTCGATTATGCTGAATTTAAAACGAAGAAAACCAAGTTTCAAAACAGTTACTTTATTGCCACTGCAGCATAAATTAAATACTCCTAATTTATATAATTTGTTTTCACTAATCGAAGGTGTAAAAAACGAATAGTTACAAGCGAGTAAGTCAAGAGAAAGTTTAGGAACAGACGTGAGCTTGGGTTAAAAAGCGAAAAAAGTCCTCTGACTCACAGACAATTGGATTTGGCCTTCCAAGAAACACATGAAACGCAACGGCGAGGTAAAAAAGATGAAGTATTAAATAGCAAAGTTGTTACCTATTATGGATCGTTCTTTTAGTTAATATTCATCACACGACAGGTCTGAACTGAAACAAAACTGGGACTTCTGTTGGACTGTACCAAAGACGGTGAAGTGAAAGGTGACGAAAATAACGATCGCCTACTTACACTCATACTTGTTCTGAGTTGATCTTACGATACATAAGCGTTTACAGGGTAACAATAAAGAAGCGTACTGTAGGCTGTTTTAGTTGTCGAATGTCACAGCACATGGTCAGTGTCAATGATGCTCATATTTTAAAAACCCTCAAAATTTCTCTCGCGCGACTTCGTCCCATCCCTTCCCGAACCCGTTTCCCTTTCGAAGGTCTACCGCGCAATTTAATACGGGTACAGCCAAATGAGCTCTTAACTACTTACGAGCTCTTTCATCTGAAGAGTTATAATGCGTTTTGTCAATACCATCATCTAAAATACTTTCCCGTCACACGGATATTGGCCTTCTGCCTGTAGGTTGAGTCCTAAAGGGTGACGGCTTTTCAGTTTAGTGGTTGTTTTGTGGTCCTACTCTTTCCGTCTATGGATTATGTTTGTCAAGAGGGCGGAGCAGACATTCAAATTTAAGCTACCCAGCAGCACTTCTCCTATTATCTTTCTCTACGCTGCAAAAATATGGTTCGAATTCTTGACCTTTAGAGCAAACGATAAGTAACCAGTGAGGAGTACAACTTGAGACCTTTAGATTCTAGTACTGCGCGTTAAGTGAAATCTCGCCGCAATAGTCGTCCTCGTCATCAAATCTAAAGATCTCTCATAAACTTCACTGCGGCCAAATTCTTCTAGCGCTTTCTTTGGCCAAAGTGGAAACCAGTGGCGACCCTAACGATATATTTCGCTTACAGTTGCCTGCGAACGAAAACCATCAGAGTGGCCGCTTTAATATACGCAGTCAAGAAGTACGGCCTGTTTCCAGTCACTGTCATCAGAGCCCTGGTTTTTTTTTAAGTAAATGCGTGGTAAGTTCTGTCAAGGGAGTAAGCATAAGGGCTTGACGTCTAGATAAGAGAGAAAGTTTTAAGGAAAGGCAAGTGGAGATGTTGATGAGTCAGAATTTAGCGAGAATAATAAAGAGAGAAACGAGAATATATATTACAAATTCAACGCCACAGCAAGAATCCCACAACAAATGTACAAAATGTTCCCCAATGTCTTACACAGCGGTACTTCCACAATCTGCAAATAGAAAAAAATACCAGCAGTTACAAGAAAGACGTAAAAAGAGGTTGACAGAGTAGAGAGGAGAGGTGTGACGTCACGTTACCATGGTAGCACTATTTCTGGATGACAACGAAACCAACGACGACAGCGACGGCAAGGAGAACGGCAAAAAATATACGTTTATATTAAGAAAAAACAACGTTGCACGTGTATCACGCTATTTTGTACATTTCTTTGCCGTCGTTGCATCACTACGACATAAAACTTTCTAATTTCATGAGCCCAGAGTAGGTAAACAAAACACAAAAATTGTCGCTTTCGTTTTTTCAACTTAGATAACGATAAATACTGTCCCGAAGAAAATTTCGCCAAGATTTGCCAAATTAGGTTGTCATTCAAAAAAATTGTTACCATGGCAACATGACGTAACGGCTTCTTATCTCTATTGTATTCAGTTATAATCCAACATTACGTTGTCAATGGATCTCACACAAGGCCACACGAAACCGTATTCCTGTATCGCTTTTGTCAGCAAATCATAATTTAACAATAGAGCGATTTTCGTATGACCTTGAAATGAAAACGCGCGAACAAAACACAAGCAACAAACAAACGGAAATTGAGCGATTTGATTGGTTTATCGAACGGATACAAACACGCGTGGCTTTTGGTTGGTTAAGCGAACGCTCGGGTGAAAAAACTTCATGCCTGAGAACTTTCTACAAATCAACCGATACTTCGCTTTGATGTCATACTACAACACGATTGGCTAATCGAACGATGCCTTCTTTACATTAGGTTTTTCTTTGGCGGGAAAACGAAGTGGTCATGTTTTGATCTTTTCATCCATTGGCTGATAAAACAAATAACGAACACTCAGCGAAACCATTTTTCAAGGTCATACGAAAATCGCTCTAACTGAGCGATTTCCGATTGCGCTAATTGCTGGTCGAGAGCTATGGTCGATGACCATGGAAATGGAGAGGTGGTGGCACAATTTGCTTCTCTCTTTCTCTCGGGCGCGATTTTGCCGAGAAACTTGAGTTTAATTTGAACATTTTTACGTCGCGCACGCAAATTCTCGACTCTGACCCGATAACCGTGCGCTTAATACAGCGGGCTCAGTTATGACCATCAGTTCACCAATAAGCAGATGCTCGCACTCAAAAAACCAAGATAAACTTGTTGGGAAGTTTAGGCTTTTGCGACTTCAAAGGCTTGACGCGATTCCGATAGCCTACGAAAAGTCCTTAGCAGCGAGGAGCAAGGAGAAACGGCTTTATTCGCAGGATGCGATTCAGACAGAACCTTCTTTTCTCCTCTTCACTCAAGAGAGCGAAAATGAGGCTCCGCTCGCAGGGCACGCAGACACTCTAGTGATTAAATTTTCCAAATACCTGATTTAGAAAATCTACCAACAGGACCCCATATTCTTACAGTTCCGTCGTCACTGGCCGACGCTAACATAGTGGGATCCTTTGAATTCCAACTGACACAGTTTACAGTTCTCGTGTGTCCACTGAGCACCGCAATTGGTTTTTCACGTTTTGAATGCCAGATGTACACCTTGTGATCTGTGAAAAGGAGAAAACGTCTGGTACAATTGTCTGGCTTTGCAACTGACCCTTAAATTAGGGAAATGAATTTTTCAACCGCATTAGTCATCATGATCGCTTGTTATCGTTTTTTTACTCGGGTGTCCTGTGGTACGCCCAAGTCAAACAGGGGTGCAATTCTTCGGGAAAATCCAAATCCGGAATCTTGAAAATAAAAGAGGACTTGGGATTCTAGTTAACGGACTTGAAACCTAAAGAATCCACGCTCCCGATGGATTAATCAGACCAAATCTAAATATGGGGTTTTAGGGTTCATGATACCTGCGTTTCTTTGGGCAGGGATTCCAAAAAATTATATCAGGTAAATTTTCTTCTGTGGCCCACGCGCTCAAGAATCCATTTCCGGATTTTTCGTTTCTTTCGTCATGGTAACGAATTCAAGAAATCTGAGATCAAGGATCTAATGTATTTATCCACAGAAGCAAAGCACTCACAATCAGAGAATTCTGATCTGCATGGCGACGTCTCCTATTTCCTGGAGACTTCAGGGCGTTTTGAAGCGACGCACTTCAACCAGAAGTGAACCTTTTCGTTCTTGGGCAATGGTTCCGCCGACATTTTTGGGCAACTCGCTTTTTGAAAGAGTTACGACACTTAGCAGTACGAGTTTGGTAGCGTTAAGGCATGCTCTCTCTTAACGGACGCCTCTATAAGACGGACACCTCTGTAAAACGGACACTTAGAGTTGGTCTCTGCCCTTCTTTACTCCCTTTATTTGACTCTCTATAAGACGGACACTTAGTGCCGGTCCCAAAGGTGTCCGTCTTAAAGAGAGTTGACTCTATTAAAAGGAAAAAGGTCTCACCTCCGGTTGACATGCGTCGCTCAAAAACACGTGTACTTAAGCTCCGTGTTATTTCATTAGCAGGACACACATGTATCTGTGCACTGACCTTCACTACCGCTAGCAAGGAAGTTCTGATTAGCACCACCGAAACATGAGTATATTGTATACTTTTCCTGTCTTGGACCCTGATATTTCCTGATTAATATTCGATCTCTAATGTCCCATAAATGAACTCCCTAACGACAAAGAAAGAAAGAGAAAGTTGATCAACAAATAGCTGAGATAATTTAGAAACAACGACGGTAAAATCTACTTTGTAAGACATCCAATTTCTTCGAATAAGTGCCCGCGCTCTAATAAACGCCCTTCTTCGAATAAGCATCCAACTCCTAGGTTATAATATCAGACATGCGTCCCTCTCCAACAAGCGCTCTCCCTCCCCCCCCCCCCCACCCCCTCTCCCCAAACACTCTCTTAAATAGTAGGGAAATAAAGAAAACCTGCTTCTATTGCCACTTTATTTATAACTTCTTTAGCTTAAACTTCAAGATCTGTACAGATACAAATGTGTATAAATTCAGTATGTAATGGGACTAAGGTACCCTTGATTACCAACAGGAGGAAAGCTTTATAAGCCTTCCTCAATTAAAGCACCCTCGTTCCAACAAAAGACCTTCCTTTTAGCCCAACTTTTAAATAAGCGTCCGGGCGCTTATTCAAGAAAATACGGTACAAATCTATCTATAATGCAATGTAGAAGAGGTTCAAGTTTGTCGCGGGCAAAGTTAAAAGGGCGACTTCGAAGTACAGCTGTTCGCTATTCTAGGGTCACGCTTAGACCTTTGGTAACTTTCGGACTATGTACAAACGATGAGATTCCTCACCTGTGAAGCTATGTTTAAAAGTGCGTGCCGACCATCGTCCGATACAGAAAATGACATGATCGAATGGTCTTCTTGAATTCTGTAAGAAGAAAGAATGTCAGACGGAAATTCGTCTATAAATTATCAGGAGCCCGAAATTATAGATTTCATATTTCACTATCACTAAACAATTCCATAACCCCTCTTCTTTAATCAGTTATCTTAAATTTAGACTGTTCACAGCCCCCATTTTTAGGTATGATCGTCGGGATGGGGCAAATTTAAGCGCGGGCGGCCACCTTGGTTTTTAATTGTACCGAATCTAGCTTGAGTGTGGGTTTGCCTAGTCCCTAGTCCTCTTTTTCCGCCCGGACAATGCGTTTAGGAACACATGTCCAAGCGAAACGCCTCGGATATACGTAGCTGAAGTGAATTGACCGAGAGAAACTGGGAAAACGCCTTACAAGGACTAAGCAAGGTATGAGTATCCAATTTACTTAGGGAGCGGGGAATGCTTTGGCTTTGAATTGATTTGGTTCGGCCTTCCTCCACTCATCACTAGCAAGTTTAAGCAACGAGAACGCTGACGTCCCGGACGTCATGATTAGCAACCAGAAGTTCGATAAATCGCTTGATGGAAGGCTTCTGTCTCACACAACGAATCTGAAAGCCATTGTTTTAAGTCCCACTGCGCGAATTTGTCGAGTTAGAGCACTGAAAGAGTGAAAAATGAACTTCCGGTTGCCATTTTTGACGTCCGAGACGTCAACGTTCCTTAAGTCCCTACTATAAACCCAGGGGCCTGCCCCTCCCGTAACGATATGTCTCGACGATTTCATGGGAAAATGAGGGAATGTGGACAGTCTATCTTTCATTTTGTGCAGACTTACAAGTTACTATCATTTAATTCGTCAAAATTGTAAGCTCTAATTCTGTTGTGTGTGTCCGCAGCCAGAACAGTACTGCCTCCACCACCTAAACAATGAAGCCCTGTGACTCTGACACCTTCCCACGTATCCATCACACTACCATCGAGAGCCTAAAAGAATCAAAATAATATCTGCATGTATCAAATGGTAACGAAAGTAGAAAAACTGTAGCGCCGGTCTGCCGCGATGTTTAACTGAGGCCGCGGTTTAGAGACAACTGCAAAGTGAAACGGTTAGACTTTCTAGTCTTCTCGGATAAGGACGATAAGCCGTAGGCCCCGTCTCAAAAGTCAGTTGGACATTAAAGAACCCACACACTGTTCATGAGTTAAAAGTAGGGGACATAGTGTGGTGGTTTATCTCGTGGGAGGAGGGACTGTTACGGGCCTTTTGTCGCGGTGACCCTGCCAAAATTGGCGAACCTACGCGAATAGAAACCCTTTCAATCAAAGAGTATATGATAGAGTCTTGTAAATTATGAAATGATCAAGATCTAACTTTTGGCTATGTGGATGAAATCTTATGGTGTGAGAATTAAACCTCTTTGGCAGAAATTGAATCACATACAGTTGAACCTCAACTCTCTCTAAATGGACCCCTTTACAAGATGGACACCTCCCTAAAATGGACACTGTAGAGTTGGTCCGCGCTTTTTTGTTCTTTTCTTATTTGACTGTCTTCAAGATAGACACCTTGCTAAAAATGGACATCTACATGTAGAATTGGTCCCTGCCTTTCCTTACTTTTGTAGTTAACTCTCCATACTGAGATTGTCATCTCACTAAAAGGGGACCCATAGCGCCAGCCCCAATGGTGCCTGTCTTACTGAATGTTGACTGTATACCTATATTAACCCTTCAAGTCCCAAAAGTGACCAACTTCGATATTCTCTTAACGATATCCATACATTGCCACAAGATTAGGTTATAAGAATTAATAAAATGATCACCCAAGAGAAAATGCTTAGATCTTTCATCAAATTTTCTAACTCATTCTTTAAGGAAATATATAGAGGTCAGTTTGGAGAATTTGTATGTGGATATTGGGACTTAAAGGGTTAAGCAGGCAGGAGGAGTTTAGTTTGACTTTTTTGGGACGTTGAAGAAAGCACTTGACACGTAAAAATTAGATGAAAACGCCACGTGTTCACTATTATTTTAAACCATTACTGCTTGGGACTATGCAGCAATTATACCACTGTTGCATTAGTAGTTTATGCTAAATAAAATTCCAGATATTAAAAAAAAATGAAATTAAGGAAAGAACTACCACTTACACATTGGTAAAACTGCCCCCTTTTCCCACCAGTGTAAAACCTCTTGCTATCAGGATTCCAGGCACAACATGTGAGACTATCATCTGTCGACTGACTCATTCTACATTTCAGCTCTCCTGTCTTTAAACACAAGCAGACAAATCCACTTTAACCACAATTTGTCCAGAAACAGGTAAATGCAATGTATTAAACAAGGCATAATGATTGACACTAACAGTTCAATGGCCTGAGAAAATGGCCGACATTTTGTGACGCCACCACTGGTGAGGTCTGAGAAACAAGTGCAGAAATTCCATACTGATGAAACATCACTACCCAAGTCTGGGTAGTGATTCTGCTTGGTTGAAGCAAATTTCCCATGCTGCAGGACCAGTGAGAAGCACTAGCCAGATCAGGTAGTGACACATCATCAGTATGGAATTTCTGTGCTTGTTTCCCAGATGTAAGCTTGTACTTGTACCTTCTATTGGAGCTCAACTTAAGCTATATGCTTCTGTTTAGATTCAAACCAGTCATTTTACTCAAAATCGTTCATTTTTATTTGTACATTCAGAAAAAAAGTTAATAATTATTACTCGTAATTCGTTGATTATCACCCTCACTATAATTTTTACCATGTGTTTTTTAATACAGATATACTTCGTTTTCTTTGCGATTTCATGGTGTGTAGCGGCATATTTTGGCATTTTAAGATTTTGGAAAGATTTGAAATAAAAGGCTGGCAAAATATGAATGTTTCAACATGTAAGTAATAAACAAATAACACATGGAAAGTACTTTGTAGGGTATTAATTTTATGCACTCATTCGCGGTGCTCACTCATTTGATTTCTGATTTGTCATGTGTAAATAAGGTACACATACACTTTCCATGAAGTATTCTATATTTGAAGGTCTTTTGAAATCTAAAGATGCAATAAAGGCAAAGATAACAGAAAGGAAATATAACATGTTCCACCATTTTGGAAAGAGGTATATAACTATGTTGTGAGCAAAATCTCTTCCCAGGTTAAACCAGAATTTCCTTTGTCTCCTGTGAATAATTAGGGCTGAGAAACAAAGGAAATTCTGAGCCAAACTACAGTGTAGGTTGAATACTGATTTGACTTAAAATTGATTTTAGCTACAACATTATAATGCTACCATTCTCATGATAACAGACATGACTACATGTGCATTTGACTTACTTCCGTATTCCAAATCCATAATTCAGAACAGTCTTCAGGACCACAGGCAATAAGGTATGTGTCATCTGGACTCCAGGCTAAATGACCAACCCCAAATGAATGTCCTTCCATTGTTCTAAGATGTGTGGGTTCACCATTCTGTACAAGATACAATGAACATTGTATACAGTGATTTCACTGAACTGGGATACAGGTAATGACATGTGAGCAAATTTCACAAAAATTAATAGAAAAAAGTCCTTTCCCATGTACATGACTTTTTTTGTGCGTGTGTATGGCAGTGTAGCAGACTAATGTATATTTACAAGTATATTAATTAACAAACAGAAAAATAATAATATTCCACTGTCTATTTAACAAAGATTCCATGTTGTTGTGCTTCTGTTCAGTTACAGAACACAAATAATGTAATAACTGGGGGCTTAGCTTGGAATTTTCCCGAAGTACCTACATTTCTATGTGAGTGACTTGATTAAATTCAGTTTACATTTCTTATCAGTCTGGTAAGGTAAACAACACTTGTGAATATACAGGTATGTACATGTAAGACTATACTCAGCAGGCAAGTAATGGCCTTCATGTGCTTGAAGGTGGCAAAATCGCAGTAAGTTGAAGCGGAGTTACTTACATGTAGGCAAGTGCACTTTTTTTTCAGGTATAGCTTACTTCATTTGCTTTGTTTTTCTACTTTGTTTGTTTGTTCTTAACCCTACCAATACCCTTAGACACTGCTATGACCTACATATACAGTACAATGGGCAAAAGATAATCAATAACAGACTGCTTACTGAAACATCCCAGATTATGACTGTACCATCTCGAGATCCAGTAGCAAGCT
>NC_133207.1:21746817-21856817 GCF_958299795.1 Porites lutea
TTTACCTCAAACCGACATGTAGACAGCGCCGGATCTCTTTTTATTTTTGTTTTTGGTGGCGCTGGTGCGATTACCTAAACTATCCTATCTACCGACGGGGTTTGCATGTGAACAGCCAGGAGGGACATCCCTAGAGGAATTGCTCTTTGATGTTCACTTACTTAGTTACTTACTGCAGTTTCAGAACACTTTCTTGCAAGTAATCATTCCGACAATTATATGCTTTTGATTCCTATTGAAAAACTTAAAATGGCCGTGATTCTTTCAGGAAAGCACGTGAAGCCCACCTTATCCATAACGCTAAGACAATTGAGCCTCTGGGCATCAATAAATTAAACGTGATGAACTGTATCTATATATAGTATATCTTTTATGTTTTTGTTATCTTGTCTTTTTAAGTAGCCACACCATACCACGTCATATTATGTAATTTCCGGTCATTATTTTACTTCATATATATTTCTGTAAATTCGTGACATCTCAATAAACCTGATGAAGACTGGTATTGGCCAGTCGAAATATCGCAACTTAACTCTATTTCGCGTTGTTTGATCAGTCCCTGCAAAAGTCTTCTTGACTGTAACGTTTTCAATTTTATATATTTTGACTCATCACGATCTTTTGGGATCCGACGTCGAGCAAGATTGTTCGTACACGGTTTTTGCACTGTGTGTGTGTTTTTTTTATTATTATTTTTTTATTATTTTTTTTTTATCTGAACTAAACATTCTACTTACTCGGACTCTTTAGCTCACTGACTGTGCTCCTGGCCTACACTAAAGTCCCTGCCTTCATAGCCTGGGACCAGGCTTCGCTGTGGGAAAAAAATGGCAAAAAAAACGGAGTGAATCCCGCTCGGCTCACTTCGCTCGTCGGTTTTTTTTTTCTTCTTTTTTTTCTCAAATTCAGAGCCTGGTCCCCAGCAGTTTGGTTTCTTTGAAATGGATCTTTTCACTGTACAAAACCATCAGCGTTGAACGGCATGGATAAAAAATATTGGCTTTTCAACCTGAACACCCCAAGTGAGACCAAAATATGCAATTTACACTGGCTAAGAAAAACGACGGGAATACCCCGGCTTTCTTCATTTGGAAGTCTCCTCCAGGGAGGATGCCTGGAGGAGGGAGGTGGGGGGGGGGGGGGGTGTTGAGCTTGGTCGCGTCCTATCTAGTTTGCGTTGAAAAAATGGAAGGACTGTGAAGAGTCCTACTTCATCCGCCACGTCCAGGCTGAGCAGTGCCGTTGACAGCCTAACAGTACGTAAAGAATTGACCTCAAGAATTAAACGACCCCGAGCTAATACCGGCAGTGAGGCACCAGGCAGGAAATTCATTTGCGAGAGTTTGTTTTGGCGGATTAGCGATTTTTTTATGTTTTGCGGGAAATAATTTTTGTAGTTAGAACAGTCCCTGACAAATCAATGATAATATTTTCGTTTTTATTGAGTACGTTCAATGCAAATACATATTTTCAAACAACACTACGGTGTGCGTGCCCTATGTAAAACCAGTCAAATATATTACTTTTCTTTGTCATTCGATTGCAAACACGAACAGAGACTGGGGAATTCTTTGTACTTTATTTTTGGGTGGCGAATTCAAATAAGAGACTATTTTAGTCTGATCACAAGCCCTTTATATTTTCTTACAGTGTAAAAGTCCGCCGAGCGCGCTTGATAAAAAAATAAGAACAGCGGAGATTTAAATGACGGCGCTCGTTAGCCTGCGAAAACAGACGTTTCTCCTGACCCGCTCGCAGATTATCGAAAAGAACAATAAAGCAACGTCTGTGTACAGGTTAAGAATATTTATCTCTGGAGTAAATTTTTCCTCGAAAAATTTTTGCGGACTTTTTTTTGTGGGGACTTATTTTTGCAGATTGCTGAAAAAGTCGCAAAAACTAGACCCCACTAAAATTCCGTGCCACACGAAAGGCTGAAGGTTTATTCTGGTCTATTCTCACAGCCCGCGACGCTAACTTCTAAACTTCGACAGTTCTTAATTTAATCAGAGTCAGCTCGCATGAAGCAAACCACTCTTTGACTGGTACATCCATCACATAATTGGTCCTCCGTCGTGGAAAGGATCAGTCCACTGCGTCTCCTCGGAGCCTGTGTATGATGCCCATCCGGTGTTTCCTCTGCCTAACGGAACTAACGCCTGGGGAACTAGAGG
This sequence comes from Porites lutea, assembly GCF_958299795.1. NCBI lineage: Eukaryota > Metazoa > Cnidaria > Anthozoa > Scleractinia > Poritidae > Porites > Porites lutea. The sequence goes on from NC_133207.1 coordinate 21,748,992, forward strand.
CACGGAGACGAGGCTTGTTCATACCCAGTCTCTACGCATTAGGAATGTGTGTCCTATCCAATATGGCTTCCACACACTACCGCCATATCGGGCGGTTTCTTAATCGTCTTCGTCTGTGTAGGGGTTATAATACAAATGTGTCAGTAAGTATGATCTTAAACTTTCCAGGAAAGGTTAAACTTATTTTCTAAAATTCAATGTTTCTTTCCAAAGCAGCGGTTTTTGCATTATGGAATTCGATCTGGTACAACAAAGTTACAAAATGAAGGTTAGTCCACCAAAATAATCTCCACCGCCACCACTTTGCTGTAAAATATCGTTACAATTCCCAAGTTTAAAGGGATCTTGTTTATCTTTTATTTAGTGAAATACCAATCGGGGACCCTGTGGAGTACCTCTGGTAACAGCAACCTTATGTAAGTAACAAAATAAATAGGCTACTGCATTTTCCATCCTTAACGCCCGGTTGAGGACCAATGGAATTCTTCAGGGGCAAGTTTAAAAAATTGAGGATTTGTTTAGGGGTAGAGTAAAAAAAACTATATCTTTTGCCGGGGGGGGATGGGGGGGTGAAGCTTTAAATTCCTCAAAATTTTTCGTAGTAGACCCGTATTCTTCAGGGAGGAAGACCCATATTTTATGGAAGTCTTCCGGGGTGAATGCAATTTTGTTTGATCCATAAGGGGTAAGAAGAAAGAGCAAGAGTTCAACCAGGGGTGGGGTGGGGTGGGGGGGGGTTGGGTCGGGGAGGAAGTTACAGACATTAAATGCAAATGACAAAACAGCGTGAGATTCAAGGACCATTCCACGATTTTTTCAACATTTGACTGGGACTGGTCAAGAAAACCCATTGACATTGCTGGAAAGGATGCCTTAAAATTAGTAAAGTTGCCAAGTTTGAAAGTGATTTGTTGAAAACTAACAAAGATATAGCTTTGAAAATTCTCTGAATTTTACAAATGTTTGTATGGTAGGGGGACACAAACCTGCCCCTGCCCTACAAACCTCTGTAAACTTTTGTAACTTTGTAGAGCAATACCTTTGCCCGCATTGGATGTATGACCTTGAAACTTGCTAAGTTTACCAATCTTTTTCAGTGCTGATGGATATTAGTGAGTTTATGCAACAGGATAGTAGAAAGAAGAGGACGGCAAGATGCACGTGTGTGACAAACGTGACAGGGCTATTGCTTGCGTGTTTTGCTGTGATTCACTTTATTGTTTTCTGGTCTTTTACAAAAAGATCTGTTTAAAGGAGGGCAAAGTTTGGCAAAAAATTTTTTCGAACCTTATTATTGTCACGCTTGTTACACAAGGTTTGCTGTCTCCTTTCCTCTCCCGCCCTGTTGCGTAAGCTCACTATCATTACTGGTCTTCATCACAACTTGAAAAAAAATGGAAGGATCTATGAACTCAAACCTCAAAAGTTGTTTCACCGATACTTGAATTCTGAAAATTAAGAACTCCCGGTAGCCTATATCATTTTTGGTCCAAGAGGGGAGAATAATTGAGAATGGGGCCAAGCAATTCACTCCTGAAATATTGCCGGATTTTGCAGACAACCAATAGCTAATTACATGTACAAGACACTTATTTCAAGACACTCAACATGGCTACAAGAAAGCAACAAAAGACTCTGTCACTGAGTTTTGCTGAGAAAGCATGAATTCATCTCTCAAGGAACCCATAAACCTTAAAGTAGTACTTTTTCTAATACAAGGATTATTTAGAAAACAAAATCCCCCACAATAAGTCACTTTTTTAACCTACGTGATAAACCTCTCGGCCACCATGTAATTACCACATCCATCAAAAGCTGAGAAATCCAAGCATAGCCTGTCACAAAAAGAGGAGCTCGAGCCCTTTTTAAGTGAAATTTTTTTATAAAAATATAAGTTTTTAGCTGCTCTTTTACTACATAAAAATTTAGGCTCAGGAGGATAGATACAGTAAGTCTTTAGTTTGCATTCTGATGTTGTCATGTGAAAACCAGCAGTTGGGTCTGATTTTTCTTTCTACACAACACAATACCATGCTAGGAATAATTTTGGCGTCCATGGTTTCCAACCCTCGTAAGGTAACAGCCAAATAAAGTGCTGTATGATGATATGATATCACATTAATATGTTACGGGTCAAAATTTATTCAGGGTAAGTTTTTCAAACCAAAGTTGATTCTCTATTTTCTTTGTCTCCTTGCCCTAATTATTCAAAATTTTAACATTGATTTAATTTATTTTGACCTGTAACATAATTATACATTATATAATCAGGTTGCAGAGCTGGACAGATGGGAAATATCTTCACACATCTTCCTTTCTCTGTGAGTATTTCTATAGTTGAATCATATGACAAACTCACCATCACAATGAGAAGGATGCTCTAGAAGAGGGTGTGGTTTTAGAAAATGTCCATACCCCTATAATGGAAGGAATTAACTCTGTCGGCCTCCACCAAGGCATCATCTTATAATGTCTGATTATAAAAACAAATATTTGCTGGCAAAGAAGTCAACAGTGGTTTACCTTGTTGGTCAAAGAACATTTTGGTAATTATTTTTTGGGTGGATGTAAACTCTGCTTCAATGAGCTAGTCATTACTACTCTCCCATAGCCTTATTGTCCACACAAGTGCAATTGTAGCTCTTATTGTCAGGAACATATCTCAGCTTCAAAATCAGCCCTTGTGTCAAATCACATTGAAACTCCCAGAAGTTATAGTAATATTGCTAAGTGTAACGTACTTGCAGGGTTACACTCTAGCACTGCGGAGTTTTAAGCTACATGTAATTAAATTTGTCTGAAGGGCACTGACATTTTATAACAGCATGCAACCACATCCTGGAAGAAACAAATTTTGATTCCTTTGAAAGACAATGATTTACATCTCATTTGTTCCATTCCACCTGATTATTCTCATTGCTGAAATCTCATGCTCAATGTACCATTATATGTCTCTATGATGAAGTGACAAGGTGTATAATGACAGTTGTTTTCTCTGCATTTTTTAGCTTCTGATGACTATGTCATAGTGAGCACCCCACCATTTGCTGAGTCAGTGACTGAAGGAGATGTTAGATGGGATAAAGGTAAGTAAGCTTAGACCATTTCACAATGCTTAGTTGTGCTTCTTGTAACTATAGAGAGTTGTTTGCTTCTATTATCATTTTATGTCTATTTTTGCAGGTATTAACAATAACCACAAGAACTTTATTTAACAGTGCTTCAAAAGTAACAGTTGTCTGCAGGGCTTGAAATTAGAAAAAAAAACGTGAAGCGGCCAATTAAGAGGAGGCAGCATAGCTGAGCACTTGTAGCTCTACAGTGTAGAACATTAGATATGCAATCTGGAGGGCCCAATAGCTAACTGCTTTGCCTCCGGCCAGTTAGGATTCTTAACCTTGTGGCATTTGATTTATTTTTGTTTTAGCCATTTACTCAGCTCCACTAGCCTGTGTCCTATAAATACTGCTGAGGATGATTAAAGGAATTTTATCATCATTATCATTATTGTTATTTGTGATTATGGTGTGATTCTCTTCAGTTCTCTGGTACAGTGAAACCCTATTCATGCCACCATGGTTGGGCCATAAAATACCTGGTCATAATATTTGAGGTTTTTCCCATTTACAGTGTTTTCAAAATAATAAAATGACTAAGTGAAGTTTTGGCCAAAAGAATATGGTCATAATAGCAAGGTGGTCGCAAGGCAGGGTTCCACTGTATTTTCTGGGCATTCTGAGCCATGTCTCAGTAGCTTCCCGCACCTAAGAGACACAACACCTTCTGCAAGATATGAGTGGTACCAAGGATGGCTGACAACTGTGCACTTCCAAAAATGCCAGGCAGACTCAACCTCCCTTACCACACCTTTGCATTCTTCGAGATAGTTCCAAGTGCATTGTTATTATTATTATTATTATTATTATTATTATTATTATTATTTACCTAATGACACTGGTTAAAATTTCAAATGGCAGAAAGCAAACTAGCAGGCCATGTAAAGGCTAAACTGGGGACTACCAAGAAACAAATCCAATTGGTAATCAGAGTTGGACTTGAAACCCTAGACTTTCAGATTGCAAGGCTGGTGCTCTTACCACACATCCAGGCTGCCTCCTTTGATTTGGGCATTAAGTAGAAAAATTTTGTCATGAAAATACCCTGCCCTAATTTATTTATGTAAAGTTATATTGTTAACTTTTTTAGCCCAAGGAGATGTAGTAGCTGAAGATGAAGTTGTTGGAGAAATTGAAACTGACAAGGTAACAAAACTGTGCATCTCATGATCAATCTGTCATCTTGTTGTTTCTTGGCCGAGAAACTATATTTCACAGAGCAATTTTCTCTCTTGACCTACAGTGTAAGTGCGTTGTTGTTCTGTTGTAAATTGGACAAATTTTCCAATGTTAAATTTAAATGCATACCCAGGGCTGTCAGTAAAGGCTGGGGACTGGGGATTTGCCATGGCTGCAGTGATCATGACCCTGACTACTTTTGTAGGGAACAAATGGAAAATAGAACCGAAACAACTTCCTTACTTCTAAAGTCATACATGTGTATACCCAGCTACTATCAACAGCCCTGGATAATACCCAAAGCAAACACTGGGTGCCAAATCCTAGGAAACAGGAACTTAAAAAATCAGCTTTTTCAGTGAGGCATTTATTAGTAAATTGAATAAAGTGTATTAAAGGTGATTAAATGTTCTGGGTCAAGTCAGGTGAGTCTGTTTTGCTATTGGTTAACCATGTAACTCAGGATAACCTGCCTTGTGGGTTGGGTCGTTTACAATTTAACCACCAACCCCACTTACCACTAGGCTTTGGCCTAGTTGAAGAGGATAAAAGTGGGCATCTTGGAAGAAGGAAATCCAAGATCTGTCTCAAGGTCTGTGGTGGACCACTCCCAGTTAGGTGACCTGTGGCATCACCTAAGGGCAGAGATAAACATAACCATCCACCCTCCAGCTGCCACAGCATGGCATAAATACCAGCATGTCTTGGCCTATCCTTGCCCACCAGACAACATTTTTGCCCTGCTTAGTGAGTGACCCTTGTAAATTGCAAGAACTACTCTCGCAAAAATCCTTTTGCGTGCAGTTCTAAGGTAGCAGTTGCACAGAAAATGGGCTCCCATACTGGCTCAAACATTGCCCAGGTTAACAAGGTTTACATTGGCATACTCCCATTTTGCCAAGCAGTGAAATGTAAACTTGGAGAAAACAGGATGTCCCTGAAATTACAAGAAATTGAAAGACATTGATCTCAACTGTTGGTAAGACAGTGCCAGTGACAGACGTACAGTACGAGGAGGAGACTATGCTGAACCCTAAGACATTTGAATCAGCTGACTGCAGATGATGATTGTGAATTTGGAGGAAACAAAATATCTAACCTCTCTATTGTCAGTTTACATGTAGAAATTCAGTCTTGGCCTGTAGTACTTTTAAATGGATTATGATAGTAAGACTGGTTGTTCAATAACATTTTTATGCTATTCCATAACCTTGATTTCAGACGAGCATTCCTGTGACTGCCCCAGCAAATGGGGTCATCCAAGAGTTTTTTGTCAATGATGGTGATAAAGTGGAGAAAGGCCAGCAGCTGTTCAAACTTGTTCTGACTGGTAGGATTATTGTTTTCATTTCTGTGAAAGAGTAGAGGCATGGTTGTCTGGATAACACAACATGTAGCAATACCCATGCTGACGTCACCCATTGATATTAATATGCCAACTAGAAGCACATTGGTTCTTGGAACAAAAGATTCTACTGTTTCTCTCATTACAAATTTGAATGACAAAAACAATGTTTGTAAACAGCGTTGTCTCTGTATTGTGCATTATTGAACTTCATAAATTATTATTTTTTTAGTTTTTGGGTCTAAAACTCAGCCATTCCATCTGGTTTTCTCTTCAGACAAGGACCTTCGGCCCAGCTCAAACGTGAGACTTTTTATACCGAACCTAATCCCTTCAATTAAGTACATGAAAAAAAATTGACCTTTGAATCAATTAAAACCTTCATGTCTAATTTGGCATGACTCATGAATCAAGTTCAAGTGGCCCACATGGGAATTTCTACTGTGGAGTGATTTCGTTTCAAACATCACACTTTTCATGTGCCAAATCTAATGCATAAATTACTATAGTTTATTTTGACAGGTAAGCATTCTGGATCATTGTACATTGTGAACCTGAATTGAGTCCGACTAATCATGTTTGACGTTTGAATTGACCATCAAACTTACATGAATTGGGTCGACCCAAACACGTATTAAGTTTAGTACATGAAAACATCAACATTTGAGCTAAGCCTTTCTACTCTGTGTTAAGGGGTGCACCGATACAATGTTGTTTCCTTAGACAGGAAACTTTGCTCAGCACTTCTTCCACCTACCCTACCTGTACCTGTACCCCACCTGTATAAAAAAACAATGTTGGTGATGACATGAATACCTTGCTTTCACTTATGTCAGGGGTCTGAGGATTTTCTACGGCCACTAAGAACTTGACTCTCAGTTACTTTCTCAGGAAAGGAAACGGAAAATAGAACCAATATAGAACTTCTTAACTGATGAATTCCCCACCTACTAATTTTATACAACTTGAAATCTTAGTGACAGCCCTGTGCGATGTTACATGTATGTATTGCTTGGGGAGACCCTCTGATGAACTAGCATTACATGCAACCTCCTTCCCAGGGTTCTGGAGAGAACCCTGGGAACGAGGTTGCATTACATGTAGTATTGTGTCTACAATTAGGGGGAGAATACTCCTGGGTACTTCATACTAGTGCTTCACATTACAACTATATTGCTCTCCTGTGACTGAAGACACTAAAAACCACTGTAGATATTAAAGTTTAACTTAATACACTTTACCTTTAAATGCACAACTCTTCAATTTAAAGAGTGAAGTTGGCTGTTGTTAACAAAGTGGTTTTTTTTTCCATTTCTCTGTTAATTTAGGAGCAGCTGCTCCAAAAGAAACCCCAGCAGCCACTGCAGCTGTCTCTGAACCTAAGCCACCTGCAAAGGAAACTCCTACTGAAGAGACTCCGGCACCTTCGGAAATTCCAACTACACCCCCACCAGGTACAGTGACATGTAGAGTGATATCCTGGGACCAGTCTTCTTGGTGAGGAAAAGGGAAAAGGGAAAAGTCGGCGGGGTGTAGGGACGGGGGAAAATGTCCCCCTTTGTCTTCCATAAGTTTGAAAGGACTGTAAAAATAATCCATGCTTTTCCAAAAGAATAATTTAAAAAAATAGTAGGGTCCTTATTTTACATTGGTAACTAGTAACAGTGATAAATTGGCAAACGTGAACTATTTAAAGCTACACTGAATGAAGGAAAGTAGTCGAAGCAAGGATTTGAGGTAACACCTAGGGCGCTTTCCATTTAACAAAAATTCCGGTTTGAAATTTCGGAAATTTCACGTGCCCCATGGAACGGTATATTCCGATTTCACATACCCGACCCAAGCCACCGCGCGTTTCGAGAGCGGTACGGGGGACAACAATTTTGTCAAATGGAAAAGGATATTTCGGTCCAACCGACCAAAATGACCAGACCAGTCAAAGTGGACCGCCTTTAAAGCTGGTCCCGAATATTCCGGTCGGACCAAACCGAAATGGTCCATTCCATTTGATGTACCAACCGAAATTTCCGGAATTTTGGGTTGAATGGAAAGTGCCCCTAAGAATTGAACTCTGACCTTCCCGTAAAGAAGGCCGCGCACTAACGGACTTACTTCTTTCCCTGAACCAATAGCGAAAAAGGCACTGGGAACAAAGTCAGAGCATTTTCCATCTCCTATCATTGTACTTTCACTTACTTAGTGCAAGCCCGCTCTTTTCGCCCCGCCACCAGTGCGCCCCGGAGAGCTTGCTCGCGGGTTATCACTTACTAAACCATTTTACCTAATCATTGCAGCTCCTGAGGTACCTAAACAGCCAATAGCAGAAATCAAACCTGGTCCAGCCACTCCTATGGCCCCTGTGCCCCAGCCAAAAGGAGCTCGCTCCGTACACAAGGTAATATATTGCCGGCCCCAGTTGTTCAAAAAGTGGATAGCGCTATCCACCTGATAAATCTCTATCTAGAGGATAGCTCAATTGGTTACAACAATACTTATCTGCCGGATAGTGATTTTTCCGATGGATATAGCCCTATCTACTTGATAGGTCTCTATCCAGAGATTGACGCACTGAATTGATTACCACAATAATGATACGCAGGATACCGCTATCCACTTGATAAATCTCCATCCAGAGGATAGGGCAATTGGTTACCACAATACTCATCTGCGTGATAGTAATTTATCTGGTGGATAGTGAGCACTGTCTGATGTTTGAAAAATCTGGTAGTGGAATAACTGTGGGATACTCTGTTACTAAAGGTCTTCCAAGTTTCTTCTAAGTTTTCGATTCCAATTTACTCCCAAGTTATCCCTGGAATAGGTAGAGACGTAGATGTGAGATCATTCCTTTTTAGCCCTTATTTTGCCTTTAGAGGCTTTAGGAACGGCAAACAGACATATTACGTACCTTTTTATGCTATTCCATTTGTATACAGTTAAACCTCACTATAACGGCCACCTTGGGGACAGAAGAGAGTGACCGTTGTATAGAGGTATTAAACAAGAGTCAAGATATATGGATTTTTTGTCCGCCGGGACGAAAAAATGTGGCCGTTGTAGAGAGGTAGCCGTTAGCGGAGGTTCGACCATAGGTAACCCAGGCTCACTATTTGTGTCACGTACGGGTTTCATATAACATGAGTAAATAAGAGAGAGAACATATGGGGCGAAGTTTAGGTTTGGAAATTTGCTAGAAAATGGAAGTAAAAATCGATAAAACTTACCATTTTGCGAGTTGTTGTTTTCCTCAGTATGCACATGAAGTTTTAAAGGAGACTATTATTTCCGAAACGTCGTATGCATATTAAGGACAACAACAACTCGCCACATGGTAAGTTTCATCGATTTTTATTCCCATTTTCTAGCAAGTTTCCAGACCTAAACTTCGCCCGACAGGTTCTCTATATTTACTCATGTTATATGAAACCCGTACGTGACACAAATAGTGAGCCTTGGTGACCTATGGTTCGACCTATTCATTTATATGTATTTTCTAATTCAGGCAAAGATGACAAGAATGCGGCAGAGAATAGGTCAAAGGCTGAAAGATTCGCAAAACACTTATGCTATGTTGACGACATTTAATGAGGTAGACATGAGGTGAGCTTGATATTTTTTGTTGTCATTTTTAGTGATTACTTGGTAAGCGCTACACGATCCCTCTTATGTTTTCTATTTTGTTGCAGCAATGTTTCCGAGATGCGACAAAGACACAAAGATGCATTTTTAAAGAAGCATGGTGTCAAACTTGGCTTCATGTCGGCCTTCATCAAGGCGTCCGCTCATGCCCTGCAGAGTGAACCCACAGTCAATGCTGGTCAGTTGTTGTTTGTAGAATGTTTGCATCAGTAATATTTCTGCTACTAAATGCTTTTAAACTTGTAACAGAGGTAGAAGATTTTTAGCATTGACGGCGGTTTATACGTAGTGGTGCGTGATTCGTTCTCATAAGGAAACTTAGCACCAGACGTTCTTGATTCACGAACGGCATGACTGGCCGCGCAGAACTGGATCGGGAACGCGGTTTGCGTGCCAAATGCAAATCATTAAGCAAAACAACGTGAAACATCACGAACGCCGACAGAATAATTCAGTTGAAAATGCCTTTTAAAGATTTGCGTTAAGTTTTGTTTCTTTGTTACGAAGAAAACATGATTTCAGATGAAGAATTTCTACTTTTGTATGACGAATACTCTTCGAAGAACCCAGAATTTGAACCTCTGGTGTCTTGACGTGCGCAGTGGCTGTCATGCTGCAAAAATACTTGCGGTTGGCGTCTGTGGTACGAAGAACGTCTGGTGCTTAAGTTCCCTATAATTAAACCTCTGCCAACCGCTCCGGCGCGATGTTCGAAGTGTGTCAACGACTTGTTCCAGTTCTGTGCCGTTGCTGTTCATGCTATACAGGATAGCTTTTCGTTTCGCTCAGAACGGTGATTTTAGCGTGATTTCTGTAACGCAGCGTATTTGCGCCGCGCCGATCTCGACAGTAGGGCGTCACATATCGTATAGCTTCTGTGCCACACCATGGTGCAGTATATAAAACAGGTATTCGGACCGTAGCGGAAGTGAATAGGGACTTTTAGCATCGACGACGGCGACGGCAGAGAAAACGTCACTTTTAAAATGAACTGGCGTTTTTTCAAACTTTGTCGCGTTTATTCCAGTTCGCTGAAAATGTCTATTGTAGGCAAATTTCCCTGGAGTTGATTTCCTGGGGACCGCACTCAAGTTTAGAAAGAGAAAGAAAATTTCGTCATCGCTTGTTTACGTCCTCGATAAAACGTGAAAGTAGGCATTTAACGGCAACGAAATGTACAAAAAAGTATGATACATGTGCAGAGTTGTTGTTTTGCTCAATAAACCTACTGCTTTTTTGACGTTCTCGTTCTCGCGGGGGGCGGGGGCGGGGACTCCGCATATGTAAGGGGTGGGGATGCTCGTCGGACATTTTGAATTAAACTGCTAAAGGAGACCGATCTGGGCGTGGCCCAAGCTTTTTTGTCCCCTAAAAGAGACCATGTTAAACACAGACAAATGAGAAAACTTGGATTCTATGAATGGAGTAAATAAAACGAATCAAAAATATACATATCAAATATATATTTTTATATTTTTTCGCGTGCAGCCCTAATCAAGACCCTCACGGCTAAATATGATGGTGTTTTGCCCAGAACACCCTAAGTGAGACCAAAATCCGAAATTTACACCCCTAAGTGAGACGACGAACATTCCCACCCCTTTCATACTCCTTAAATCCAATTACTTCAATATGGCCGCTGTATCAGTAAAAAGGTCTCTTAAAGCAGCTTCTTGATTGTCTTCTTACTATTATTTTTACAGTAATTGAAGACAATGAAATTGTGTACAGGGATTACGTTGACATCAGCGTCGCAGTGGCCACGCCTAAGGTACAGAACGTTTGTTCACAATCTCTGGTCTACCATCATTAAAATGAAATCACCTAATACAATAACAGGCCATTTCCTAGATGCCCCAAGCTTCTTTTACAAAGCGAGGCTAAGGGCCTGTTTACCTTGACGTGGGGGACCCTAGGTAGGTGAGGTAACGGCGGCGGGTCATCCCACCTATCATGTAGTAAACGTGACAGGCAGGTTACCTCACCTAAGCGGGTTACCTCATCTTCCTGGGGTCCCCCATCTCCATGTAAACAGACCCTTAAGGTGATGTTACACGAGACGATTCGCAATGACGATTGTTAGCGCGACACATTGTTGCAACATTGTTTCGAATAGTTACAACATTGTTCCAACATTGCAACACTGTGTTGCAGTAAAAATCGTCGTTGCGAATCGTCCCGTGTAACATCACCTTAAGTGCAAAGTCATTGAAATGGAAAGATTTATTTTAGTCTTTATTCTTGACTTACTCTATTTCTTTCTCCCAAGAAACATGTTGCATTTGGTTTTTTGGAAATCAGAAATGGCCTATTATGCTCCCAACCTTTTCTAAGATTAACCTGAAAATTTTCTTAAGTGTTTTCTTTTTCCCGGGCAAGTGATCAATAATGGTAATTAAACTAAGGGGAGTGTAATTTGGTCTGAAATCATATGCGTGATTTTAAATTCGGACGACCGCGCAGCGCGAATTCAATTTGAAAGCACAAGTATAATTTCAGGCCAAAATTCCACAACACCAAGTCCAATTTTTCACTTTATTACAGCCATTTTGAAATCGCAAAACTCAGTAATTACCAATATTTTATTGATTAAGTAGCCAGTTTAACGAAAAGTGTAAACAAAAAGGCTTTGACATCTCATTTTGTGTTCGAAACAGAATTGAGCGATATAGACGAAAATGGTACGATTTAGAACAGAAATGATGCGATGAAGATGCGATGATTTAGAACAGATGTGATTCAGAGCTAAAAGTGGTGTTATTTGTGAATAAGTTGCACTGCTGAGAGCCAATCAGATTGCAAGGATAACAAAGGATTTCAAACTGGCTATAAAAAAATGAAATAAAACTAATTTCTAACAAGAATATTTCTTTTCAAAATTCAGAATTACGCGAAGATCACATTTTGGTGATTTTTGAGGCCCTATTGGAATTTTTGTCCATTTTGTACGTACAAATTTTCTGTCGGTTCTGTTGGGAAAAAAGGTCTGTTACCTCGTTGCAGGGTCTTGTTGTTCCAGTTATCAGGAATGTGGAAGAAATGAATTACGCCGACATAGAGAAAGCAATCAATGCTCTCGGCGAAAAGGTGAGTGTGTAAGGATCCTCAGATTTCAAAGAATCATCTGGCTGGCGCAGGTTGCGCTATCCAGTGGTCAATGAACTATTCAGTGGACAAGTATCTGGAGAAACCAATGGATCTCTTTAGCTTGTATGTTTTGTTTTCTCATTGCCTAGTATGTGATGAATCCCCAGAGAACTGTTTCTTTCAAATGTCTCGCTATCCACGTGCATATGCGCACACAACGAATGAAAAGACAAAAGGCTGGAGAACATGTCGTGGTCTGAATTGGGAAAATAAAACGTAAAACTAAAAAGTTCCATTGTGTTATCCACTAGATGGAGATTTTTCCAGTAGATTGCACTGATAAAATGTTGAACAAAATGGGGATAATATATAGATTTAGGCAGGGCTAAAAGCGAAGCTCCAATTTTGATAAATTTATAATTTCAATCAAACAATAAACTTTTAATCCGCAAATCATTTAACTTAAGGGCACATTCATGTGACTTTTGAGGGAAAGGCTAAGTTATTTTAGAGTGAAACATCTTACATCGAATTGATAACCTTATATGTACACCCCAAAAATAGCAAACATCTTCGATCAAATTCAAGATCACAGTAGATTAGGCCTCGAAAACAAATTCTTGGAAAACAAATCACGCCAAATTTTTTTGCGTTCGACAGGTTTACTTTACAAATTCTTGCCAACAAATCTGGGGGTGTTTAAACCAACCTTTTATAATTTTTATACACCACATTTGAGGTGAAACAGTACTATTTATCCTACAGAGCTCGGACAGAATGCGGTATTTCACAATTTTTCAAGACAAATTGCACTCAGTCAATATTCAGGACGAGCCAAACCGTTCAAAAATTTCAGAAAATTTCCAAACTCACCCATACGGCCAGCTGGTTCTCGTTTCTATAGTGCGAGCTGTCAGTGTGATCGAGTGTTTGAATGAACTTTAACAGAGTTACGCTTCAACATAATAGCGAATTTATTATTATTTGTTTTGTTATTTAATGGTTTCAGTTATAACGATGTGTAATCTTATAAAGCGTTTGATACGCGCGACATTTTTGAGTACTCCTGCAAGCGATGGTCATGAACGATGAAAACAAACGGCACGGACAAGCGATTAAAATTGCAAGAGAGACTACTAACAATCAAAAAAAGAGATATAATTCCGTGAAACATTTACAGCAACAACAATTTTCATTCACGAAGACAAGTATTAAAGTGTCTCTAAAAATCCTGAGTCTTTAAGCGTAAAGCTTAAGTTTATGTTTTAGCCGGCTTCCCAGCGCGGTGTTGACTGTTTTCGAAGGTGAACTCCTCGAAGCAAGAAAATCGCTCAAAGTTTTCTTTCTACAGCCAAATTTATAACTAAATATCCTTCGGAACGTTTTCTTTCTATTTGTGGTGAGCAAATATATCTGAAGGCTTTTTAAAGTTCTGTAAGCTTATATCAAACCTGATACTAGGTCAGATCATTGACTCAAATCCTGCAAACGTGCATAAACTTGCCGCATAAACTGTCAGCGTGAACTGTGCAAGACTTCATGAAACACAAACATCAAATACAATAATTACTTAGGCTTACCATTCGAGATTCAGTTCCTAAAAGCTATCAAGGGAGGCCACAGTTGCTTGAGACTTTTAAACCCTCTTACGCATTAAGCAAGGTGAAAAACGAAACGATGCCATCCGAAATCGAATTACCGAATTTTGACAAGCGACGCATTTCTCAACCAAAACCCAGTAAACAAACCAGCCATGAATAACAGAAGACTCTTGATAGCAGCTGTATTTCATTTTGTACCTCCAGAGGAAAAAGACAGTTAAAAACATCACAAGTTGACACAAAACTCTGTCAGTTTCAGCTGTCAAAGTAAACTACTTTCAAGATGCTGCATAATTTTTCCGCATAAACTCACCTGTCAAATTTTGACCAATCAGAGTATAAAAATTGGACGTAGAGCGTGACCAACGCGTGACCATGGTAAGATAAGGTCTTCCCCGCCTGTACTTTAAAAAAAAACTGGATGAATTTTCGCTTCCGAGGTCAGTTTGAAATCAAAATCCTAATAGTGCGGGGCCATAGTGACAAACACAACATATTTGATATGAATCTTTGGAAAAAATAAACTTGAGCCTGCGATCATTTGAAACTGGTAATTTGTCAGCGGATAATTTTAAAAAATACTCGACCTCGATGGGTCGACACTTGAGCCCGCGGTACGGTCAGGTGATACTTGTCAGCGGATGCCCTGTTTTGATAGCTGTCAATTGATCACAACATTGATGTTCAGCCTGTGCAATTAGTTTTCTCTTGGGCTCCCAAACTAGCTAAAAGTGTGAGAGTAAACATTGGTTTTCCTGTGGTGCGGACGGACGGCGGGCGGTCGGTCGGTGTACGGTCACGTGATTACCAAATTTTCTGGGATGGGTAGATTTACTTAGCAATGGGGCTCCGCCCACGCGCGCGCTTCGCGCGCGCGTGGAGCTCCGCTATTAATTGTTAGAATCAAAATGTACTTGTGATAACACAATGTAGAAAGTATTTTGGAACTCAACTTGTAAATACCGCTAAGTCTGTCCTAGACGGACATCCTCAGAAGCAGCAATAAGTGTCCATCTGAGATAGCTCTGCATACCATTTTACGATGGTACTACCAACGAGATTCCGTTGTCCTGGTTTCGTTTCTTCTCAGGCACGAACAAACGAACTTGCGATCGAGGACATGGACGGGGGAACTTTTACCATCTCCAACGGCGGTGTGTTCGGCTCTATGATGGGCACGCCTATCATTAACCCGCCTCAGTCCGCTATCCTAGGAATGCATGCCATCGTAGACAGACCAGTAGCTGTTAAAGGAAAGGTGAGTGATTGAATTGTCCGACCACACTGACCTATGAGGCCCATTTACACCAGCGACAGTGGCTAAAGTTAAAATTCATCCAAATATCAAAATTTCATTTTGTAAAATGTCGAGAACAAATAGTAACATGTGAAAGTACTGCTAAAGAGCTTTCATTTGAATGATGTCACTACATAGGATTTTTGCCTACAGTCTTAAAGGGTAGAACTACATATTAAGTAAATGGTACCATGTGAAAGTAGTGCTGAAGAAGTTTCATTTGAATGGTCACACCATAGGATTTTGTCCATAGACTCAAAATTTAGAACTTCTTACTACTTAAATAGTACCATGTGAAAGTAGTGCTGAAGAAGTTTCATTTGAATGGTCACACCATGGGATTTTGTCCATAGACTTAAAATTTAGAACTTCATATCAATTAAATAGTACCATGTGAAAATAATGTTGAAGAGGTTTCATTTGAATGGTCACGCCATGGGATTTCGTCGGTAGGCTCAGAACTTAGAACTTCATATTAATTAAATAGTACCATGTGAAAGTACTTTTGAAGAGGTTTCATTTGAATGGTCACACAATGGGATTTTGTCCATAGACAAAAATATAACAGCTACTTTCCATGACTCCATCATTCATTCTCGGGGTGAGAAGGTTTACCTGACTGCCTTTCCTTACAGGTGGAGATTCGGCCGATGATGTACCTTGCACTCACCTATGATCATCGCTTAATAGACGGCAGGGAAGCTGTAACCTTTCTTAGGAGAATTAAGACTTCAGTAGAGGATCCTCACACGTTACTTCTGGACTTGTAACGCGCTGTTGGATTGTGACACATCTAGTCAACTTACCTTTAAATTTTTGTATCAAGACGTTTGCGGGGAAATACGCCATTATTTTAACGCCGATCTCAAACATGGCCGAACAAGATAGCTTCGGAATATTCTTTCTTTTGAAACCAATCTTTGTCAAGGTCTCTTATCTCTGGTTATTCAGTTATGCGACACCAGTCGAGTGTTGATCCGCTCTGTGGTGATTGTTGTTATAAAGTTTGCTTGACCATCAACAAAATAAATTTTAATTCTTCATATGCCTTCCTTCAGAAAAGTCTTTCCTATTCCCCACTTCATAAACTCCAGGGAGAATGGGTACAAGCTTTGTGCGCAGTGATTTCTGGGATCATTTGGGTGGACATGCGTTAGTCATGATTGGTCGATGGTATTCAAGGCAGCCATCAACCGATCATATATAATGCTTGTCCACCCAAACGATCCTTGAATTTGCCGCGCCGAAAGTTTGTACCCATTCCCGTTGAAGTTTCTGGAGTGAGGAATTGGCCATTTTGAGATTACGATGGAGACTAGGTCGATTCTGTGTCGAATTACACCATGGGAATGTTTTGGGGAAGAATTTAGTAATAGACCTCTTTCATAATGGCGGCCCAAGGTCTATATTGCTCCTCTCATAATAGAGAGGAGAGGTCGTTACGTCACGTTCCCATGCTAGCAAAATTTCTGGATGACAACAACAAACAACAAAACCGAAAATTCTTTTAAAAAGTGAATTCGCATTTGCACTGTTTTAAACTCAATCGATCTTCTTCAATTTCATTTAATTTATCAACTGTTAGAGAAATTTTCTGGGGTTGAATCCCAAAGGACCGTATTTAAGTGTAGAAAAAGAAAAAGAAATTTCTGTGTTGTGTTCACCTTCTCCATAAAGCAAGCGCGTGAAATTAGGAAGTTTCATGACGCAGTCCTGCAACGACGGCTAAGAAATGTTCAATAAAGCGTGATGCACGTGCAAAGTTGTTGTTTTGCTAATATAAACTTATTGCTTTTTAACTGTTTTCGTTGCCGTCGCCGTCGTCGTTGCTCAAACTCCCTATTGTTGTGATCCAGAAATTTTGCTACCATGGTAACGTGACGTCACACTTCTCTCTATAGCCAACAAAAGAATGGAGAGCGTCCCAAAACAGTCCCATAATGCAATTCGACACAACTCCAACCCAGTCTCATGCAAAATCAATTAAGTTTCGTGCGTCTTGTTGCCTTCTGTAGGATTCAAGCGTACCACGGCAGCCTCCGATATTTCCTCCGATTAACCCCATTAGCGCTTATTAAAAAAAAAAAATAGAAAAGGGCCAAAATGGTGAGCACTTACTAAAAGGAGGGCGTTCAACTGGGGTGGGAGGAAGAGGTGGGGAGCTGTATATTGATTACGATGTTCTTCTTTTTTGGGGGGAGGGGAACTTTTTTTTATGCGGAGAAAATATTTAACTTGTAGCCAACAGTGACTGCGATAATAGGGAACACAAAATAACTACGTAGGGTAGTCTGGGGAGAGTAATGGCGGAGTAGGATACCTCTTTAAACGGTCGGCCTCACTGTGCTACATGGCTGAAGACCTTCACAAAATGCTCGAGGAATAAACAAGAAACTCATGAAGCCAGACAGTATTCAGTATACTGCGAACGATGTACGGGCGACCCTATCGAAATCTAAAGAAAGAACAAATGTTCTTGAAGGCTCTCAAAACACCAGAAGCCGTAATATTGAAACCTTGAAGACAGACTTGCATGACGCTGTTAAGAAAAGTAAAAAGGATGCTTATCTGGGGCTTATTCACACGTCTCACCACAGGAAAAAACAGCTCCCTTTGCCGCGGCCTATTGTCCACTAAAGCACCTAAATATAGCTGCCTCGTACCCAGGCCTCTCTCTTTCGACAATCCCTTGGTCCCTTGCGGTTCGTCACCACTCGCTCGCCTCTACTTTGCGAAAAATGAAGCGCCGAGGAAGAGCCTGTAAAAATAGTACGTGACATCTTCTTATGAGATTCCACCGCATTTTATTCATGAGATATGGCAAATGCCGCTCACTTAGATCTTGTTCTTAGGAACTTTTAAGTGTTCTGAGATCTAGAACTGTGACCTACGAAGATAGGGCCTTTTTCATCGCTGGACCAAGGCTTTGGAATGAACTGCCAGTTTCTTTCAGAAATGCTGCCGACATCAATGCCTTTAAACGTCAACTAAAATCCCATCTCTTCAAGAAAGCGTACCTTTCAAAGTTGTTTTACCTTGTTTCAAAAATACATTAATAATTCATAAGCCCATTGACCTATCAAATGCATACCTGCCAACCTCCGGAGATCTAAAATCTGGAGACTCTCTATTTTGCACTACCCCCACCCCCGAATGTCAACAGCACCAACACCCCCACTCCCCGCCCCCCCGTGCCAACAAATTGCCTTAGGACATTATAAGACGTCTTACATGACGTACAAGGGATCAAAATGCGCTTTCATCATTGTAATGACGAACTAATCTTTGTCATTGACTAAACATGTGCAAAAATTGCCCAGAAACTGTACATGGAATAAAAAAAGTTCGAATTTTGTGAAAAAATGGACTAAATTTCAAACTAAAGCACAGAAATGCTCAAAAGTCCATTTTATCCGGGAGATTTGGTGCTCTAACCTGGAGATCGGGAGATTTGATGAAAAACTTGGAGACTCCCGGGAAAACCGGGAGAGTTGGCAGGTATGCAAATGGTCGATAATACATCGCGAGCAGTGACTTTATATCGATAAAACTTTCCCCTCACCTTATTAGTGTACGGTGTTTTATCAAATATAATAGGGACGACACGACGGAAATGAGAACTTCTCGTAAAAAGTACATTTAGTACGTTCTTTCAGTCTTTATGGCGATTACCGTAAAATTCCGAAAGTAACCCCGGGGCTTATATCTTTTAAAAGCCCTTTTTGAGGGGCTTATGTACGGAGGGAAATTTGCGTTTCAAAATCGATTGGGCTAGCCTTATTCTTAAAACGAAATTTAGCGTTTTCTTTGTTTTACTTTGTATTTGAGGGAAATTTCCGAGTAGAAGCCCCCCGGGAAGGGCTTATGTTTGGCGGGGCGATTTAACGAAGGGTTTTTTGCGTTACGAGCTTGGGGGGCTTATACATGAAGGGGCTTATTTTCGGAATTTTACGGTATTTCTACATACTTACTTTGTCAAATGTAGGCGAACCCTCCTGAATTTGAATTCCAAGGAACCTTATCCAAGTTCAGAGAGAGAAATAAAATTTCGTCGTTGCTTGTTGACGTTCTCCATAAAACGCGAAATTTGGTATTTTCATGTCGTAGTCCTGCAAAACCGGCAAAGAAATGTACAAAAAAGTGTGCTGCACGTGCTAAGTTGTTGTTTTGCTTATTAAAACTATTGTTCACCGGCTTGACATCCTCGTTGCCGTTCGCGTCGTAATGTCACTGCACGTGACTTATGAATATTAATTATCAACACAGCAACTGACACAACGAATGGTGGGTTAATATTTAATGTTATTTCAAAATAACACACGCAGTAAATTAACTATTGCACAAAATTAAGAGCTATTAATCTTTGTTCCTTCACCGATTTAATCAGCCAAAAGTTCAGTGACTCCGCGGTAGTATTGGCAATAGCCGTGTCCAAGCGTTGCACTCAAGACTTGCCAGCTGTGAATACGTAACGCTCGAGTACTGGATTGTTGTTTTTCAAAGACTACTTTTTCACTGCACTTGTTGATTTTGGGGTACTGTTTTCGATTAACTTCCTCTCGTCCTCGGCATTTTTAGGCTTCCGAAAAGCTCTGGAACAAGACACTATGTTCTCTTCGGTTAGTACGTGGTTATAGTGACGTTCGCAGACTGGTAAATTTCTAAACACCTGTGAGATTTGATTTTCTTGCATAATAATTTCATACGTAATGTTTTTTCGTATGCTCAGGGGTGATTCCAACGTACACAAAAGTGACATTGCTATCAACTCCATTGAGACACGCTTTTCCAGAAATTGATAAAAGAGCAAAAATGATTTTAAACCCGATAAAACACTGCTGCTCGTTTATTAAACTTACTTCATTTGTAATGTTAGAATTTTTAATTAGCTAATGATATGTAATGAGTGATTGCTAGAGTATTGATTATTGCCCATCCGATATTTGGATAGGCACGATAAGTCCAACATGGCGGCCGGAAACTAACAGAAACATCAGTCACTGAGTTTTGCGACGTATAGAGTGTTTTCACTAACGTGGCAAGCGTCTATGCAAATTTGTTGGAACAAAAGAAAGCGTTTGCATAAGAAAAGAGTACAACTCCCAGAGGACTGGTTTGGGGTGGCCGCCGTTTCATTGTTTTGGGACTAGACCTTTCCCGACTGCGCTGTGCACCTTTTGAGCACTTTTTTGAGTTTGGAGCACTATTTTGCATTTTGAGCACCCTTAAGCACTTTTTCGCACTTTGGGCAACATTTGAGCAATATTTCACATTTCGAGCAAATTTCGAGCAACATATGTCTTCTAAAACATTTTAAAGCAAACACTGTGTGTCGCTCGCAACGAGAGTCGTGTTCCAGGTCATAAATTTGAATAACTAATGATGTTGTCAAGAATAAAAGACCGTTGTCATGGTAAGGCACGTGGACTTATCCTTACTGAGCGTGAGAACAGAAGTTTCTGATTGGCTGATGTATCATGCGTGTGTCATCTCAAATTTCTAAATCATCTGATGTCTAGGCTTTGCACTAATACTGCTGAATTTATTTACAATTCGTAACCAGGAAATATGATTGCTCTATATTCTAACAACCTAACCGTAACAACCTGTCGAATAACACTACGCAAATAGATTGTTGATTACTTCAGTAAAAATTGACATATTTACGAAACGTTTAGAGGTAACTGTTCACAACTTTTAGCACTATTTGAGCACTATTTTGAGATTTTGAGCACTTTTTAGCCATTTTTGCCAGCACTTTTTTAGGATTTTACGAGCGCAATCGGGAAAGGCCTATTTGGGACACCAATATGGCCGCCGTGACGTCATGTGAAAACACTCTATACGAAAGCGTGGATTCATCTAGCCTGAGTATCAGGCCTTCCTAAGAGGCTAGGGGAGAGGAGATTTTAGATGGGGGAGGGGGAGAAGAGAAAGGAAGGCCTGACACAAAACATTCAGCAAATCGTGTGACAAATCCAAAATCTGGATGTTGCAGTGATTGGATAACACACAATACCCCTTGACGTCACCGACCGTAAGAGCGATCGGCAAGGAGAAGCCATTGAAATTTTTCATAGATGTTTTGATTTTATGTTACCGGTATGTGATACTTTTATGGACAGAGACGCAAAGAGGAATTCAGAAAGGCTCTAGAGGGCGCTCTCAAGTTCTTTCCTGGAATAAAAATAAAACCCGCGCAAGAATTGTGTTTTCAAGGCCTCGTAGTTTAAAGGAAAGATGTACTCAGAGTATGGAAAAGCCTCACATAACAGCTTCTGCCGAAACGATGTCCGAGTATTGGTTTCACAAGACCGGGACAAAGAAGATGATATCAGTGTTTCAGATACCTAAGTTCTGATTTACAACATTCTGCCGTTATAAGGGTATTGTTACTGTAAATGAAAATAGAGCGAGGTAGCCATGCATTGAGATAGCCGACAGCACCAATGCTTTTAAAAAGCTTGACTTTGCTTGTGGCGGTTACGATAGCGTACGTGATTGGAATTCGTTCGCTTCCTCTTCCAAAATTTTCTCACTTTTTGAAAAGTCTTAAGCTCAAGCGGGCGCCGTCATGTTTCGCCAAAGCGATTGACCTTTGCAATAGGCTCTCACTTCTTTTTGAACTTGTAACAGCTTTCACGAGCTGTCTGTGAAGTGGTGGAATTTGCTGCTGGTTGATAATTTCTAGGCATAGGTGTTTCACCATCGCACCTTCCTATTTATTCTTGTAGCTCCTTTCAACCACCCTAGAATACGAGGGATAACATCAGCTTTTTAGCTGCCAGACAAGCGCCTGATGTAACTCTGTAAACAAAAGCAATTTACAATTTTCCCCGCACACGTTTATTGTGATTTTGATTGGATGGTATCGAATCATGCTGTGTGGCGGTGGAAGGTTCCAGTAAAAGCATCTGTGTCAGGTGTTTCTCTTCTTCAGCTCTCTCCCTTTTTCGCTTCCATCTTTCCCCTTTTCCCTAGAAACGCCTGATACTCAGGCTAGGATTCATCTCCCAAGATAGTCATATACATTTTTAAAGTTAAGTGTCATTGTCTTAGAAAGTGTTCCAGGGGCCAAAAGTTGTGGTCGACCGATTTGGCTGAAACTTGGCACAGAAGTTAGTTATAATGAGATATTTCAAAAGCCACTTTGGCTCACTTCTCTGAGTTTTAGTTTTGGAGTTACAGGAGGGGTCTCATTTTTTGCCCTTTGAGCACCAAAAATCCAGCCTTCCAGGGGGCATTTTGAAAGCGTGATAAGACCCCACTGGTAAATTGTGCTGCCAAATGAATTTGACCATGAACTCTACTATAACAGAGCTTTCAGTTCATGCATGTAACTTTGTCCTCAAGGTATTGCAAAGAGAGGAGCCTGGGGCTAGAGTTTGGCCAAAATTGATGTTAAAATTACAACCCTAAATAGCCATTTTCAAAATTTCACTGTATTCACCTGCCTTCTTGCATAACTTCCAAACCTATACCACTTTTTACTTTGGTCACCCAGTTATCAAAATCAGTTGAGAAAAATTTGGCTTATTATGGTTTATTGAATTTTTGGAACAAACACTTCATGCCCCTCTAAGGCGATGCAAAATGGAATTTTGAGCCTAATTCAGGCCATAAACAAACCAAATTGTTAACAAGAAGCCCTTATTCTGTATTTGGTAAGTGAAAATGAATTGTCAAAGCCAAATCAGTTTTGTCGTTTAGAAATATACCGATTCTTACCTTAAAATTGATCTAAAACGGGCCTCTGATTAGCGCAACAAACACATAATTTAGCAAAACAAAGGTGATTTTATTTTTTGAAAACCTAATAACCACCATAGAACACAAATGATGATGTTCTGATGTACATATAATAATCTTTTTACAAGATGCTTAAATTTTTCTTTGATTTATAGTCAGTTTCACGTCATATTTCTAAGCATTACTCCAAGCATGGAAAGTCTCCATATTTTGTCAGGCCCATTTTTTTACATTTTTACTAGATAAATTTAGCTTATCAGAAGGTTCGTTAACATGTAATCTTCGTCTGACCTTGTAATAGCCTGAATAGTTTTTTTAAATACCCATCAGCAAAGGAGCATGACCATACATACGTAGATTACACAGGCATATACCAGCTTCAGTGAGCAGTATCGAGGTGAACTGTGATTTTCCAAGTCCTTTAGAGTTGAAAAAATGAAACCATCCATCCACGGTTAGGAGAGCTCGATAAAAAAAGCTTGTTTTGCTGTTATAAAGAAAATAACCCAAACAAAGCCCTGCATTGAGATGATGCACTTGTTATTACATCAAGTTAGCTGGCCCGCCATTTTGGACTTGAAGAGTGTGGGGACTGGACCAAGTTCCCGTCCAATCCTTCTCCCGTTTCGTGGGAATTTTTTCTGTTTTTCATCAGGTGTGTAAAGCCATCTGTTTCATGATAATTTTATTTTTGATAGCACTTTATTCCTTTGGAGGGGAAAATGGCCAGTGCGGTGTCACGTCATGGGCTGTGCAAGAAACAGGAATGCTTCCTTTGTTGTCTTGCTGTAGAAGGATTCAGGTGTGTCCGGGGAAGAAGAGGAAGAACTGGCGATGCCAAAGCTACAGGTGATTCAAAAGATCAGTTGGGGATCATAAACGCACACAAATGATTTTTATCGCAGTTTATTTGCTTGAAGAAAGACTGCAATGATATATAATTTACGATATTGTCTTCTCAAATTGTTTGTTCACATGGTTGATTGATTCCCATGTTAATTTCCTGGGTCCTTACGAAGAGCACTAAACATTCAACAAACTCATCGCAGCTATATCTTTATCAAAAAAAAAATAACAATAACAATAATAGAAATAACTTGAAGGCTGTTTTTTGTCTGCTCGAGCTGTTTGTTTACATTCAGCTTGTCACGTGGGCACGCTTATCAAGCAAGGCTCAGTTTGGCAATGCACAATTCGAGCCAGCTTGTATTGAAACTCCACCAGTCTCCTTTATTTGCCTGTTTCGTCGAAGACAAGTCAACTTAAAATAGGCTTAGCTACAAAATTCCGTAGGAATTGTTTTGGAAATTTTAGACACGAAAAAGAATTTTAAAAAATCTCAAGAATATTAGAAAAAAATTGACAAATACTAGAACTTAAATAGCAGTATATATAGGAGAATACTGAATAGCAACACTTCACAGGCAGAAACGTTGAAAAAACGTTTTTATATTTCTGTATTCCTACCAACCAAGAGAGGGCTTAGTCCACCCACATGCTACAACAGTGTCTAGAGTACTGTTCACTGAGCACAACAAATCAGCAGTTTTTCATCAGAGTCATCTACACTACAACTAATCAGCGGTTATTCACCAAAAGAGGCCCTCGCTATCCAAAAAAAATAAAAATTTTGTGAGTTTTTTTAGGGAATTTTAGAGAGTTTTAGCAGATAACACTCTTATTTAGGTATATTTTTTCATTATTCTTTTAACTGAATAGTTAACATTATTCCAAATAATTTTTTAATTAAATAATGAAACAATTTTTTGTGCAAATATACACAAATCTTCCGCGCTCTTCCAGAACAATTCAGAGTCAGTTCCCATTCCAAGCAAATCCAATAATATCAACTAATTCGGTCGATTTTGCGACGACGTTTTAGTGACATTTTTTCCCTGAAAATGTCAATTTCATCGAAAAACTTAGATGCAGCATGTTTGCAAAGATCTTCGACGAAAAGGGTAAATAATGGAATTGTGCATTGCAAGATAAAGGTGTGCAAGTGACAAGCTTAATGTAAACAAGCAGCTGTATTCCTATCAACCAAGAGAGGGCTCAGTCCACCCAGACCCAGATTTGTCTAGATTATCGTACTTTTTTTTTTTTTGGACAAATTTGATGAATGTTTAGTGCTCTTCCTAAGGACCCAGGATATTAACATGGGAATCAATCAACCATAAACAAACGATTTGAGACGACAATATCGTAAACTACATATCGTCGTCTCTAAATCTCTCTTCAGTCAGAAGAGTCCCCTAGATCACGACAGAAGTCATTTGTGCGCGTTTATAATCCCTAACTGATATTTTGAATCACCTGTAGCTTTGGCATCACCAGTTCTTCCTCTTCTTGCCCGGACACACCTGAACCCTTCTACTTGTGCTTTAACCATGCAGTCATGTCACTATGGCAAGACAACAAAGGAAGCATTCCTGTTTCTTGCTCAGCCCATGACGTGACATCGCACTGGTCATTTACCCCTCCAAAGGAATAAAGTGCCATCGAAAATAAAATTATCCTGAAACAGATCCCTTCCAGAATTTCCAACACCCTGGCGAAAAACAGAAAAAATTCCTGCGAAACGGGAGAAGGATTGGACGGGAACTCAGTCCAGTTCCCACACTCTTCAAGTCCAAAATGGCGGGCCAGCTAATTTTATGTAATAACAAGTGCATCATCTCAATGCAAGGCTTTGTTTGGGTTATTTTCTTTATAACAGCAAAACAAGCTTTTTGTTATCCAGCTCTCCTAACCGTGGATGGATGGTTTCATTTTTTCAGCTCTAAAGGACTCGGAAAATCAAAGCTCACCTCGATACTGCTCACCGAAGCTCGTATATGTCTGTGTAAGCTACGTATGTATTGTCATGCTTCTTTGCTGATGGGTATTTAAAACAACTATTCAGGCTATTACAAGGTCAGACGAAGATTATATGTTAACGAACCTTTTGATAAGCTAAATTTATCTGGTAAAAATGTAAAAAAATGGGCCTGACAAAATATGGAGACTTTCCATGCTTGGAGTAATGCTTAGAAATATGACGTGAAACTGACTATAAATCAAAGAAAAATTTAAGCATCTTGTAAAAGATTGTTATATGTACATCAGAATATCATCATTTGTGTTCTATGGTGGTTACTAGGTTTTCAAAAAATAAAATCACCTTTGTTTTGCTAAATTATGTGTTTGTTGCGCTAATCAGAGGCCCGTTTTAGATCAATTTTAAGGTAAGAATCGGTGTATTTGTAAACAACAAAACTAATTTGGCTTTGACAATTCATTTTCACTTACCAAATACAGAATAAGGGCTTCTTGTTAACAATTTGGTTTGCTTATGGCCTGAATTAGGCTCAAAATTCCATTTTGCATCGCCTTAGAGGGGCATGAAGTGTTTGTTCCAAAAATTCAATAAACCATGATAAGCCAAATTTTTCTCAACTGATTTTGATAACTGGGTGACCAAAGTAAACAGTGGTATAGGTTTGGAAGTTATGCAAGAAGGCAGGTGAATACAGTGAAATTTTGAAAATGGCTATTTAGGGTTGTAATTTTAACATCAATTTTGGCCAAACTCTAGCCCCAGGCTCCTCTCTTTGCAATACCTTGAGGACAAAGTTACATGCATGAACTGAAAGCTCTGTTATAGTAGAGTTCATGGTCAAATTCATTTGGTAGCACAATTTACCAGTGGGGTCTTATCACACTTTCAAAATGCCCCCTGGAAGACTGGATTTTTGGTGCTCAAAGGGCAAAAAATGAGACCCCTCCTGTAACTCCAAAACTAAAACTCAGAGAAGTGAGCCAAAGTGGCTTTTAAAATATCTCGTTATACCCAACTTCTGTGCCAAGTTTCAGCCAAATCGGTTGACCACAACTTTTGGCCCCTGGAACACTTTCTCAGACAATGACACTTAAACGTTTTCTAATATGTACAATGCCTGTTCAGATAACAAAATCCCCCAAAATATAACTTTCCAACCCACGATAGCTCTCTCGGCCGCTATGTAAATACCGCGTTACGCCAGAAAAATCGTAGAAATTAAAGCGTACTGGATCAAAAATCGAAGAGCCCCCTCGAACTAAAAATTTGTATAGATATTAGGTTTTTGATGCTCTAATACTTCATAAAAGTAAAATAATTATATAGTTTTAAATGTAGATGACGTCATGGGAAAGCCGGCGGCAAATCTGCTCATCATCAAATATCACATGGTTAGGTCGGATAAGTGAGTTTTCATTATGGCACACCACAGGTTGTTTCTAAACTTTGAGTTATTTGAGTTCGGCCTTGTAAATAAAAAGAAAACCAATAGACCTTAGGCCCTGTTGGCACTCCGCAAAATTTTTGTTCGTTTTGCAAAAAGAAATCTGTCAACAGGAAGCCATTCTTAGTGCAAACGATTTTTTTCACTTACCAAAATTTTCTCAACTGTCACCAAACTTGAAAGATGTCGTAGAGAACATTTGAAGGCCCAATTTTAGTCAGGAGACAAAATCCTTTGTTCCAGCTACCCTTCGTTGGGTCATCTTATTTCGCGAAGATTGACGTTACTGATTATACGAAAAAATTTCGCTTGTCTCAGATGTGAACAAGATTGCAAAAACCAAAAAAATTGTTATTGCAAAATTTTCAATTTTCTTTGCAAACGACAAGCTCTCTTTTTCGTTCAAGGGCAAACAGGGCCTTATTCTTGATATCCGCCATTTTTGCATGCGCTTTAGGACTGATGGGAAGAAACCAAATGAATGTAACGTGGACTTTCAGGGGGCAAACAAGTGACGAAATTTGCCAATACGAGTAATCATGCTACGCCAAAAGTGACAAAATAACAAAGATGCAACTTATAATTCAAATCCACAAATTCACTATCAAGATCGATACAATTAGCATCAACTTGCTTTTTGAATGTGTCAAGATTGTAGAATCTATTTTTAAGAAATGGACAACAACTTTAAGTTTAAAACAAGACATGTTTCGATCGTTCAACGATCATCTTCAGTTGTAAATTCGTTTGTAAGTTCGGTTGAATAATACAAGCAATGACGTATAAGTTAAAAAATGATACAAATCAAAATTTCGAAAAATTAACGTACAATTTTAAAATGCGCGAGATATGGAATAACACTTGCGCGAGCACTACACTTAAAACAAGGAAGAAAATTGTAAAAATTGAAATAATTACAATGGTTATAACACAAAATCTTATGACAACAAAAATAGATATATACATATATATAAAATAAACTTAAAGAATAATATCAGAACGAGAGAGTTAAGTCAGCATGTTTCAGCTGCTTGTTTAAAGTGGGATTCTCCTATTTGATGTGCATTGCCTCCTTCAACATAAGTTGTAGTCTGTTGGGTGCATAATCCACGATGGAAAAGCAATTCGTATTAGCTAGACAACGACATGCCTGGGATTGCTGCAAATGCTGATAAACGTGTGAATTCCTATCCCTGCTCAGATGCTCACGAACGCGCGTCGAGAGATGTCGGCTAGTCTCGCCGATGTAACAGGCAT
Source organism: Porites lutea (assembly GCF_958299795.1). Lineage (NCBI taxonomy): Eukaryota > Metazoa > Cnidaria > Anthozoa > Scleractinia > Poritidae > Porites > Porites lutea. The sequence goes on from NC_133207.1 coordinate 21,777,527, forward strand.
TACAACCTGCACACAAAAACTTGTAGACAACGCGCGAACGGAGATCGAGAGGAACAGGATCCTTCACACTAAACATACTATCAACCTTAAAAGAAGAAAAAGCTAACTTAATTTCGATATTAGTACAATAGCGCTGAAAGAGTTTGCGTAGCCTTTTCTGTGCTTCTCTAATGAAGGAGCCTACATATGGTAACTATAAATAATAAGTTGAAACGGCTTGCTGAACCTGAGAACTAGCTGATGGGCGGATTGTAGCTCTACTGACGTATCTATTGATGACCTTTTCCACCATGCGAACAGGGAAAAGGTTCTTACGTAGAATAAGGGTAAGATCTTTTATATCCTTATGAAAGCCTAGCCAAGAATTGTTGATTTCGTAAACCCTGTCCACCAGTGTTCTAACAAGACCCATTTTGTAGGAAAACGAAGTGAAACTAAAATAGTTGGTTAGGAGCCCCGTGAAAGTTTTCTTACGGAAAACAGATGTCTGGAGATTAACAGGGTTGTTATTGACCAAGACATCCAAGAAAGCTAACTTGTTATCTACTTGTTGGGAACTGATGTAATTGTAAAAGGAAACGGCATCTTGCTCCCTCTCGAATACGCAAAAAGTGTCATCGACATATCGTCGATAGAACAAAATCTTAGAGCCCTTGTATTTTTCTATCCAAACCTTCTTTTCCTGTTTCGTCATTGGTCATTGGTCGCTACGGAGTCACGTGAGAAAGCGCACGAGCCCGGGAAGATCAGTTGTGTGCGATCCTTCGGGAAGGTCGGACGTTTGTTGTTTTGCTCGCTCAGTGTTGAGCGAACACCGAGAAAATCGCCTTATGGCTGCCGAAAATATCAGGGAAAGGGACCCCCTTTCACCGGCAGAAGAAGATAATTTACTTTCTGAAGAAAATGAGTCAGCGAATCCCTCGCACCAGGGCACAGACAAAGTGCTGGCTAACGTATTGTCGGCCATGACCCAAATGAGTTCCACCATGCTGTCAATGGAAAACGCAATGAAACGTTTAGATGACGCACCAGCAGACCATGCTACACCACCGAAAAGGAGAAGACAACCTCCTGCACCTAGTACAATTAGCGATAGCGGAGATTCAGACCCTAAACAGTCAGATTCCGAGGTACCCAATTTCCCGCCCAACGGCGACCCGCCAAAACCGGGCAGCTCTGTCACAGAGGACGCATTGCTCAATGAAATTGCTCAAGACTTTGAGTCGGACGAGCAAACTGACCCGAAAGTCGCTCAGAAATTGGCGGATATCGTCAATAAGCGATAGGGCTCTAAGTTGGAGGAAGCCAAATTAAAAGAAAAATTGGCGAAATATAATCGACCCGATAATTGTGAGAAATTAACTGTGCCAAAGGTCAACCCCGAGATATGGAATAAGCTGAAGCACGGGACCAAGAGCGCGGATTTACGTCTTGCAAACATGCAGAAAGTACTTGTCAAAGTCGGTAGTGCTGTCGCCAAAGCGACTGACACACTGCTGGCCATCCGTGCAGATCCTGAGAAGACTTCAGCGTTGGCTCTCACTGAGAAATTGTTGAAATTAGTCACATATAACGCTGACGCTCTGGCATTGTTAGGCCATGTAAACATTGAGCTGTCTTACCGTCGACGCGACGCTATCAAACCAAACTTAAATGCCGAATATTCCGCGTTGTGTGGCTCTCAAGTACCCATCGCGGGCTTGTTTTTTTTGCGATGAGTTGCACTCTCACCTTAACAATATAAGCAACCAACAAAATTGGTCATACGACCACTGCCAAGTCATCTTATCGAAACCACAGCGAGGGCTGGAAGGGCAAATCTTCTCACTCTAGTGGAAAGCCTTTTTTAGGGAAGAGGGGCCGGTCTTACCGGCCACACAACAATTTCTACAAACCACGGGAAACCGCGAAGAAGTCCAGCCAGTGAAACGATCTGATATTCCTACAGATAAGGTAAATATGTTACAGTATCTTGAGCACAAAGTTCACTGCTTTAAAGCAGGGGGGCTGAGAGAATATTATAATCAGTGGCAGGCCTTAACCTCAGACCCTGAGATATTGCAAATGATATTAGGCCAGCCAATTGAATTTACTAGGACTCCTTATCAAAGAGTTGTTCCCAAAGAGAAGAAAATCCTTGATTTGGATGAAGAGTATGTCATTGATACCGAAATAGATAAACTACTTGCTAAAGGTGTTCTTACCCCAAGTGGTCACGAAGAAGGGGAATATCTCTCTCCTATTTTCACTAGGGCCAAAAAGGATGGCTCCTTCAGAGTTATTTTAAATCTCAAGTGCCTAAACACTCATGTGCAATATCACCATTTTAAAATGGACTCACTTAATACTGTTTTACATATGGTAAAACCTGGGTGCTTTATGGCATCAATAGACTTAAAGGATGCTTATTATTCTGTACCTATCGCCACTGCAGACCAAAAATACCTGAAGTTTCAGTGGCGAGGAAAACTGTATAAGTATGTTTGCTTTCCAAATGGATTGGTATTTTGCCCCAGGAAGTTTACTAAATTATTAAAACCAGTATATTCACATTTAAGACAGCTGGGTCACCTTTCAGCAAGTCATATTGATGACTCATATCTCCAGGGTGATGACTATGATGACTGTGAAAGAAATGTTTAGGATACTGTCAACTTATTTGATTCCCTTGGGTTTACTGTACACCCTGAAAAATCATCCTTTGTTCCGCAACAGCGAATCACCTTTATGGGCTTTATTATAGACTCAATTACAATGACAGTCTATCCAACTCCTGAGAAGATCGAGAAGATAATTCATACCTGTCAAGGCCTGTTGCAGTGTCCACACCCCACAATAAGAGAGGTGGGATCCACTCTTGGGTTGCTCAAATTTTCCGGCAGCACAGCTGGGGCCCTTGCATTTTAGGTCACTGGACATGGACAAAACGGAGGCCTTGCGCTTAAACAAGGGTAACTTTGATGCATTTATGCAACTGTCTGAGTTGTCTCGCGGTGATTTGCAGTGGTGGGTAAACTCAGCAAGGTCACTGCATAACCCTATAAGCCTTTCTCAGCCAGAGATCACTTTATACACAGATGCAAGTAAAGGAGGCTGGGGAGGAGTACTCAATAATGTCAAGATTGGGGGGCATTGGACCCCTGAAGAAGCTTCTAATCACATTAATTATCTTGAAACGCTTGCAGTGTTGTTTTCTCTCAAAGCATTTCATAAAGAACTATCAGGGAAGCATGTCCTTGTGCGAATTGATAACATGACTGCTGTGTCAGATTTAGGTAAAATGGGCACAAGCCATTCCAAAAAGCGAAATGATTTAACCCGTACGGTCTGGGAATGGTGCCTTGACAATAACATGTGGTTAACCACAAGTCATATCCCGGGTAAAGAGAATACTCTAGCTGATGAAGAGTCCAGGAAATCTAGGAAAGAAACTGAATGGACCTTAGACAGAGGAATTTTCCACGAGGCTGTTAGGAAACTTCATGTTGAGCCTCAGATTGACCTATTTGCCTCTCGGCTTAATTACCAGCTAAGGCCATTTGTCACCTACCAACCTGATCCTGAAGCAATTGCTATTAATGCCTTTTCAATCTCCTGGAAACCTTACATTTTTTATGCTTTTCCTCCTTTTAGTATCATCCCAAAAGTGTTACAGAAAATCCAAGCAGAGGAGGCCACAGGACTGTTGGTTGTGCCATGCTGGCCGACTCATCCATGGTGGCCATCGGTAATGAGACTGCTGGTTCAGAAACCCCTTGTGCTTGCCAAAAAGAAACACACCTTATTTCTACCTCAACAGCCAGACTTTGTGCATCCACTACACCAGAAACTCACCCTGCTGATATGTCACTTGTCCGGAAATCACTTGAAGGCAGAGGCCTTTCGGAATCAGCTACCTCACTCATCCTGCAGTCCTGGAGAAAGGGCACTAAACAACAATATAAACCATTCATCGCTAAATGGGAACAGTACTGTAGTCAAAGGCAGATTAATCCCTTTTCAGCCACTATAGAACATGGGATTAATTTCCTGGCAGAACTCTACCAAACAGGGATTGGATATAGTGCTCTCAATACAGCCCGGTGTGCTTTATCTACTGTTTGTTTTACATCAGAGCATTACACTTTTGAACAGCATCCCTTAGTCTGTCGTTTCATCAAGGGAATCTGCGAATGCAGACCCTCTCTACCAAGGTATCAAGAAACTTGGGATGTGACGGTGGTAGTAGCCTACCTAGCTAAACTAGGCCCACCTGAGAAACTTAGTCTGAAGAACTTGACTTTGAAAGTGGTTATGTTGATGGCATTGTTTTCAGGACAGCGTCGCCAGGCTCTGCACACATTATCAATTGATTGTATGCAAATAAGTGCTGATAAGTGTGTGTTATCCATTAACTCATTGTTGAAAACTTCGAGACCTGGTAAACATTTAGCTTGTATTGAGTTTCAGGCCTATCTTCCCCTTCCCCTGTATTGATTCAACTGCATTGGTTACCTGTTCACTTTCGGATTCTTTTTAAAGTTTTATTGTTAGTTTATAAGGCGCTAAATGGTATGGCACCATTATATATCACGGAATTACTTAGTTATCGTACATGTTCACGTACGCTACGCTCTACTGATCAAAAACTTCTGGCAGTTCCGAAGTCAAGACTTAAAACATACGGAGACAGGGCCTTCTCCGTTGCTGCACCTAAACTCTGGAATGAGCTGCCATTAGATCTTAGAAGTTTAGATACAATTAATTTATTCAAGAAACACTTAAAGACCGATCTTTTTAAAAAAGCATATAATGTTTAACTTTTTGATAATTTCGAATAGGATTTATTGTGATATTTTTATAAATAAGACTGCAAATAGGTTTTTAATTTATTCATATTTTATTACCAGTGGGATCTTTTTAATTATTTTAATGTTATGAATTGTAAAGCGCTTTGGTCAATTAGTGGAGTTAGCGCTATATAAATTATGTTATTATTATTATGCACCAGATGTTAGTCTTTGTATTGTAAAGCATCTTCAGCAATATCTGAAGCGTACAGATATTCTTCGGGGTGATGTGAAGCAGCTTTTTATTAGTTACACTAAGCCTCAAAAAGCTGTTTCCCCTGATACAGTAAGCCGGTGGATTAAGACTCGTTGGTTGGTTGTTGCTGGAATTGACACTTCAAAGTACAGTGCACACAGCACCAGATCAGCATCTACTTCTGCAGCAAAGGGGAACAACATTTCTATTGCCACAATTATGAAAAGTGCTGGGTGGTCCCAGGAGTCCACATTTACAAAGTTTTATGACAAACCAGTGGCCCCTCGAGAGAATTTTGGGGCTGAACTCCTTAAAGCTGTATGTGGGGACAACTAAGATAGTTTCTTACGGTTGTATGTTTTGATGGCTAAGAGAGCATATTATTAAAGCAGATTCATGTTGATATAAATCATTGCTGTTTATTTGAGTTCGCACTCACACTGCTTTAAAATCTCACGTGACTCCGTAGCGACCAATGACCAATGACCAAACAGAATACCAAAATTAAACGAGGCTTACCTGTAAGGTGAAGTTTGATTTGGGTTCTGAGTCATTGGTCGGGAGCGAAGGAGTCATGTGCCCACCCATGCGTTATTCACCCACCCATGCTTGGGTGTAAGTGCTCACATCTGTTAAAGACTGATCTTCCCGGGCTCGTGCGCTTTCTCACATGACTCCTTCGCTCCCGACCAATGACTCACAGAACCCAAATCAAACTTCACCTTACAGGTAAACCTCGTTTAATTTTGGTATTATGCCCCATAAAAAGGTTGGCTAAGACGGGGGCATGGGGCGAGCCCATAGACACACCATCTACCTGATCATAAAAAGAACCACTGAACAAAAAAGGAGTTTGGGCTGTGGCAAAACGTAAGAGGGTTTTAAGCTCGGTGGCACTTAACTTAATGTCAGTATTATCCTCCTTTATGTAGCGAACCGCTAGATCAATACACTCATCCAAGGGTATGTTGGTAAATAAACTTTCAACGTCGAATGAAACCATAAAATTACCCGATAAAGGTATATCTTGGATTTCATTGACATTGACATTGACATTGACATCGACATTGTAGAATCTAATTTCAATTCCCACGAGTTTCTTGTCATGTATCAAGACATACGTTTTCTAAATCAAGATGCTTGTTTTTTAAATCAAGAAGAGAGGCGACAGTTTTTGATCAGTTCTGTTTCCAAGAGGGACTGAAAACGAAAATTCAAGATGGCTTCTGATCGTTTCTATATTCCAAATGCAAGTGAATATTTCGAAGGTTTGATCTCCCTTTTGCAGCACTGGGGGACTGTGAAAGAAAATACCGATGGGGGGCGCACAGAATTTCTTGCAAGACTTCAAGAGGAATATCAACGCACTTTGTGTGATTTGTGGGTGATGTATGGACAATATTGTGAGAAGCATTCTTGTTGATTTGCAAAAAGTATCTCTTGATACATGACAAGAAACACGTGGTTGAATTGAAATTAGATTCTACAATCTTGACACATTCAAAAAGCAAGTTGATACTAATTGTATCGATCTTGATAGTGAATTTGTGGATTTGAATTATAATGTTGCATCTTCGATATTTTGTCACTTTTGGCGTACCGTAATTGGTTGGCCTGGACTTAAATTTACTGACCCACTTTCACAAAAAGCTTCTCATTTCTGAATCGCGTTAATATTTTGATTTTTTAAAAGGAAGAAGCGATAATCTGGAACTATTAAGCTTTCAGAAAATATGCGGTTTATGGGGGTATTTATTAAAAGCAAAAGTGCTAGCGCCGATCAACGCGAGGAGGGTGCTTGAGGGTGGATGATACCTTAAGCTCAACACTCTTTACCTTACTTCTATTTTATTAACATGATTTAAATGTACGTGCGTTAACGTGCCTAGTCAAAAAGGCGTCAGTGGAAATCAGCCTTAAAACGTGAATTTAGGCCCCGTCCACAGAGTCACGTATGCGTTTTTGTTTGAAAACGGCGATTTTTTTTTTCCCCGGTTTGGCCCACCGTCCACACGAACTCCGTGAAAACGATCACCGAAAACGAATCTTTTCAAAAACGCTCTCCAGAGGGAAGATTTTTGAAAAACTCTGGCCACTCGTTTTCGCGAGGAAGGACGAAAACGGTGGTTTTTGAATACAATGATTTAATACATCATTTAATACTACCATAACGCATGCTCTGTGAGGGATGCTATCGTATTTCCTTTAATTAGCGTTTTCGTATGGACGGGCGAAAACAATTCGAATACGCTAGGTGTGGACGCGTATATTTGTTTGAAAACGGAGGGAAAAAGATCTCTGTTTTCAAAAATATCCGGATATCGGTGGACTGGGCCTTAGGCATTTTCACGTCGAAGTAGTGCAAAACGGCAAAGAAATGTACAAAAAAGTGTGGTGCACGTGCAAAGTTGTTATTTTGCTCATTAAACCTATTGTTCTCTTTTTTGTTGACCTTCTCGTTGCCATCGCGTCGTTGGTTCTTAGGCCTAGGCCAAACGTCAAACTTTTCATGAGACGAACCAAAATCTAATTTGGGTCGACCTTAATTAAGTTAAGATCGTCTGTTGGGTAAGACGTCGAACTTCGGACGCGTCGAACCAATCAACTGAACCAGATCAGTAATAAATTTTCTCCTAAACGAGGGTTTTCTCCCAAACGTTTGAGCCAACAACTCCCAACACTTCTTTTGTTCCATGATCACCGAAGTGTAGTGCAGCATTATTGCATCCTTCGCACAGCTCTTCCAACATTGTTGGGGCCACGCACGCACATTACACATCGTTTCCATACTGTTATGGGTTGTATCCTTCCCACGATGCCACTGCAGGTCCCAACATTGTTGGAAGTTGTTGCATCCGTTTGCACACTACTGCCAACACGGACGTAACAACTCACACTATTGTTGGCACAACAATGTTGGGAGTTGTTGCGTCCGTTTGCATGTAGCTTAAGTCTGTGACGAACACGATAACAATGACCACCCTGAAGGTAATATTCTTGACATTGTCAAGATTTTTTCAGCTGGACTCGGGTCACTTGCTTTGAGTTTAGCATTTTTTGTTGCTCCGCTGCCTGGCTATATCTCTGATCGTTTTGGCTGTCGCATCAGAAACTCCGTCGGAGCCATGCTGTGTATGACAGGCTTGGTGACGTCATCAGAGCTCAGAGCCTCACACTCATCATCCTCACACACCGTCTGCTGATGGGTTTAGGAATATCTTTTATCTACAGTTGTTACTTTCTTGTGATAGCAAAATACTTCAGAGAGAACTAATCCGTAGCAACTGGCATTGTAGCTCTGGGAGCAGGTTTCGGTGTCTTTTTTACAGGCCCTTTGCTTCAATCTCTTTTGGACTCGTATGATTGGAGAGGTACTTACAGAATAATGGTGGCACCTTTATTGTTGTTTGTATCCTGGGGCTGACTTATAACCCGAACGTGTAAGAAACAACATTGGTCACTTCCTTCAACAATGACCAGGACAAAGAATACAAAATGAGTAGAATTTCTCTTTACTGTAGCCTGTGGACATTTCCTACTTTCGTCGCCCTGGTCACCTCTATGCTGCTAACAGGATTTGCGTTGTACATTCCATCAATTTTTCTGGTAAGTTTTTTTTTATTAAATAATAAATAAATCAAGAGGGGAACTAAAGATTGCGGGCTAGCTTTGAAAAAGAAGATTTACTATTTTTGATTGATTATTGTTGTTTACAGGTGAAATATGCAGAGCACCGTGGAATAACAGCGAAGGCTGCATCTCTCTTGTTTATTTTTATTGGCCTTGTTTCATCGCTTGGAAGGGTAGTTGCAGGAATGTTGTACAAGAACAAGAAAGTCAATCCCATATTTATACATCAAGCGTCCTTGCTGACATTATCTCTTTGCGTATTTTTGCTTCAGTTTACTACAAACTACTGGTCCTTAGTATTGTCTAGTTAAGCAATAGACCACACTTTCTATGGGTTTACCGGCGTGATAACCCACGCGGGATGTTGAGAGAACACGAGAAAAGCTTGTAAATCACGAGCCGAAGGCGAGTGATTTACAAGCGTTTCGAGTGTTCTCCCAAAATTCTAACTGGTTTATCACGCCGGTAAACCCATAGAAAGTGTGGTCTATTGCTTTTATAAAATAACTTTTAGTAGAATGGAGTCTTGGGTAAAAAATATGGTTTTAGTACCGTGATCAAGTCATGTCTTCTCTCTAAAGTCATCATAAGCCAATCATGACTCACGATTTAATAGCGCTGAACTTTCTCAAAACTCAGTTCAGTCAACAACAAACAGCAGCACTTCAAAACACGAGTTTTTGCACTCAGTACATGATAACTTATGAAAGCTGTTTTACAGGAAAAGTCAACATTTATTCATGCGAACGTACAATGAAAGAATACGTTCATGGTTTGTTTACTACAGTAGTAGAAATTAATTGAACATCAGACTGTACGCAGGTGTATTTTATGAGTCGATCCGTAAGAATTTCGTGCTTACAGACGGAACTGGCAGCTATTGTAATGGAGGACTTCATTCACATTTTACAAGCCGCAGTGGTTTAAGATCTGTTTTCTGGACTTTATTATGATTAAGAAATGCTGCGGTAACGACGTGGCTGCATTTGCGAAGTTGTTGCATGTAACTTTATATGCACGTACAATACAGCGACCGAAGGAAATATGTCAGTGGTAGAGAAAGGTGTCTTTGCCGTAGCCACATATTGGCGTTAATATTTGTCGATTTGTAAAGTTAGGTGGTTCGAGGTAGGTTATGGCATCGATATCACCGAATAATTTGTGCAAATGTTGGAAAAAACCAGCCCGAAACTCTGACATCTTTCATCATCGTGGGCAGCTTGTTTACAACCTACAGCGGCCGATTTTGTACCATATCTTGATCAGAGATCTCTTTTTGGAACAATTTCTTTCATTAAGGAATTTAATTTTGACCTAAAATAAATCAAGAATGCTAAAACTATCCGTCTTGTTGCTGGTTGGTTTTGGGTTCGAAACGTAGACTGTACCAATTAACTAAAATCTGCTATCGATTAAGGTTGACCAGTCATACAGTGGCTTAAAGTTGGGTTCCGAGTAAATGTTTACAAGGAGCTCTGCTTTTAGGCTTACCTATGTTGTTGTTAAGAGTACAGTCGTTTTTCATTTTTTTTTTGTGATTTAATCTCTATGTTACGATTAATCGCTGGAGAAATATGCTAAGCATAAAGCGCAAGCTAAAGCCTTTGTTTTGTACTTACCACTTGTTTTGTTTTGCTAATGATCTCGAATCTTAAAACTTGTTGCAGGCGTTTTACTTGCTTAAACTTGCTATTTACGTAACACAGGAACGTATAGAGTCAAGTTCTTGCTAGCTTCACATTCGCGCCAGCTCTTTACCCCGAGAAAAATAATCGAATTAATTGTTCCGCACTAAACCTCGAAGATAATAGAAAACCGTAGTGAAGTTTTGCTGATAGCTTGGCTAAAATCTTGCAATAACATATGACAATCGAAAATCGATCAACCATTAACAATGTAAGGAATATAAAGAACTTAATGTGTGATAGATTGAAATTCCACAGCATTCAGGGGCACCCAACGACGGTTTTTGTAAAATATCTGTTCGGAGAAGCAAATATTGCGTAGAATTTTTTACAGCTTGAGGAAGGCTAAAACTTCTAAATGATCGTTCCATCCATATGCAATTTTCGAGGCTTATCTAATAAATTCCCTAGCAAGATTTTCTGAAGTTCAATTTTCACATTTCACTGCCCGGGTTAGGCTATTTTTCTTACAAATTAAAAGGGAAACCTAAAATTTTCGGCTTCGAAAATGTGATGGAGGGAGGAATCAGAAAAATCCTCACTTTCGTAATACGTTGAATTGCACCTAAAATTCTGCGGGAAAATAATACTAAAACCCTTGTAATTTCGAAAAGACTCAAGTTCCCCTGGGATGACCGAACAGATACAAATTTTATAGCGCCGCTTTGAATGCATTTGCAGATCCAAAAGTACTCTGCATAGCCTAACAAGTGTTTTTAATGCTTTTAGGAGGAAACCGTCCTTGGGTGCTCCTGAGCATTGCTCTACCGTTTACTTATGCTCAAAATCTCGTATGTCGTGCAAAATAATTGACCTCCCGCTAGTCGTCCCCAACTCAGTCAAAACATTCAAAATTTAAGCTTATTTATTTATCTTATTTATTTGTAATCGCCTTACCCCCGCCCCCCCTCAGTCTTCCACCCCTTAGGCCCGGTTCAAACGTCGAACTTTACATGTGCCGAACCTAATTATTAGGTTCGGCACATGTGAAGTTCGACGTATGACGGAATCAATTAGGAATGGCACTTTTGTATTTGGGTCGACTCTGCCGTTCTATTCGACTGAGCTTGTCGAATAGAACGGCAAAAGATCGACTTCGATTCATACGTCGAAGTTAACAAGTGCCGAACCTAATGCATAATTATGTTAACGTATTTTTCAATATAACCGCGCTTTTGATTGGCTATTTAGTGGATTTTCGCGCCTGTGCGAACAGAACTTACAGAAGCGTAACGACGGTTACCAGCATTCACGTTGTAGATTTTTAGACTGAAACCGGATAGCTTAAAACGCTATTCTAAAGAGTTGCTTCTCTTTATATCCATAAAGAAATCGTAATATCTTTTAAAATTTATGGCGTTATTGTATTTAGTCCAAATATCACGATCACGATCTCCTCAGCTGTCTCCTTGCCGTAACAGAACACAAATCACACTAAAATCAGAACAAGAATTTCCAGGCTTGGTGAATTTTCCTTTTTTCATTTTATTTCCTTATTTTAAGCAGTAAGGATGATATTTCTTTTCGCCTCGAATTAGGTCCGGCACATGTAAAGTTTGACCGTCTGAAACAACAGTCCAACTTAATAGCTTGGGTCGACCTAAATAAGTATTAGGTTCAGCACACGTAAAGTTCAACGTTTGAACCGGGCCTTAATTACAGGTTAGAGAATTTGGACCTTGCAAGAGAGAATGATCTAGTTCATTCTCTCTTGTGCAAGTCGAACAAAAAAGCCATTACTTTAAGAGCTACTTTTAAACCCGATAAAACACTGCAAAACACTGCTGCTCGTTTATTAACCATTACTTCATTTGTAATGTTAGAATTTTTAATTAGCTTATGATATGTAATTAGTTATTTATAGAGTATTGATTGTAAACAGATTAAAAAACCAAAACCGTTTGATAGATTAAGTTCAGAATCTGGGATATTAAACGAAGTAAGTATCCAAAAATCCTCGCCACGATTCAGTGTCACTGCAATTTTCCATATGAGAGATAATCGGAAGGGCACTAGTCTAACATGGTGGCCGGAAGCTAACAGAAACATCAGCCACTGAGTTTTGCTACGTATAGGAAAGCGTGGATTCATCTCCCAAGAAAGTTATAAACATTTTTAAAGTTAAACTTTTTCTAATTTGCACAATGCCTGTTCAGATGGCAAAATCCCCCAAAATATATCACTTTCTAACCTACGACAGCTCTCTCGGCCACTATGTAAATACCGCTTTACGCCAGCAAAATCGTAGAAATTAAAGCGTACCGTATCAAAAATCAAAGAGTCCTTTCGAACTGAAAACTTGTAAAGATAAATTTGTTTCTAGCTACTCTAATACTTAATAAAAGTAAAAAATACTTCAGTTTTAAATTTTGATGACGTCATGTGAAAACCAGCAAATCTGCTCATTATCAAATATCACATGGTTAGGTTGATAAGTAAGTTTTCATTGTGGCACACCACAAGTGGTTTCTAACGTTTGAGTTATTTGAGTTATGCTTTAGGATTGATGGCATAAAAGCAATGTTACGTGGACTTTCAGGGGGCAAACAAGTGATGATATTTGCCAATAAGAGTAATCGCGGTCGAGTTTGTCGAGTTTGTTTGTCATCTTTGCTTGCTGTGAGGACATCTACCGTTGCTGCCGCATCCAAAAGAAAAAAAATGATCTTGTCCACCTATAATTTGCTAGTATTGTCTTAAAGATAAAATGTTCTTCATTCTCTGTCTAGAATAAACAAATTCAACTGCCATTTCTTGTATCGGTAGATTTTGACACTTGTTCGCCGCCAGCGAAACCACTTAACATAGCTTTTATCCCATCAGTCCTTGAGCGCGTGTCAAGATGGCGGGTATCGTGAGTAAGGTCTATTTATTTGGGCGTGGCCCAAATAGAGTAATGGAAACAGCTTGTTTTGACGCAAATGTGCAATAGGCACGCAATACGTGCTGACGTAAACAAGGCAAGTAAACAAGCGAAGCGAGGCGAATGTCTGTCATGCAAACGTCTTGTACAAGGTAAGAGGCATGTGGGAAAGAAAGCCCTGCTTGCACACGGCACTTAATCGCACTTCTACGATCTCAAAATTTAATCTGAATCTTCAGTATTTTTGCCTCATCGAAATTTGGAAGTCTGAAGTCCAGGGATGTAATCTATCAAAAACATTTGGAACATTAACGTCGGGTTTTGGTCACAATAAGATCACAAGCAACGAACCTTGAAAAACAGAAACTCAAACAAACGGATCGAAATCCACCAATCACAAACCATAAACAATGACCTTTTGAACCCGTTGAAGAAAACTTTCGTTTCCTAAGAGGTCCTCTAAGATGATTGACGTCTGACATTTTTTTGACGAGAGGATCGAAATGCACCAATCATCGAAAGACAGTTTTAATTGCATATTTCCTAAGAGGTTATCTGAATTTGCTCTTTTCTTTATTTTATGTCCATTTTTTGTGATTAGTCGATTTTGTTAGGTCGAGTGGATAATCCAATGAGGGACGATTTGGATATCGTTTGATCCGAAATTTTTCGAAGCAGCAGTGAGAAGCAGTTTGGATAACATTTGGCCGCGGCGTTTCGAGGAACGTGTTAATATATTGTTCAATCATGTTTTTCCGGGTTAAACTTACAAATGCGCACACTGTTCGCGGTAGGCCCGCACTAAAAAATAACACTGAGTGTTTTCGGAATGGGCTGGTCCGCAAACTCAAAGAAAAACAAAGGAAATTATCAAAACATTCAATGACATCAAAGACTCATGGACCCCATGCATAGACACAATGACAAATCGGAATATCAGGAGTATACGTGTAAAATGGATAAGAGTTTGAATAGAGAAATGTTGAACAAGTTTGAGAGTCGCAAGATTTGTGTAGCTGGTTAAAAAACTCGCGTTGTTTTCAAAATTTACATAAATCGGGCTCTGCAAAGAAATATTTAGGTTACAAGCGCTTCGAAATACTGTACCTTCAGAACGGCTTAGCTTTTACTTGTTGTGCTATATCTTTCAAAACTATCGATCGATTCTAGCTCAAAAACTCTCAAAGCAGCGGTTTAAATGTTTTTAAACGATTTAGGATGGATCGAATCGACTTTGGATCGATTATTATTTTATCAGCTTCTGATATGAACGAAACGCTTTTCTTCTCGATAAAGTTTACTCAACAAATGTCGAAAGATTTACTTGACTTTTCATATTTGGAACGAACTGACTATTTTATGGAACGATCTGACTAGTGATTGGAACGATCTGACTTGGAACGATGTCAACGATCTGACCATGGAACGAAATGACCGGTTACCGTCATGCCCCTAGCAGACTACCAATGAACAAATTAAAATCTTTGTTACAGAAAACACGGAAAGTGACACTTTTTGTATGGAAGAGTATTCGGAAAAATACACCATTGTCGTCTGAAATTTATTGTTACGTTAAAAGTACAAAAGGTTTACACTTAAAGGGGCTATGTCAGCTGGAGAGCATGCGCTCTGAGGTTATGCAAATTACTTTCAACTGTCAAAATTCTATTGTTTTTAACGCGTGACTTTCTCCATGTTCTCTGTCACGTCCAAGGCTCCGAATTTAGAGAGTTTAACAAGCGAAATGGGTTTAGATAAGGGATATTTCGATAGAATTTACGGAACGTTTCTTCTCTGGTTATGCTAGATCAAGAATAAAATTGTGACGACAATTTTACTTGTAGTTTTGAAGTAAAAACGCATGCCATTCATAAAATAGAGCGCAAACAAAAATTCAACAACAACATATTGTCTTATTCAACAAAATAAATCGAATTTGTGTTTTACAAACAAGCTACAAAAGACGCTAGACCGAAGATAAAGACCAAGACTGTTTTAAATCATTAACAATTAGACTTGTCTGTCGCTAGTGATTTTATAAATTAGATGCTGATAGAACAAGAGACATCAAGTCTTCGTTTTGATCTTAGGGAAACATACATTATCGCGCAAAATTGTTCGATCGTGCCGAATCACTGCGACGTGGAGAAAAACAGAACCAAGCATCATTGGTATACTACTCCACTATAAGCAGTCCGTTGATAAAAAGGGAAAGTAAACTCTGCTATTTTCCAAAAATATGCTCGAACACAAACAGTTCAAAAACATGGCATTTACAGGATCTAACTCGTACTAAGCTGCCTCTGTAAGTCCGTTGAGAACAATCTGGACGAGCAAACGGTCGTGTTTATCTTTGCCGTGAATCCAGATAAATACAAGAAGGAATCTAGCCGAATTTTATAATATTTCCTTCGCCAGGAGTTTAGTTTCGTCACGAAACTCGTGGCCTGATGCTCTTGTAATTGTTTACAAAAAATGGCCGCCGCCAACTCGATAGCCGCTTCATTATATGTCCACATACTTTGAGCACAAGAAAAATCCAAGAGCCAGCAGCCTCTAAAATAACTCAATAGAAAGTTCTGTGAACTATAGGGAAGATTCCATCAGAGATTCCATCACTAATTGTGGAGTAGCCGTCATTAACTCTGCCATTACAACGGCCGCTGATAAGAAGACACAGTAAATCCACGTAAAAACATTCCACAGGCAAATAATTTCAAAATAACGTCAAAAAATTATTCTGTAATCACCAAAGAACGATTCTTAATACAAAACTTCGCTAACTATCGAACGATGGCTGAGATTTAGACAGATAAAGACAGCCTTCCAAAATCTCCGACACAACTTGAAAAAGACGGGCCGACTTTTTCAAGTTTGTTTTCATTGGCTCGCGCATGCGTGTGGTGTGACATAGCCCCTTTAAACAGGTGCAGAAGTAGTGTGGGGTTTTTACTTAAGGGGCAACTCCAAAACTAGTTCGTAAACGAGGGAAGGTGTATCTGTCGTCCAAGCATCAGAGCACAGGCGATTTAGGTGGAATGAGATATCCAAATAGGCTTCCAAGTAAGAATTTGCCCCTCTGTACATGTAATTATCCATTTTATACTGCTTAAAACAGTTTGAATCACCGGGTTAATTTTGGCCAATTTAAGCTTTGTACTGATATAGAGAAGAATCCAGGACCTTCAGTTTATGTAGATGCTGCAAAAGCAATTAATGCTCCATACAGGTCAAGGAAATGTTACAGGATTTGGGGAAAATGGTGGACAACGATGTGTCGCAATGAGTCTGTGCGCTTTAATTTACAGCAAGATAACAAAGATTACTTCATTTGATGATATGACTCAAATAATGATTGTTGGTATTCAATTATATTCTTGTCTGTCACTGCTTGCAAGACAATCTATGCCAATGTTAACAGAATTGCCAGGAATAGTTACAGTGTTTGAGCAATTTTTCCACCTTGAATACAGTGACAGTTATACTTGTAACATCCATCACTACTGTATATGCCACTCACAGGTTACAGCATTTGAAACACTCTTGGCACTGAACTACAACTCATTCATTTTAATGGTGGCAATTATTGGTCTTGGTATCTACAGCCCCGAGGCTGGGGGATTTAATGTATTTGATTCTCATGCTAGAGATATGTATCATAACCGTCATAGTGAAGGGACATGTGTATTGTTGGAAATACCATCCATGCATAAATTAGTACAATATTTTCAGACTCTACATAGGAATGAGGATATATATGAACTTAAAGATGTACATATTGCCACCTTTGAACCTCATCTTTTCTCAAGCAATGTTGAAAATTGTAGTATATCAAATGTTAATAGATACCAATGTTCCTGTAAACAGTGCTGCCCTATAGCAGTTTATGCAATGTGTTACTCTCTTATTAATCCTTGTGGATACTGGACTTAAGCAACTTTATTTGCCCTTGTTAGTAACCGGAATACACTGTACAAAGTGATGGGTGTGAAAACACATCTGTCAGTATCTGTGGAGCTGAGATAAACCTTACTCTCTGGGCTGTAACCACTTATGTCCTATGTTGTAATTTGGCTCCAAGCATGTCTGAATTGAAGATGTGCATATTTTCAAAGATTGTCGTGAAGTGACACACTGTATAAGCTGTGTGGTTCAGCAAACAAGTGGAGTAAAGGATTTGTCTTCTCTGGTAAGATAATATATAGATTTAGCCAGGGCTAAAAGCGAGGCTCCCATCAATATATTTACAATTTAAATCAAACAATAAACTTGTATTCCACAATTCAGTTAACTTTAGAGCACATAGCACATTCATGTGACTTTTGAGGGAAAGGCTAAGTGATTTTAGAAAAAATTAATTTGCAAACAGCCCAAGAGTGAACAAAATCTTACATCAAGTTGATAGCCTCATATGTACACCCAAAAAATAGCAATCATCTTCGATCACATTTAGGAGCCATAATGGCTCTTGATCACCGTAAGATTAATTAAGCCTGGAAAAAAAAAATCAGGCCGAATTTTTTTGCGTTCGACAGGTTTACTTTACAAAATCTTGCCAACAAATCCGGGTGCGTGCACGTGTAAACCAACCTTTTATACCATTTATACATCACATCTGAGGTGAAACAGAGGTACTGTTTTTATCATACAGACCTCGGACAGAATGCAGTATTTCACAATTTTGCAACACAAATTGCACTCATTCAATATTCAGGACGATCGAAGCACGCGTGGGCTTTTTAAACCGTTTAAAAAAATTTCCAAAATCATATATACGGCCAGCCGGTTCTCACTTTTGCAGTGCGAACTGTAGCGAGTGTTTGAACGAAGATACTAGAGTTAAGCTACAACATAATAAAGAAATTATTATGTTTATTCAGTTTTATTAAATTGTTTTATCGATGTACCTTTAAAAGTGCCGGTTTGATACCCGCGGCACTGTGAGTACTCCTGCAAGCGATGTTCACTGAACGATTGAAAACAAACGGCACGGCGATTAAAATTTCAAGAGAGACTACTAACAATCAATAAAAGAAATATATTTCGGTGAAACATATACAGAGACAACATTTTTCATTGACGAAGACAAATATTAAAGTGTCTCTAAAAATCCTGAGTCTTCAAGCTTAAAGCTTAAGTTTATGTTTTAAACCGGCTTCCCGGTATTTACTTTTTTCAAAGATGAACTCGAGGCAAGAAAATCGCTCAAAGCTTTCTTTTACAGCCAGAATTATAACTAAATGTTCTTTGGAAAGTTTTCTTTCTATTTGCGGTGAGAAAATGTCTAAAGGCTTTTTAAAGTTCTGTAAGATTATATCAAACCTGATTCTTGGTCATATCAAATTGTGTCAAATCTTACAAACGTGCATAAACTACATAGCCGCATAAACTGCGCTCGACTTCACTAAATTAGATATAAAAAACAAACATCAAACACAATAATTACTGGGGCTTACCATTCGAGATGCAGCTCCTAAAAGGTATCAAGGAACGCCAGTATCGCTTCAGACTTTTCAACCCTTACGCATCAAGCAAGGTGAAAAGCGAAATCGATGCCATCCGAAATCGGATTTCCGACTTTGACATGTAATGTATTAATTTCTCAACCAAAAGCCAACTAACCATGAATAACAGAAGACTCCTGATAGCAGCTGAATTTCATTTTGTGCATCCAGTGGAAAAAGACAGTTAAAAACATCACAAGTTGACACAAAACTCTGTCAGCTTCAGCTGTAAAAGTAAACAAGATTCAAGATGCTGCATAAATTTTCCGCATGAGCTCACCTGTCAAATTTTCACCAATCAGAGCGTATAAATTGGACGTAGAGCGTGACCAACGCGTGACCATGGTGAGCAAAGTCAAAAGCAACTGCCTTCCTTCTGCCTTCCCTGCCTGTAATAGCTGGCTGAATTTTCGCGTCCGAGGTCAGTTTTAAATCAAAATTTTAATTGTGCGGCACAAAAACAAAACATATTTCATATGAATTAAAAAACAATCAAACTTGAGCCTACGATCATTTGAAAACTGGTAACTTGTTAGCGGATACCTTCAAAAAATACTGGACCTCGATGGGTGAACACCTGAGCCCGCGATACGGTCAAGTGATACTGGTCAGCGGATACCCCGTTTTGACAGCTGTCAATTGATCACAACATTGATGTCCAATGGATGTGTGCATTATCAGTTTTCCTGTGCTCTCAATTTAGCTAGAAAGTATGAGATTGAACATTGATTGCGAGCTAGTAAAACAACTGGTCAGCGGACAGCTTCCAAATAAATCACGTCTCCTTGATGAGTTGACACATGAGCCCCCGATATGGCAATGTGATACTGGTCAGTGGCTATCCTGTTTTGACAGTTGCCAATTGACCATATTGTGAATGGCCAATATAAAAGATATGGGTTTGCCAAGACTCACCTGAGACACCCCTCCCTTCCTTTTGATAGTCTCCCCTACCCTACCCGTACAATCTGTAGACGCGTACGTACGTACGTACGCTCGGTCAGTCACGTGACAACCAAACGAAAAGTGGTTGACCATATTCTATGAGTATGGGGCTCTGTCCCACTCGCGCTTCGCGCGCGAGGGAGCCCCGCTATGATGACAGTTCTTTAGCTGCAATAAGGCATGTTCAAAGTATCATACCCGTAGTACCAAAACGCCCAAATATACGCTCACACAGCGTCTTGTTTACAATTATTCCTCGAGCCTGAATGGGTTCTGAGTTAATAGCCCATGAGGCCGAAGGCCGAATGGGCTATTGACTCAGAGGCCATGAGGGTGAGAAGAGTAATTGTTTTAGTAAAATCCAACTAGCTGGTCAAAAATATCAAGACAAAACAACTTTAGCTTGTAAAACGCGATTTAGCCGCCATTGTTTTGGTTTTCAAAGCCGGAGTTTCGCTACTAGTGGGCTATAACATATAGCCTAGTAGTAGCTCATCCAATCAGAACGCAGCATAGACAATAGACCGCTAGTTGGATTTTACTAAAATTTGTCAGTCCGAAACCTAATATTTGTTAGTTAGAAACCATCATGATGTAGATTACTTAAGGTGTTTCGATACAGTTTTTCAAAGGCCATACCGATATTTTTCAATCGCCTTAAAAGTAGTTTTTTCCTTGTCCGATCGCTATAAAATTTTCACCAGTAATTGGCTATGGATTGAAATTTGTGAAAATGTAGTTTTAAGTAAAATCGATATTACTATGACAACAATAAACAAAAAACTTTGAAATCGATAAAAGCCGAATTTTGTGTGATCTAGACCTGCTACTGAAAATCCAACACTAGGAACTTAAAGATTGGTGTTTAGCAAACAATCTCCGTAAGAAGTAAAAAATTCTGTATGTTTGAATTCGAATAAAACGAAAATATATTTCAAACCTTAAATTTTCAATAGCCGTGATAGGTTATGCAATAAAAACGTTATAAATGACTCAAATTATTCTTAAGTAGCGTAAGAATGATGCTTAATATCATGTTTTGATGCTAGGAAATTTTGGTGTACTTTCGTTCATGCGATATTGAAATCTAACCTGTTTTCTCACCATCTGTATAAGTGCAACTTCATTCAGAATTTGGACTTTTAGCGCTTTCTTGTATATCTCCGAAACGACTCGAACGAATTTTTTCAAAATCTCTTCACATAATCTTCATAATGTATATAAAAATGTCCGAAACTTTCATTAAGATTGATTCACTGTAACACCTTGAAATTTCAAGACAAACCTATCCGACGAAGCGGTCAAAAATCTGCGCTCCAACATTCACTGTTTTGACGTTATGGTAATTTTTCCAAATTAATGCGGACAATACATATATCCATGACTAGTACATTTCAGTGTGAGTATTGCCAATATTTTACATTCAAAAGATGCGATAAATTCAAACTAAGATGTACTAGTCATGGAGGTATGTATAGTGCGCATTATTCTGGAAAATTAGCATAACGTCAAAACAGTGAATGTGGTAACGCAGATTTTTGACCGGTTGGTAGGACCGGTTTGTCTTGAAATTTCAAGGTGTTGCAGTGAATCAATCTTAATGAGACTTTCGGACATCTTTATATACATTATGAAGATTATGTGAATAGATTTGAAAAAAATTCGTTCGAGTCGTTTCGGAGATATACAAGAAAGCGCTAAAAGTCCAAATTCTGAATGAAGTTGCACTTATACAGATGGTGAGAAAATGGGTTAGTTTTCAATATCGCATGAACGAAAGTACACCAAAATTTCCTAGTATCAAAACATGATATTAAGCATCAATCGTACGCTACGTAAGAATAATTTGAGTCATTTATAACGTTTTTATTACATAACCTATCACGGCTATTGAAAATTTAAGGTTTGAAATATATTTTCGTTTTAGTCGAATTCAAACATACAGAATTTTTTACTTCTTACGGAGATTGTTTGCTAAACACCAAACTTTAAGTTCCTAGTGTTGGACTTTCAGCAGCAGGTCTAGATCACACAAAATTCGGCTTTTATCAATTTCAAAGTTTTTTGTTTACTGTTGTCATAGTAATATCGATTTTACTTAAAACTACATTTTCACAAATTTCAATCCATAGCCAATTACTGGTGAAAATTTTATAGCGATCGGACAAGGTAAAAACTACTTTTAAGGCGATTGAAAAATATCGGTATGGCCTCTGAGAAACTGTATCGAAACACCTTTAAAAAAAAAAGCATCAAATGGGTCAAAAGAAGAATCCCGTATGACAAGCGTTTGTCCATATCTAGAATTGCGTGTTTAGTGGAAGACATATTGGGGTGGAGAGAGCACATTTTTACACTATGATCTAAAAGATTCCACTTTAAAACTGACTACAACTTAAACATCGCGAAGAACCCCTAACAAGGGAATTCTTTCAGTCGGTCTTTATTCTGATTCTCAATCACTTCTGATCCCGCATTGTCCATTTTCGCATCTTCTTTGTTGTCACCCTGAGGATGAACTTTGGATTTTTTTCGGTTGATAGGAATCAAAAGCATTAGAATAAGAAACGAGGCCATGGCGACAGCGCTACTCATGTAGAATGCATTAACGTAGCTTCCTGTATGGTCCACTATCATACCTGTTAAGAACGAAACATCAGATAAAGGAGAATGCTGATGATACGTTGCTGTAAAAACCAAAAGTAAGACTTGTGGCTTTACGATGTTTTCGTACATAAAAAAAAGTTTATCTAGCCATAATAAGGCTAACACAATCTATAGGACGTTTGTGGAAACCTTTTTTTAGCCAATCACTTTGCCGCGTGTGAACCCCCGGGAGCAACTGTTCACACATTTCTACGCTATTGGACTCTTCGTTATTCAGGGTATTTATATATAGTTTTGAATTATTTACCTTAGTTATTGATGGGTGTCATATCGCCGTCGAACCTTGGCGGCGAAGAAAGGTAAAAGGTGGAAAAAATACTAAAGTCATAAAATGATTGGCCAATCGGGTCTCATCGTAGCAATATTAAATTACAAATACTCACCAGCGATGGGACTGCCACTGACTACTGCTAATGAATAAAGGAAGCAGTTAGTAGAAAAAGACGCTGTTTTTCTTTTGCTGTCCACACAGCTCTGTGGAATATACACAGACCCTGTTGTGAAAACTCCATCGCTGAAGCCATGGACAATACTAAACAAGACTAAAGACCAGTAGTTCGTAGTAAACTGAAGCAAAAATACGCAAAGAGACAATGTCAGCAAGGACGCTTGATGTATAAATATGGGATTGACTTTTTTGTTCTTGTACAACATTCCTGCAACTACCCTTCCAAGCGATGAAACAAGGCCAATGAAAATAAACAACCGAGATGCAGCCTGTGCTGTTATTCCTCCTCCCAAAGCTACAATGCCAGTTGCTACGGATAACTTCTCTTCGAAGTACTTTGCTATCACAAGATAGCAAGAACTGTAGATAAAAGATATTCCTAAACCCATCAGCAGACCGTGTGTAAGGAACATGAGAGTGAGGCTCTGAGCAAATGATGACGTCACCAAGCCGGTCATGCACAGCATGGCTCCGACGGAGTTTGTGATGCGAAAGCCAAAACGATCAGAGATATAGCCGGGCAGCGGAGCAGCAAAAAATGTTAAACTCAAAGCAAGTGACCCGAGTCCAGCTGAAAAAAAAAACTTTGACAATGTCAAGAATATTATCTTCAGGGTGGTCATAATTATCGTGTTCGTCATAGTCATGTTCACGATATCTTAAGCTACGTGCAAACGGACGCAACAACTCCCAACACTCTTAAGCCAACAATAGTGGGAGTTAATACGTCCGTGTTGGCAATAGTGTGCAAACGGATGCAACAGCTTTCAAACAATGTTGGGACTTGCAGTGGCATCGCGGGAAGGATACAACCCATAAGAATACGGAAACCATGTGTAATGTGCGTGCGTGGCCCCAACAATGTTGGAAGAGCTGTGCGAATGGATGCAACATTGCTGCACTACACTTCGGTGATCACTGAACAAAAGAAATGTTGGGAGTTGTTGGCTCAAACGTTTGACCGGTTTCAAACCTTGCTCAACAACACCCAACAAAACGCAACAACATGTTACAGGGTTTGCAAACGGACGCAACATTTAACATTCAACAATGTTGGGAGTTGTTGGCCAACAATGTTGCATCTGTTTGAACGGGGCTTTAGTAATTATTTAAAGACTGCACAATAAGAAACCGCATTGTCGGTGGATCCATTTTTGCAACAATAACCTTCGTACTTGCCTTATGAAATTCCTATTAAAAATTTTAGACGAAAAATGCCATGGCTATCAATTAGTGACTTTGGCTCAGGCCAAACGTCGAATTTTTCATGCGACGAACCAAACTTAGTTAAGTTTATAAAAAAATTGACCTCTGGCTCAGTTAACTTCGTCTGAATGAGTTTTAATCGTCCAACACGTTCTATCCGTCTGATCGTGTTCGATCTTCAGATGCGACGATCACCAAACCAATAAATTAAAAATTTGTATGATAATGTATATTTGGCCTCGTTCGGGAGAAAATTTTGTTACTGATCCGGTTCAGTTGATTGGTTCGACGCGTTCTAAGTTCGACGTCTTACCCAACAGACGATCTTAACTTAATTTAGGTCGACCCAAATTAGAGTTTGGTTCGTCTCATAAAAAGTTTGACGTTTGGCCGCTTAGGCCTAACATCCATCGACGCGATGGCAACGAGAAGGTCAACAAAAAAGAGAACAAAGGTTTAATGAGCAAAACAACAACTTCGCACGTGCATCACACTTTTTTTCACACTTTGTCGATTTGCATTACTATGACGTGAAAATGCCTAAGGCCTCGTTCACACATATCCGGATATTTTTGAAAACAGATCAGAGATCTTTTTCTCTCCGTTTTCAAAAAAATATACGCGTCCACACCTAGTGTGTTCGAATCGTTTTCGCCCGCCCATACGAAAACGCTAATTAATGGAAATACGATGGCAACCCTCACAGAGCATGCGTTATGCTGAGTAAATGATGCATTACATCATTGTATTCGAAAACCCCCGTTTTCGTCCTTCCTCACGTAAACGAGGGGCCAGCGTTTTTCAAAAATCTTCACTCTGGAGAGCGTTTTTGGAAAAGATTCGTTTTCACGGAATGCGTGTGAACGATAGGCCAAGCCGGACAAAAAAAAAATCGCCGTTTTCAAACTAAAACGAATATGTGTGGATGGCGCCTAAATTCGCGTTTTAAGGTTGATTTGCACTGACGCGTTTTTGACTACGCATGTTAACGCACGTACATTTTAATTACGTAAATAAAATATAGGTAAGGTAAAAAGTGCTGGCTAAGGAATCATCCACCCTTAAGCACCCTCCTCGCTTTGATCGGCACTAGCGCTTTTGCTTTTAATAAATACCCCCATAAACAATACATTTTCTGAAAGCTTAATAGTTCCAGATTATCGCTTATCCCTTTTACAAATTCAAAATATGAACGCGATTCAGAAATGAGAAGCTTTTTGTGAAAGTGGGTGTCACTGTAATTTTAAGTCCAGGCCAACCAAAAGTAAACAAAAGGAGCAAATTAAGATCGCATTCGCTTCTTGACACGTTTGACTAAAAAACCGTGTCTCAGATTTTGGTCACGTGCGTTTGTTATTTTGTTATAAGCAGTTAAAGTTAGGGATCGCAAATCATTAGCACTACATGTGAAAAAACACTTTAACTCGAAAACGAAAAAAAAAATTCAAACTTCGCAGGCACGGTTTTTTAGAAAAACTACCTGACAATAAATTGGCCGAATTTCAGCCAAATTGGTTCACTGGTTGCCGCCTTGGAGTTTAAAACGTACTCTCGACGACCCTTAACTTGCCCCGATTTTCATTTCGAGAAAACAGGGGAAAAAACACCCATTAAGCTAATGGCTTAATGACATTTTTGTGAAGGGCTAATTTCCTGGTTGTTTGTCTTATCTGCATCTGGGATGGAGATAGGGAAATAGTTAGAATTCCTTGCAGGCTCAAATCATGCAATCAATGCTTTGTGATTCATTGTTGGTTCAGATAGCAACGCAGGAACATCGTCAGTCTTTGCTCAATTTCTACGCACCGTGCTAAGGCAAGTACGCTACTTTGTTATTTCTTCGTAGCATGCGTAGCGCTTACGTGTAGTTTTCTCTCTCGATGTGTAGTTATGGCTGAACCTCGGGTTTTGATTTTGGGGCACTCCTTCATCAGGCGTTTGCATGAGTTGGTACCTCTGCCTACAAACGCTTTACGGGAGGATTATGACATCACCACCCCTATGAACCTGCGCTGGCATGGAGTAGGGGGACGAACTGTGGCCAAAGTCATACGCTACGATTTGGAGATAGTCCGACATTTTTCGCCTGACATTGTTATTCTACAGTTGGGTACGAACGATATCAGTGATCGTTCAATCCGTTCTGCTCTAATTGTCGGTTCACAACAAAGCTTTAACAAAGCTATTACATGAACAATTCGGCGTAACCGTGGTTTGCGTGTGCCAAACTATACTAAGAGAGAACGCGCACTTAAACGTACGCATTCGCACGTTGACGGATTATTTACGCGTTGTCCTACAGCCCCTTCCATTTGCATTTTACTGGAAACACAGGGGATTTTGGAGGAAAACACAGTCATTCTTATTGCACGATGGAGTTCATCTGAACCAACGTGGACAGTTTAAACTTTATCGCAGTTTGAGGGGGGCTTTGATCCAATCACTTAAAGTGTTTAATGATGTACAAAGTTAGAGTCTTAGATCTGTACTATAGCTCATTATTTCCCCTTTATTGGACATACTGCCAAGTTAAATATTCTTTTTGCGTAGGTACTTGGTAGTGTAATTCGCCATTGTACTCACAACGTATTGTTTGTCCTTGAGCCTTGTTTGGCCGGTCACGGTCGATTTTATGCTTTGTCTCCAAATGAGTGGGCCGCCTGTGTTGCGTGCCATAGCACTCGGAGTCCCAAGCTATTTGTATGTATTTGAGGATACGAGCGTACGATCTAATGACAATTCTTAATTTTAATACCGCATTTATTTGACCTGTAGCAGTTATTGCGATACAACTACAGATTACGAGTTACACGAGAACATTAATACGTTTGGATAAATTAACACTCTCTATTCTTTACAAGTATGCCTCCACAAAGTAAGCGTCCGAGACGTTCTGGCCCTTCTGCCTCTACAGTAAACAGCATGGCAACCAGTACCGCAAGCACGTCGAGCAGCTTGTCAACTAGTACCTCTAATCAACAAGACGGCACGATGCAAGTACATGTTACAGCGCTGTCCAGTGCCCTTTCTCTGGCTGCCCAAAAGGCCGTCCAGGACGCGCTACGACCACCACCGTCAGTAACAACGTCAACTAACGCAGCATCAACGTCGACCGTGGTGTCCGCCCACGTGCCTACTACAGCCTCGATAGTCCAGGATTCTGTTGTGCAAGCGACGCAAGCTATTGCTGGGACTTCTGGAGGTAATATTGTATCACCTAACGTGCAGAGTATGCCAACCACACCCCTTTTTTCAAGCGTCGCCATCCCCCTTGGAAGTGCAGTTAGCGACAAAATAAACGCCAAAATTTGGGCTAACGAATTTGTACACCTTGGAGCACTGCTCCAAACCGCGGTTCCGCAAGAGCGTTTTGCTCTTGGGCTTTCGGCTACAGGCAATGGCAATAAGCCGCAGATTACATTAGAGCCAGCTAGCGCCCCACGTAAATTGAATAGTATTCAGCAGTGAGTCACGGCGTTCCACACGTTTATGGCCATTTATTGCCAGAAGTTCGCGGGGGACACGGCCGCTTTGCTAAAATATTGTGAGACCGTTCGTGCCATTGCAAACAAAAACGGAAACTGGGCTTACTATGATGAGCAATTTAGATATTTGCGCCAGTCCGCCCCCGATAGGTACCCTTGGGAGGAAGTCCAGTGGGAGTTATGGCTCGAAGCCACTTCAGTTAACTTGCCTTTTCGTCCCCAGAGAGGTAACTTTCCCGCCGGGCGAGTCGGAAAATCACGACAAATCCCTCTCGTTAAAGGAACATGCTTTAACTTTAATAACGGGAGGTTCTGTTCCGGATGTTCCTTTACCCACATCTGCTCCCGATGTGGAGGTAAGCACGCAGCCAGAAATTGTTCAGAGGGAGGGGAGCCACCAACCTCGAGCATTAAGCCTAGTGGAACAACAGCGGCTAGCGCGTCTACTAGAGAGCAATCCAGTCACCCCCGTAAGAACTGACCGTCTCACTTCAGTTCTGCGTGATTACGACCCCTTATTAAAAAACTTTTTGATACAAGGCTTCTCATATGGGTTTCATATTCATTACTCTAATTTAAGATCAAGCTTCGAATCTCCAAATTTGCTTAGTGCCAACGATCAACCAAACATCGTAACGGATAAATTACACAAGGAAATCGAAGCCGGGAGGGTTGCAGGCCCATTTAGCGCCCCGCCGTTCGATAATTTTGTCGTGTCACCATTAGGAATCGTCCCTAAGAAAGCACCCAATGAGTTTCGACTTATACAACATTTGTCATATCCGCATGAGAATTCGGTTAATTCGGGAATTCCGGTAGACTTTTCTTCGGTACGCTTACGTCCATTCAAGATGCAATAGTGTTTGTAAAACGTTTAGGAGTTGGCTGTTATCTCGCTAAAACTGATATCACATCTGCCTTAGAATTATGCCTATTCATCCGGGGGACTATCCGTTACTGGGGATGAAGTGGCAAGGGAATTATTACTTCGATCGCTGCCTCCCGATGGGCTGTAGGTCATCGTGCGCCATTTTTGAGCGATTTAGTACGACACTCGAGTGGGCCGCCAAGCAAATCTTTCAGGCCGACGAGATAATACACGTTTTGGATGACTTTTTGTTAATAGCCAAAAGTAAGCAGTCTTGCGAAAATCTACTGTCACGGTTCATTTCACTTTGTAACTAATTAGGCGCTCCCATTGCGCCCGAGAAAACCGTAGGACCCGAGACCGAATTGCCTTTTGTCGGGATTACTCTAGATTCTATTCGCATGGAAGCTCGATTGCCGGAGGACAAACTCGAGAAATGTCGCACGATGCTGCTGGATTTTTATAAGCGGCGTAAAGTCACGCTACGCGAACTTCAGTCATTAATTGGCCTCTTAAATTTTACATGTTCAGTGGTTTTGCCGGGTAGAGCCTTCTTACGGAGGCTAATCAATCTTACGAGAGGAATTCGAAGGCCCCATTTTAAAATCCGTTTAAACCATGACGCCAAAAGTGATTTAATCGTTTGGCTATCGTTCTTGGAGCAATACAATGGTCGCACATTTTTTCTGGATGAACGAATGTCCGCTTCACGGTATGAAATTACTTCAGATGCAGCCGGTTCTAAAGGATACGGGGCTTTATTTAAAACGCATTGGTTTTATGGTAGTTGGCCCGAGTCTTGGCAATCACTGAACATCACGGTATTAGAATTGTTTCCTATCGTAATTGCGTTACATATATGGGGGGATAAGTGTGTGACGTTCGTGCCCGATAACGCTGCCTTAGTGGACATAATCAATAAGCAGACGTCTAAACATAAGATAGTTATGATTCTCATCAGGGATATGGTGTTAACTACTCTTAAATTCAATATTTTCTTTACGGCTCGTTATCTTCCAGGGAAGCTTAACGAGCGCGCCGACTTAATCTCCCGTTTTCAGATAGAGCGGTTCAAGGCAATATCCCCTGGAATGGACGAATTCCCCACGCCAGTTCCCGAGAACCTTCAGCCCAGGAATTGGTCGCTCAGTTGAACGAACTTCTCAATTCTAGTCTAACAGCCGGATCTCAAAAAGCGTATCAGCGTGCGTGGGCGTGTTATCGGCAGTTTCATGCTAGATTCTACAGTGCTTGCGAAACCCACCTAATCCCTGTGTCAATTGACGCCTTAGCCTTATTCATTTCGTACCTTAGCTCCAAAAAATTTGCCGTTGCTACTATTCACTCATATGTCTCGGCCATCGGCTATGTTCACCGTCTTAGGGGTATTGGTGACCCAACGAAATCCTTTTTGATACAAAAGCTGTTGACGGCAACTAGCCGAAATAGGGTTTCCGATATCCGACTGCCAATATCGCGTCCATTACTTCACCAGTTAGGAAGTTCGCTGAGTTCGACTCATTCCTCGGCGGCACAAAGGAAGCGATATGCTGCAATGTTTACGACGGCCTTTTATGGTTTCTTTCGCATCGGAGAGCTAGCGGCCAGAAATGTGGATTCGGGCGGGGATGTTCTGCAATATGACGATCTTTGTTTTATATCATCAAACGGGCGCATAAGTATGGCCAAGTTGACAATACGCAAATTCAAACACAACACAGCGAATAAAGCCTTTGAAATCCTAATCGCAAGAGAAAATTCTGTGTTAGTTTGCCCAGTCCAAACACTACTTGATTACTGTGGCATGAGAGGCGCTGCTCCTGGTCCTCTATTTTGTGAAAGTGATCTGCGCCCGGTCACCATCAGCTCGTTCAATACTGCATTAAAACGTTGCCTTGTTTTTTGTGGTTTAGACACGAGCCGTTACAAAGGCCATAGTTTCCGTATTGGAGCCGCAACTCACGCTTCCGAGCAAGGTTTCTCTGACTCCCAAATTCGCAGACTTGGTCGCTGGCAATCTGATGCGTTTAAATCGTACCTCCGTTCAGGTGCTTTGTCGGCTAATGCCCAAAACGATATAAGCTGCTAATTTTGACGTCCCTGATCTAGTTCAGACAAGGGCTGCTATTTCATGGGCACGCGGATTTATCCTTTCTAGATACTCTAGAATAGTTCAGTCATGGGCTGCTATTCTTGCTAGATTAGGGCTATCAATCATTTGCTTAAGGCTTAGTGTTAACTGCACACCGTATTAAGCCACACGTTGCAAGGCAAAGGTTTGTTCAGACATGGGCTGCGGACTAACTGTCTTGTTCACGGGTGGCTAAACTATCCGCGATTGGATCTAAGTTTAACGTTACGATTTT
The DNA here is from genome assembly GCF_958299795.1 of Porites lutea. Classification (NCBI taxonomy): domain Eukaryota; kingdom Metazoa; phylum Cnidaria; class Anthozoa; order Scleractinia; family Poritidae; genus Porites; species Porites lutea. The sequence continues at coordinate 21,808,219 of NC_133207.1, forward strand.
ACAAAGCATAGGTCTGTTCAGACATGGGCTGCAGGCCGCTGCTTTTCTATACGATAGTCCTATTTGTACATGTCGTTCAAGCATGGGCTGCGACGTCCATTTGCATTTATTTGCCAGTAATCGCTTTTCGCGTGATCTGTTTGTTGGCCGGTGGGTGGCCACAGGTTTGTGGCTTATGGCGGGTTTTTCGCCCACCTTTGATGTTTGAGATCTAACAAGTTACAGTTTCTGTATATTCAATGTTTATCATTTATTAAACCGTCACGCTGGTGGCATATTTACTCCAAATCCTAGTAGTTGTCATCTCTCTGCGCATCAAACTAGGCGCCAACAAACAGATCACGCAATTAGCTTTGTACACGATGATTGGCCCTAAACAAAAAACACCCATTAAGCTAATGGCTTAATGACATTTTTGTGAAGGGCTAATTTCCTGGTTGTTTGTCTTATCTGCATCTGGGATGGAGATAGGGAAATAGTTAGAATTCCTTGCAGGCTCAAATCATGCAATCAATGCTTTGTGATTCATTGTTGGTTCAGATAGCAACGCAGGAACATCGTCAGTCTTTGACTCAATTTTCCCTCCGCCTTCCCCGGTACTCGATCCCGGCTGTTTTTTTGGGGGGGTCATTTCGTAATGATGTTTTGGCGGGTTTTTCCCCCACCTTTGATGTTTGAGATCTAACAAGTTACAGTTTCTGTATATTCAATGTTTATCATTTATTAAACCGTCACGCTGGTGGCATATTTACTCCAAATCCTAGTAGTTGTCATCTCTCTGCGCATCAAACTAGGCGCCAACAAACAGATCACGCAATTAGCTTTGTACACGATGATTGGCCCTAAACAAAAAGATTATTACCCGTGACGAGATTATAACAGGTTATAACACCAAAAGCTGTCAATGTTGCATAGCAGAGAAGGCACAACAACAGTGACACAGAAGGAAAAGGTTACGAGCGCGGCACTTGGCGGGAATTATAATCTTCTGATACACCGCTCGGCTCGGACGCGAGGAATTCAAACAGGTTAACTTAGTAACTTTATAATTTTCTCTTTAACGTTCTGTATTTTCTGTAACCGTTATAAATACTGTTTGAATAAAAATAGAAAAACTGTTTTAAGAAACGGTCCAGATAAGACCGATAGCAACAACGGCAACGAACATGTTGGAATGCAAAAAGGTGCTAACTTTTCTATTGTCTTTACTTACTTCTGATCGGCTTAAACAGCAAAAGTTAACAAAACTTCATAAAGCGGTACATATACTCATCCTTACTTTCCAACCATCTTCCATATAACAAAATCTGGTCTCAGTTTGAATAACAAAGAAATCCTATGTGGGGAACATGTAAAATTGTAAACTTTTCTTGGCTGTTGTTTTCAACTCTTGTGATTGGTCAAAATCTTTTAACACAAAAAAACACCCTTTCAAAGTGGAGTGTAAATACAGTTTATTGCGTAAACGGCCTTCATGTAGGTTTATGCATTCTCTGTGTAAAAATGAGAACATTCCTACGTGGGGAAAGCACCGTTGCCGCATAACAAAAGAAATTGCTATCCACCTTACCCGGATCATTACTTAAATGTCGATAAACATGCATAAAACAAAGACCAGATCGCGGCGGAAGAGAGAGCTAATCAAGTATGACAGGACTTGTCAACGATTAATTAAAATACTAAATGATGTAGAAAAAACTTTTGCGTTCCATAAGTCTGCATAGAAAAACCATTTTTTCCTGGAATGTTTTTTTAAAAGAAAGCTCTTGATGAGCTCTATTTAATTATTTAAGAATTGAAAATTTCGAAAAATGATGATTTTTTACCCTGGATGATACCTTAAACGAGAAGTTGAGCGAGGTTAAACTTTTACGTTTGCGAGCGACCTTACATGCATTGCCTCTACTTTATTTGCGAAATTCAACGTAACCTTAGAGGAGCTCCAGGCGCGGAGCCCAATAGCCAAGTAAATCTACCCATCCCAGAAAATTTGGTAATCACGTGACCGTGCACCAAGCGTCCGTCCGCACCACAGCGAAACCAATGTTTACTCTCACACTTTCTAGCTAGTTTGGGAGCCCAAGAGAAAACTAATTGCACATCAGTGTTGTGATCAATCGACAGCTGTCAAAACAGGGTATCCGCTGACCGGTATCACCTGACCATACCGCGGGCTCAAGTGTTTACCCATCAAAGTCGAGTATTTTTTGAAGTTATCCGCTGACAAATTACCAGTTTCAAATGATCGCAGGCTCCATTTCTTTTTATTCCAATGATTCATATGAAGTATGTTGTGTTTATGTTACTATGGCCCCGCACTGTTAAGATTTTGATTTCAGACTGACCTTGGACTCGAAATTCCGCCAGTTTTTTTAACAATACAGGCGGGGAGGACCTTTTCTTACCATGGTCACGCGTTGGTCACGCTCTACGTCCAACTTTTATGCGCTGATTGCTCAAAATTTGCAGGTGAGTTTATGCTTTTAACTATCCTTTTCCACTGGATGTACAAAATGAATTACAGCTGCTATCAAGAGTCTTCTGTTCTTCATGGCTGGTTTGTTTATTGGGTTTTTGGTCGAAAAATGCGTCGCTTGTCAAAATTCGATAACCCTATTTCGGATGGCATCGTTTCCGTTTTTCACCTTGCTTAATGCGTAAGAGGGTTTAAAAGTCTCAAGCAACTGTGGCCTTCCTTGATAGCTTTCAGGAACCCAATCTCGAATGGTAAGCCTGAGTAATTATTGTACTTAATGTTTGTTTTTGTAATATCTAATGTCATGAAGTCGAGCACAGTTTATGCGGAAAGTTCATGCTCGTTTGTAAGATTTGAGTCAATGATCTGACCTAGGTTTGACCGCATATAGAAAGAAAACGTTCCGAAGAATATTTAGTCATAAATTTGGCTGTAGAAAGAAAACTTTGAGCGATTTTCTTGCTTCGAGGACTTCATCTTTGAAAAAAGCAAACACCGGGAGGCCGGCTTAAAGTAAAACATAATTAACTTAAGCTGAGCTTTAAGCTTACAGTTGTAAAGACTCAGGATTTTAGAGACACTTTAATTCTTGTCTTCGTGAATGAAAATTGTTGTCTCTGTAAGCGTCTCACCGAATTATATCTCTTTTATTGATTGTTAGTAGTCTCTCTTGAAATTTTAATCGCTTTTCCGTGCCGTTTGTTTTCATCGTTCATGAACGTCGCTTGCAGGAGTACAGTACTCAAAAATAGTCGCACGTATCAAACGCTTTATAGGATTACACATCGTTTATACTAAAACCATTAAATAAGAAAAAGAAATAATAATAAATTCGTACGTTGTTATGTTGAAGCGTAACTCTATTAAAGTTCAATCAAGCACTCGACCACACTGACCGCTCGCACTAGAAATGAGAACCGGCTGGCCGTGTAGACGATTTTGGAAGTTTTTTGAATGGTTTCGCTAAAAGCGCACAATTATTGACTAGGTGTATTTTGCCTTGAAAAATTGTGAAATACAACATTCTGTCCGAGGTCTGTATAATAAATAGTACTGTTTCACCTCAGATGTGATGTATAAAAAGTATAAAAGGTTGGTTTACACACTCCCAGATTTGTTGGCAAGATTTTCTAAAGTAAACCTGTCGAACGTAAAAAAATTCGGCCTGATTTGTTTTCGAGGCCTAATCTACTGTGTTCAAGAGCCATTCTTGAATGTGATCGTAGATGTTTGCTGTTGTTTGGCTGTACATATAAGGCTATCGCTCCGATGTAAGATGTTTCACTCTAAAATAACTTAGCCTTTCCCCCAAAAGTCACATGAATGTGCCCTTGAGTTGATTTGTGAAGTACAAATTTATTGTTTGATTTAAATCATAAATTTATTAATGGGAGCTTCGTTTTGGCTAAATCTATTTAGTATATACTAAGACAGTGGATTGTGTTTTTCACGCGCTCTGATTGGCTACTCAATCAGTGAATATCCTGCACTATTCATTAATTCATCTCCAGTTCCTCCGACCGAGCGACGCCAAACTCGATTAAGTTTTGAGCATAATGCCTTCCCGGTTTGCTGCCGTAACAAACAAAGAAATTTCACAACTAATCACGAAGAAGGTGACGAAGTTCGGGGTGGAAGTTTTAACAGGTAAAGCTTTGTCTTTTTGACTTGAATTTATCAATAAAACCGAAAAAGTTTTTTGTTTACAAATGCTAATTAAGCTTCAGTTTTGCGTTACTTTAGTGTCGGTGGCTAGTGGTGGTATTTACCTCGCCGCTAACGCGGCCTCGGTAAATATCCACCTACCACTAGCCACCTCCACTTCGGTGAATAATTGTTATACGTTTGAAGGACTGTTAGGCTGAAAAGGTTTCAAAAACCATAACTGTAATCCATTTAAGCTTCAAGTTTGTATATCCTTGACTTTTCCAATATTTGCTATGTTGTTATAATTTCCTTTGATGTTTTAAGTACTAGTGGTTATGTCATAAAACTTGATTGCAGTTTTCGCGTTTTGAACTTTGATAAATTTTGTGACACTGCTCCCTTGCAGACTTGCTTTACTAAAAAATCTTTTAGGTTGTTTTTGTAGGCACTGCTCTTAATTATCTTTCATTTTTCTACGGGAAGACGTAAGCCTGTAAAATCAATTTACAATAAATAATGTACAATTTTAAATCCCTTGCAGGAAACCCGTAAGACAGCTGTAGAGCGTCAGCAGCACGCACAGCAGAGATTTTGCACCAACGTTTGCTGTCGGTTTTAAGGTTGTCTAGTTACATTTCCTTGCATGCAAATGATTAGAAGTAAATTGCCTTTAGATCTGATCAAATAACTATATTGAGAGTCTTTTTTCTTTCGTGATTACAAACCTATCGTAGGTCGAGTACGTCAATAGAGAAATGTACTAAAAATAGAGTCCAAGAAAAGGCTTTGTTTTGGATTGATCTTAGCCCACGGGGCAGGAACGCATGACCAGCCCCTAAGAACGTCTGCGTGGGAGGCTAGATTGGTTTCAAATTAAATAAAAGTGAATCTAATGCTGCAGGCACTTTTGTTAAACGTTCTATTTAAATAACTCAGGAAGCTGTTGGGTTACGTAATCGCTCGCTGCCAGCTCTTTGATTGCCCCAGAAAACATTATCGAATTACGGTCCGACTTATAGTTAACCATAATGATATTTTGGTTGATAGGCAAAAATAAATCTGGCAATAGCTTAATTCTGAGAATCAAACTGATGAACCACAAAATATGTAAGAAAACATAAAGAATGTAACATGTGCGCTAGAGCCATTTTTGCCATCGGTTTTTGGAATAATGAAAGGTTAATAAAGTAAACATAAACACAAAGACACCACTATATTGCGAAAAATACATCAGTCATCCCGATTAAACGATAAAAATTCTTAAGAAATAAAACAATAAATTTTGTCCAGATTTCAGCCGTTCACATGGGGGTGAGCTACGCTCCTGCCTTACTGGGATCACATACACATGTACAGTGATCACTAAGGAAATTAAAAGTATTTTTATCACTCACCAGCTCTTTCACTTGTCTCGCCAAAATAGTCCATTAATACAGGTAATAGAACGCCGAAGCTAACAGCAAAACCAATGCCAAGAGCATTACAAATCATTGCTGAAATACACACAACCCAAGACCACAAACTGTCTTGGTGACGCTTGCCTCGGAAAAACCCTCCTAGTTTCCCAAGACTAGGATCTTCTTGATCATGCATTTTTCAGTTTGAGATCAGAACTCACCGCGTCTGACCTGGAGAACTTGATTAGGACGAGATCAGTGGGATCTTTCAAGTACTGTTAAATGTTCGCGCAGTACACAAATCTTTCTTTGGGTATAAGCTTGCATGCATTTGGTTATATATATGCTAAACTGCTATCAAGTTTCTAACTAGATTTTCAGGGTTTTTTGCAAATGGGTTGAAACAAACTGCTGACTGCGAACAAAAGATAAATAAAATGATACATCTTAACGACCCATCTGATTGGCTACCATATAATTATTATTGTTATGGTTACTATAATTATAACTCTTATTATTCTTGTTGTTCCCTTTATAACGTTCCCCGTCAATAACATACAGTTTAGCTCCTTCGTCCGGTATATAAAGGTCGGTACACACTTGGCCACAAGTTGCAGCAACGTGTCGCGGCGACACATCGCAGCGACAAATCGCTTCATGTGTACTGGAGAAATTTTGTGAAAACCTTTGTCTCTGCAACAGAATTTTGTCGCAGCAACATGTTGCAAAAAATCAAATCAGACAGAATTTGTGCGACTTGTTGCAGCGACAAAATTCTGTTGCAGAGACAAAGATTTTCACAAAATTTCCCCAGTACACACGAAGCGATTTGTAGCTGCGACTGTCGCCGCGAAAGGTTGCTACAACTAGTCACCGATCCTGTACACACCGAGTGATCTGTCGCCGCGACTTGTTGCTGCAACTTGTCGCCTAGTGTGTACCGACCTTAACTGATGGGAGCCGTATGGAAATGTACTCGCCCAGCAAATTAACGAGTGGTACCATCGAAGACTCTATGTTCTTTCACAGCACTTTATTCTCTTGCAGAAACAGCTTCTTACTTCTAAGTTCTTCGGCTACAACTAATAACTATCAAGCCTATCACCAAAGAATTAAATAACCAAACTGTAGACGTGTTTGGGTTAGCTGACAGTGAGAACGTTTCATTCATCACAAGCCTCAGCGTCCCGGAAGTTAAAGGATGCGTAGCGTCTGGGTGTTACGAAGTTACTTAATCATCCAGTTGAGTATCCATCATCGTAACAGTTTTGCAGTCAACTACCGCAAATTTATAATTTTAGCCAAAACCAGAGCCGTGCATTTTGCATCCTCGGAGACCCAGGGGCGGTCAGTCGGGCCGGGAGAAATAGCGCGACAAAAGTTTTCAAGTACAGGCGGAAAAGCCCCTGGGTACCGACTCTCACCGGACCATTTCCAAACGGTCAAGCGAATGCTGGCTCCTGATTGGGCACAAAAAATGCTTTGTATTATTGTGCCCAATCGGCGAACAGCATCTCCTGAGTTCTTTTCGTGAGCTCGTACACGACGGCTATTATTTCGCCACAGTTGCCCGGTTCGTTCACCAAGCTTTCCTAAGACCAGAAACAAAGGAACTACCGATGAGTCGAAAAACGTTTCGGATGCTATCAGCAGGAGCCGATTTGCACTGAGAAAATTCTGTTTCTGACGGATCACAATGTATCGTAAATATTAGGAAGTTCAAGATGAAGCGGCGACGAGAAAGTAAAAAAAGCAATAGCTTGACAAGGCAACACAACAACTTTGCACGTGCATCACCCTTTTTGCATATATTTCTTTGCCGTCACTGCACGACTACCACGTGAAAATGCCTAATTTCACACGTTTAGTGAAGGACGTAAACAAGCAATGACAAAATTTTCTTTCTCTTTATGAACTTGGATATGGTTGATAGAAATTTAATTCCAGAAGATTTCGCTTGCATTTGACAAAGTAAGTGAGTTGGAATAGTCTAATCACGATAGAGACTGACAAAATGGAGCTCACTCTTCATGCGACGTTTTCGTGGTTTTTAGCTGTCGCGGCATATATTTAAGAAAGCTTGATCGATGCAAGCGTAAATACCTTTTGTAAGCTCGTCAAGCTTGTATTTTTGGAAAAGCGTCATTAGTTTTCGTGTGGAAAGTGGTTGTCTTTACACTAGGCTGTTAAGTAAGACTTAAGAGCTGCTAAGTTTTACTTAACCAAAATTGCGCGTGCGAAGGCCTAAGCAAAATCTCAAATAACTTTGCTTTGCATCTCATTAAAACCGACTTAGCAAACTTGCGGTTTCCAAGCTTTCAGAAAGGCGACGCATGTCAATCAATCTTAATTACGTTGCGTGGGAAAAACTGAAGTAAAAAGGATAGGTTGCGTGTGAAGCTTTCTTTTACTTGAAGAATTTAAAATTTACTTGTCTTGAAATATTTGTTAGCTTATTTAGGCCCTAGTGTAAAGACTACCAGTATTTTGAAATGCAGCGGTTATATCAAACTGAAAGATTCCTGATCGCGTGCATTTCTTTGGTGCATGAGCGCGAGCCAGACAAGCCGTAATTGAGTCAATAGCCGTCGTGTACGAGCTCACGAAAAGAACTCAGGAGATGCTGTTCGCCGATTGGGCACAATAATACAAAGCATTTTTTGTGCCCAATCAGGAGCCAGCATTCGCTTGACCGTTTGGAAATGGTCCGGTGAGAGTCGGTACCCAGGGGCTTTTCCGCCTGTACTTGAAACTTTTGTCGCGCTATTTCTCCCGGCCCGACTGACCGCCCCTGGGTCTCCGAGGATGTGCATTTTGTTGCATACCGCTCTTTTAATTAAATTTCTCGCCCTAGGATGATGACATGACTCGGCGAAAATTGATGCCTTTATCATATTAGATATGAAATACGATCAGATGGAATAAGTATGTGTAATCAAATTGTGACGAGTGAAATTAGGGAATAATTTCATTTGCGTTTTGTCCAAATCCTAATAATTTCCCGAGCCTTCATCTTTCCTCCGAGTTGCCCCAAGCTTCTGTTTCAAGGCGAGGCTAAGTGCAAAGCCATTGCTCTAAAAATGTTATATTTATTTTCATGCAAATAAACTTAAACTTTCACAAGAAAGGTTTTGCGCTTGGTCTCCTTTTGAAAGTGAGAGTTTTTGGAACTCTGAAATGGCCTGTTACGAAATCATCGTTTTTACTCATCAGTATGGAATTTTTGGGCCCGAAATGCACTGAGCTATTTAACTAAAGTATGCTATCGGTTAAGGTTAACCATTTTAATTACTTTGCATACAATGGCTTAAAGTTGGGTTTCAAGAAAATGTGTAGAAGGAGCTCTGCTTTTAGGCTTACCTATGCTATTGTTAAGAGTCGTTTTTCAATTTTTTTTTGTGATTTAATTTCCATGTTAGGATTAATTCCTGGAGAAGTATGCTAAGCATTATAAAAGCGCAAGAAAAAGCTTTTGTTTTAGACTTACCACTTGTTTTGTTTTACCAATAATCTCGAATTTTAAAACTTGCTGCAGGCGTTTTACTTGCTTGAACTTGCTAGTTACGTAACAGAGGAACGTGTAGAATCACGTGCTCGCTCGTTTCACATTCGCGCCAGCTCTTTACCCTGAGAGAAATGATCGAGTTAATTTTTCAGTACTAATTTAAACCTCGAAGATAAGAGAAAACCATGGTGAAGGTTTGCTGATAGCTAACTAAAATCTTGCAATAACATTTGACAATCGAAAATTGGTCAACCATAAACAATGTAAGTAATATAAAGAACTTAATGTGTTCTAGATTGAAATATTCCACAACATTGCTCTACCGTTTAGTTATGCTCAAAATCTCGTTTGTCGCGCAAAGTAATTAACCCCTCGCTACTCGTACCCAGCTCAGTCAAAACATTCAAAATTTAAGCTTATTTATTTATCTTATTTATTTTTAATCGCCTTACTCCACTCAGTCTTCAACCCCTTAATTACAGGTTAAAGAATTTGGACCTTGCAATCGTCTATAAACGCAAATCGAACAAAAAAGCCATTACTTTAAGAGCTACTTAACTTTTCATTCAATTCTGGTCACACACGATATGTTACCTTTAAATTAATTGTACCTAAGACCAGCAATAATCACTTAAATCTCAGCTTTCAGAGACACCTTTTTCGACCATATTGCAAATGTACATCGAACGCTTCAACCGACGAAATTGTTTACAGTGGAAAATTGACGACAACTTATAAATCAGCCGTCGTCTTAATGACTTTGAATTAGAACTGATTAAACAAATATGACTAGATAAATAAATTCAATTTTAAATTTTAAAACAAAATTTCAGACATACCGGGGCGCCACGGACCCTAGCTTATTGCAAAGCCCCCACTCTGAATACGCCCATTTATTGTGATAGAATTCAAATATTCCACTACTTCCCTCATCGATTGTCAGTGACGTTAAGCGAAACCCTACTCAACTGCCATTCAATCGGATCTTAGACTACATACACCTTTATGTGATCACTAGCTAAGGAAGTTAAAATGATCTTCATCACTCACCAGTTCTTTCTCTTGTCTCATCAAAAAAGTCCATTAACGCACGAAGCAGAACGTAGTTAAGGGCAAAGCCAAGGCCAAGAGCATTAAAAAAATGACCACAAACCGTCTTGGCGACGCTTGCCTCGGAAAAACCAGCTAGCCTAGTTTCCAAAGACTAGGATCGTTTTGAGCATGCATTTTGCAGTTGGAGATCATGGGAACTCACCACGTCTTGCCTGAAGAACTTGATTTGGGGCAATCAGTGGGACCAACAAGTATTGCCAATTTTCGTGTGCACGAATTGTTCTTTGGGTATCAGCATGCAAGCCATTTTTTCTGGAGGATGATAAATTGAGATTAACTTTTTACAGGATTTTCAAGTTTTTTGCAACTGGGTTGAAAAAGAGATAGAATTCAAAGATAATGATACACCTTGAACGACTGATCTGATTGGCTACTATTATTAGAAGTTTATACGCGTTCGCAGCTGTAAGCGAGTCACGCTCAGCACCAACGTCAACAACAAACTTCTTTTAAAAAACGAATGAAGATCGCAGCAGGGACTGTCAGTGAAACATGCGTTGAAAAAACAACAATTTGACAGTGGTAATGAATAGTCATCTAACCGTTATTGTTTTGTTTTCTCGTTATAATTAACCGTTTCACATTCTTTTATCATGCAGTTCACATTCCATAAAGTCAATATAGAGAAAGAGAAAGACAGAGAAAAAGAGAAAGTAGGCGGCAGGCCAGCAAAGCTCATCGAGAAAAAAGAGTGACAGAGATCTAGAGCGAGAGTATAAAACAAAGGAGACATTTTTTGTTGGCAGAACACCATGAAAATTTGTAGCGATGGTGAGAAAATGAGAAATGCTAGCGGCCACCAATGAAAGGTGAAAATGAGCGGCGGGGAAAAAAATTGAACGATAAAACGTACGACATTCCCTGCATAAAACGTGTGACTAAGAAGTTCCTGGAAGTTTCACGTTGTAGTCGTGCAAAACAACGGCAAAGAAATGTACAAAAAAGTGTGCTGCATGTGCAAAGTTGCTCTTTTGCTAATTAGACCTATTGTTGTTTTTCACCGTTCTCGGCGGCGTTGCCTTCGCCGCTTAGGATCACACGATTTCATATTTTGTTTGAACAACCTATAAATATTATCGAGAGCTTCGCCTTTAGCCCTGGCTAGATCTATATATTACTGTTATTTATACTTAGTGAGGTTAAGCCCTCTCCCGATAGCAGAATGATAAAACTTCTTACATTTGATAACTTCTTCCCGCCCCTACGACATTCTCGCCAATACTCTTTTAAGGAATAGAAAACGTTTTCCGTGTTTACTGATATAAACACGAGAAGAGTTGGGAGAATTCGAGACAGTTATGCAAACCCGAGACGAAGTCGAGGGTTTGCATAACTGTCGAGAATTCTCCCAACGTCTCGAGTGTTTATATCAGGCTATGCAAACACAGGAAAAAAATCTTTCTGTCGCTTTTATAAAATAACTTTCTCGAGAAAAAACGCAAAACTCTTTGTATGGCACTCATTAAAAGAGAAGTTCTTACCAGTCGCAAAGTCTTGTCCACGAAGTCTTGCACGCGTAATCAGTTCTTGTTTTGCAAAAAGATGCTTTCTAAAATATGGACTTTTCTCGCTTAAAATGTCAGGTTAAGCGAAAAAAAAAATCGACACACCTTCTTTGTAACGATTTTCCAAGTTTCAGCCGACGAACGAATGGGAAAAGAAAATAAACTTGTCGAGTTTTGAACTCGAAAACTTTTTCAAATTCGTGCTTGCGTGATAAGCGTGCGAAAATCAAAACATCTTGACGCCACAACCGTGTTTACATACTCTCATGCAAACACTACTCTCGGCCAATTAGAGCGCGCGTACTATTTTAGTTATTTTGCAAAGTAGAATGGCGACGGCTATCACCTTTTTCCCGCCACAATGACATTAAAAAAACAGAAAAGGGCCAAAATGGTGAGCACTTACTAAAAGGAGAGCGTTTTACTGGGGTGGGAGGAAGAGGTTGGGAGCTTTACGTATAGCGGGATGTTCTTGTTTTTTTTGCGGGGGAGGGGAGCTTTATCTTCATCTGGAGAAAATATTCAACTTGAAGCCAACAGTGACTGCGATAATACGGCCGGCACACAAAATAACTGTGTAGGGTAGTCTGGGGAGAGTAATGGCGGAGTGGGATGCCTCTTGGAACGGTCGGCAGCACTGTAATGCAGGGCTAATTAAGACCTTCACACAGCGCCCGAGGAATAAGCCAGAAACTCTTGAATCTAGAAAGTAGCCAGGATACTGTGAACGGTGTGCGGGCGACTCTATCAAAATCTCGAGAAAGAATAAATGTTCTCGAATGCTCTCAAGAGCCCACATGCCGTAATGTTGAAACCTTGAGAAAAGTAACAAGAATGCTTATTTGGAGCTTATTCACAAGTCTCACCACAGGAAAAAACAGCTCCCGTTGCTGCAGCCTATTCTCCACTAGAGCACCTAACAATAGCTGCCTCGTACCCGGACGTCTCTCTCTCGATGATCCCTTGGTCCCTTACGGTTCATCACCACTCGCTCGCCTCTACCTTACGAAAAATTAAATGACGCGCCTGAGGAGGAGGCTGTAAAAATAGTACGTGACATCTTTTGAGATTAATTCCACCGCATTTTATTCATGAGATATGGCAAATGCCGCTCACTTGGAACTTGTTGTTAGGAACTTTTAAGAGTTCAGTGATCTAGAACTGTGACCTACGAAGATAGGGCCTTTTTTCATCGCTGGACCAAAGCTTTGGAATGAACTGCCTGCCCAGTTTCTTTCAGAACGGGCTGCCGACATCAATGCCTTGAAACGTCAACTAAAAACCGATCTCCCCAAGAAAGCCTACCTTTTAAAGTTGTCTTAACTTATTCCAAAACTCGTTAATAATTCATAAGCCCATTGACTTATCAAATGGTCGATAATACATCACGAGCAACCTTCCCTTATTAATATGCCGTGTTTTATCAAATATAATAGGGACCCTAAGATCCAACGACGCGACGGAAACGAGAACGTCTCCTAAAAAGTGTATTTACGTTCTTTCAGTCTTACGGCGATTATTTCTACATACTTACTTTGTCAAATGTCGGCGATCCCTCCTGAATTTGAATTTCAAGGGACCGTATCCAAGTTGAGAAAGAGAAATAAAATTTCGTCTTTGCTTGTTTACGTTCTCCATAAAACGCGAAATTTGGCATTTTCACGTCGTAGTCGTGAAAAAACGGCAAAGAAATGTACAAAAAAGTGTGCTGCACGTGCGAAATTGTTGTTTTGCTTATTAACTTTCAGACGTACAAGCAAATTCATACCCCCACCGTGGTACAAGGAATGGGTTGGATGGAACCCCCTCCCCGGAGTTTTTGATATGTTGCAGTATTTTGAAACGATTTTACCTTTAGTAGAAAGCCTTTGATCTTCTCAACAAGATGAGGTGTATTTTATGGGTGGTGACGCCGCTGGAGGCCTGTGACGTCACCAACAATGGTCGCCATCTTGAATCATTACCAAGAGTTGGAAATCAGGTTAAAAATGCAAGAAATGGCAATTTATTGTGCTTTATATGAAAAATAACAAGTAAATATACACTTTTCATGATTTTAGCCACAAGATTTATTTTCATTGTTGAAAGAAGTTGAAAAAACATGTATTTTCACCCAAAATTGCCTTGACCACCCGCTACTTATGACGTCATATCTCGTAACCATAGCCACTGACCACCATTGAACTCGTCTCAAAATCTGCGCAAGGGATGAGCGAAGAGCTACTGAAAACGTCAGGTGCTGATGTTTTATCCTCTAGGAAAAAACTCAGAAAAACCTTATGGGGGGGGGACATCCACCCACCCCCCGCGTTATACGTCCGAGGGTTAAAACAATTGTGTTTTTGACGTCCTTGTTGCCGTTCGCGTCCTAATGTCACTGGAAGTGACTTATGAATATTAATTATCAATACAGCAACTGACACAACTAATGGTGGGTGAATATTTAAGGCTTTTTCAAAATAACACACGCAGTAAATTTACTATAGCACAAAATTAATTAACAGTTAATGAATGAGGCTGAGTATCTTATGAAGAATTATGGAGATCGAGGAGGGTGTTATCCGTCGAGGTCGTAGGCCGAGGTGGATAACACCCTCCGAGATCTCCATAATTCTTCATATGATACGAAAGCCGAATTCAATAATTGTTTCATTATTCATTCAAAAATAACTCCTAGTTTAAAAACATGGCTAAAACATGTTTACCTCCATTGATCCATCGATGTTAAGTTTATCTTCGATGGTCGTTTAGGTTTGTCTAGGTCCGCAAATATTCTCCAAATAGCAGATGTCGCCCTTCGAGTTGTCTTCTTGCTGTTCTTGCCATGTTTTTAGCTATTTTTTCGCCTAGTTCTTACTCTTGAAACGAGTGAAATGTCCGCCATTTTTTCAAGTTCACAACCAAAACAACTCAACCTTGTCACCAGGTCTTCTCGGTTAACGGTGCCTTAACCTGCGAAAACGCTGCATTTTTGACGTCATTTCCTCGTTAAAGTCAAAATTCTTCCAAATTTGGTCATCAGTAACTGGTTATGGTGAATTAAACTTGTGCTTTTAGCCAATCAGAATCGGGGAAATATTTGAATGAATAATAAGAGCTATTAAGCTTTGTTCCTTCACCGATTTAATCAGCCCAAAGTTCAGTGACTCGGCGGTAGTATTGGCTATAGCGATGTCAAGCGTTGCACTCAAGACTAGACAGTTGTGAATACGTAAGGCTCGAGTACTGGATTTTTGTTTACCTACCAGTAGGCCATTCCAGAAACATTTTTCAAAGACGACTTTTTCACTGCACTTGTTGACTTTGGGGTACTGTTTTCGACTAACTTCCTCTCGTCCTCGGCATTTTCGCTTGCGAAAAGCTCTGGAACAAGAAGCCATGTTCTCTTCGGTTAGTGTCGTTCGCAGACTGGAAAATTTCTGAACACCTGTGAGATTTGATTTTCTTACATAATAATTTCATGCGTAATGGTTTTTCGTATGCTAATTTCCAACGTTCACAAAAGTGTCATTGTTACCAACTCCATTGAGACACGCTTTTCCAGAAATTCTTGATTTAAAAAAAAATGATTTTAAACCCGATAAAACACTGCTGCTATTAAACATTACTTCATTTGTAATGTGAGAATTTTTACTTAACTAATGATATGTAATTAGTTTTTTCGAGAGTATTGATTGTAAACGGATTAAAAAAATTAAAACCGTTTGATAGATTAAGTTCAGAATCAGGGATATTGAGGTAAATATCCAAAGATCCTCGCCACGATTCAGTGTCGCTGCAATTTTCCATATGCGAGATATTCGGATGGGCACTATAAGTCTAACATGGAGGCCGGAAACTAACAGAAACATTAGTCACTGAGTTTTGCTACGTATACGAAAGCGTGGATTCATCTCCCAAGAAAGTCATAAACATTTTTAAAGTTAAACTTTTTCTAATATGTACAATGCCTGTTCAGATAGTAAAATCCCCCAAAATATAACTTTCCAACCTACGACAGCTCTCTCGGCCGCTATGTAAATACCGCGTTAAACTTTTAAAGTTAAACTTTTTGTAATATGTACAATGCCTGTTCAGATAGCAAAACCCCCCAAAATATATAACTTTCCAACCTACGATCATAGTTCTCTCGGCCGCTATGTAAATAACGCGTTAAACTTTTAAAGTTAAACTTTTTCTAATATGTACAATGCCTGTTCAGACAGGCACTAACCTATGATAGCTCTCTCGGCCTCTATGTAAATACCTCGTTACGCCAGAAAAATCTTAGAAATTAGAGCGTACTGGCGTCAAAATCGAAGAGCCTCCTCGATCTAAAAAGTTGTATAGATGATAGTTTTTAGCTGCTCTAATTCTTCATAAAAGTAAAATAATTCTTTAGTTTTAAATTTTGATGACGTCATGTTAAAACCAGCAAATCTGCTCATTATCAAATATCACATGGTTAGGTTGATAAGTAAGTTTTCATTGTGGCATACCACAGGTGTTTTCTAACCTTTGAGTTATTTGAGTTCGGCCTTGTAAATAAGAAGAAAACCAATAGACCTTAGGCTCTGTTGGCACTACGCAAAATTTTGGTCGTTTTGCAAAAAAAATCTGTCGACAGGAAGCCATTCCTAGTGCAAACGATTTTTTTCACTTACCAAAATTTTCTCAACTGTCACCAAACTTTAAAGATGTCGTAGAGAACATTTGAAGGCCCAATTTTAGTCAGGAGACAAAATCCTTTGTTCCTTAACAGCTACCCTTCTCCGGGTCATCTTATTTTGCGAAGACGACCAATTTAAATTCCTTTAATTGACGTTACTGATAATACAAAAAAATCTCGCTTGTCTCAGATGCGAACAAGGTTGCAAAAACCAAAAAAAATGGTGATTGCAAAATTTCAATTCTTTTTGCAAACGCCAAGCTCTATTTTTCGTCGTAGGGCAAACAAGGCCTTATTCACGATATCCGCCATTTTTGCACGCGCTTTAGGATTGATGGGGTAAAAGCAGTGTCATGTGGACTTTAAGGTGGCAAACAAGTGATAAAATTTGCCAATACGAGTAATCGCTGTCGAGTTTGTTTATTTTCTCAAAAGGAGACGACAATTTTAGGTTGAAAAATGACAGTTCGAGCTTCGACAAGTTTTACGTCATCATTGCTTGCTGTGAGGACATCTACCGTTGCTGCCGCATCCAAAAGAAAAAAAAAATTATCACGTACACCTATAATTTGAAAGCATCGTCTTAAAGACTAAAATTTCTTCATTTCCTGTCTAGAATAAACAAAATCAACTGCGATTTCTTGTATCGGTAGATTTAGACACTTGTTTGCCGCCTGCGAAACCAACTAAAATAGCTCTTATCCCATCAGTCCTTGCGCGCGTGTAAAGATGGCGGGTATCGTGAGTAAGGTCTATTATTTGTAAGTCCACGGAAATCATAGTGATGTAGATCACTTAAAAAAATAGCATCAATTGCATGAAAAGAAAAATCCCGCATAACAAGCGGTTGTCCATATCTAGAATTACGTGTTTATTGAAAGCTAAGTCATATTGGGATGGAGAGAGCAGATTCTTACGCTATGATTTAAAAGATTTTACTTTAAAACTGAGCACAACTTAAACATCTCAAATAACCTCTAACAAGGGAATTCTTTCAGTCGGTCTTTATTCTGATTTTCAATCACTTCTGATCCCGCCTTGTCCATTTTCGTATCTTCTTCCATCTTATCCTGAGGATGAACTTTGGATTTTTTTCGATTGATGGGAATCAAAATCATTAGAATAAGAAGGAACGAGGCCATGGCGACAGCACTACTCATGTAGAATGCATGAACGTAGCTTCCTGTATGGTCCACTATCATACCTGTTAATAACGAAAGATCACATAAAGAAGAATGGTGATGATACGTTGCTGTAAAAACCAAAATTAAGACTTGTGGCTTTACGATGTCTCTGTACAAATAAAAAATAGTTATCTAGCCATAAAAAGGCTAACACTATCTATATAACGTTTGTGGAAAGGAAACCTTTTTTAGTCAATCACTTTGCCACGTACGAGCCCCCAGGAGCAACTGTTCACGCTATTGGACTTCCTTATTTGGGGTATTGTTATATACTTTTCCATTATTTATTTATTGATGGGTATCATATCATAACTCACCAGCGATGGGACTGCCGCTGACTGCTCCTAGTGAATAAAAGAAGCAGCTAGTACAAAAAGCCGCTGTTTTTCTTTTGCTGTCCACACAGCTCATTGGAATATACAGAGATCCTGTTATGAAAACTCCATCGCTAAAGCCATAGACAATACTGAACAAGACTAAAGACCAGTAGTTCGAAGCAAACCGAAGCAAAAATACGCAAAGAGACAATGTCAGCAAGGACGCTTGATGTATAAATATGGGATTGACTCTCTTGTTCTTGTACAAAATTCCTGCAACTGCCCTTCCAAGCGATGAAACAAGGCCAATGAAAATAAACAAGCGAGATGCAGCTTGTGCTGTTATTCCGTGATCCTCTGCATATTTCACCTATAGGCAACAATAATCAATCAAAAATAGTAAATTAATATTCTTTTTCAATTCTAGCCCGCAATCTTTAGTTCCCATTTTTATTTATTTATTTGTTTAATGAAAAAAACTCACCAGAAAAATTAATGGAATGAAAATCGCAAATCCTGTAAGCAGCATAGAGGTGACCACGGCGACGAAAGTAGGAAATGTCCACAGGCTACAGTAAAGAGAAATTCTACTCAGTCTGTCTTCTTTGTCCTGGTCATTGTTAAAGGAAGTGACCAATGTTGTTTCTTGTACGTTCGGGTTATAAGTCAGCCCCAGGATACAAACAACAATAAAAGATGCCACCATTATTCTGTAAGTACCTCTCCAGCCATACGAGTCCAAAAGAGCTTGAAGCAATGGGCCTGTAAAAAAGACACCGAAACCTGCTCCCAAAGCTACAATGCCAGTTGCTACGGATAACTTCTCTTCGAAGTACTTTGCTATCACAAGATAGCAAGAACTGTAGATAAAAGATATTCCTAAACCCATCAGCAGACCGTGTGTAAGGAACATGAGAGTGAGGCTCTGAGCAAATGATGACGTCACCAAGCCGGTCATGCACAGCATGGCTCCGACGGAGTTTGTGATGCGAAAGCCAAAACGATCAGAGATATAGCCAGGCAGCGGAGCAGCAAAAAATGTTAAACTCAAAGCAAGTGACCCGAGTCCAGCTGAAAAAAAAACTTTGACAATGTCAAGAATATTACCTTCAGGGTGGTCATAATTATCGTGTTCGTCATAGTCATGTTCACGATATCTTAAGCTACGTGCAAACGGACGCAACAACTCCCAACACTCTTAGGCCAACAATAGTGGGAGTTAATACGTCCGTGTTGGCAGTAGTGTGCAAACGGATGCAACAACTTCCAACAATGTTGGGACATGCCGTCCATCGTGGGAAGGATACAACCCATAAGAATATGGAAACCATGTGTAATGTGCGTGCGTGTCCCCAACAATGTTGGAACAGCTGTGCGAACGGATACGACATTGCTGCGCTACACTTTGGTGATCACGGAACAAAAGAAGTGTAGGGACAACAGCAACAATACCTTTATTCACCTTGTACTTAATTAATTATATACTCACGTGAAAGAGAAAAAATATATATTTATTTGTACTTAATAAGGCCTGGAGCTAAAATAATCCTAAGATTTTCTAGCCAGTTCTCCAGAATTTAAAGTTTTAGAGAATTGAGATAGAATTTATTTCCAAAGAAGCAGTTTTAAAATACAATGTAACTATGTTTTTCTGACAGCAAATAAGGTTTCAATTGTTTTTGGAATTGGTATGTGTTTAGTTCTTTAAGAGTTATGTGAATTTTGTCCCAGATGGTACATGCAGCATATCCGATTGTTTGTTTCCCCGTATTCGTTCGCACTTTTTTTACGTAAAGATTCTGTTTCGATGCATATCTGGTATTGTATTTGTGGACATTACTGGCATATTGAAAATAGTTTGAGAACAGCTTTGGCAGGAGGCCTTTATGCCAGAGGTACGTGAATTTTAGAATCTGAAATCGATAAACATTATGTACCGTAAGAACGTCTAATAAATTTAGTAGGGGAAGTGCACTTTCTGTGTGTTCACCATACGTGGTGGCAAAGAAAATAAGCCTAGCAGAATGGTTTTGCTTAGCTTGTATCTTATCAATATGTGTTTTGTATGCACTCCCCCATGCTATTATTGCATAAGAGATATATGGGTATATTAAGCTGTAGTAGATTTGTTTCATTTGTAGAAGAGTTAGATAATGTCTCAGCTTAGATATAATACCATTGTTTCGCGCAATTCTTGTACAGATGTATGAAATATGGTGATTGAAAGACATCGTTTCATCAAGCAAGACACCTAGATACTTTATTTTTTTGCTTCCTTTGCAGCATATTTATTGTACCGTCTGCACTTTCAATCTTGATACTTACTTGGTCATCTTTTTTCTTTGACGATTTAATGATCATTAAGTTTGTTTTAGTGAAATTAATTGACAATCTATTTACATCACACCATATTTTCACTTTTTTAAGTTCAGAGTTAACAATTTCCTCAAGATCTTTCAGGTTGCGGGCTGAGGCAAAAACGTTTGTATCGTCTGCAAATATTCTAAATGTTAGAGCATTTGAACAGTTTGGTAAATCGTTTATGTCTTTTAAAAATAATACCGGGCCTAGGGAACTCCCTTGTAGAATACCGCACGTCATTGTTTGCTTTGACGAAATTGTATTTTCCATCTGTACATATTGCTGTCTATTTGTGAGATAGCTTGCAAAAAGTTGGAGAGGCACGCCGCGTATCCCGTAGCGTTCCATTTTTTTAAGTAAAATTGTGTGGTTCACCTTATCAAACGCCTTGGAAAAGTCCAAAAACACGCCACAGGAATACAAATTGTTATCTATCGCATTACGTAAATTATCAGCAATTTCTGCAATGGCTTGTGAGGTTGAATGTCCCTTTCTAAAGCCGAATTGGAACTCGTATAGGATTTTATGCTTTTCCAAGTAATCAACAAGCTGTTCACAAATGATTTTTTCGAAAATTTGGGTTAGTGCAGAGAGTGTAGAGATAGGTCGATAATTAAAAGGATCCATCTCCTCACCCCCTTTATCTATTGGTGTGACTTTTGAAACTTTAAAATTTTCCGGAAATGTCCCTTGCAATAAAGATTGATTGAAAACCACAGTTAATGCCTCATATATATGGTTTGCTGCATATTTTATGCATCTCCTTGGAATATCTAATGCCGACTTGTCTAATTTCAAACTCATTATTTTGTCATATACTTCAGTCGGGCAAATGCCACGGAACATAAAACCATTTGGTGTCATAGTTCTATCTAAATACACTGAAGGGTCTATGTCATGTTTTGGTAGTTTATCTGCTAGGCCATTTCCAACATTTATAAAATGGCTGTTTAATTGATCACAAATACTCTGCTTGTCTATATAAATTCTATTGTCACGCTGCAGTTTCTTGATTGTATGTTGAGTATTTTCTTTTTTTGTTCTTATTACTCTGCTAATTAATCTCCATGTGCATTTTATGTTTTCTTTGTTCAGTTCAAATTGTTTAGAAAAATAATTCTTTTTAGCTGCGTGGATAATCCTATTCAACTTATTACTATATGCTTTATACTCTTTTACTTTGCCTGGGTCCATACTGTATAAAGTAGTCTTTACTAATTGGTGTCTTTGTCTGATTGAGTGCATGATTGCTTTCAAAATCCAAGGCCTTTCTAAACGCTTTCGTTGCCGTTTCATTGCCAGAAATTAGGGACAAGATGGCGGTTGCGCGTGCGCACCAAGGCCACAATGGCTGCGAATTCGTATAAGAAAATGTATGGAGAAAAGGAAACTTTTTCAAATATATCGATTTTGAGCTCACGGGTGTTCGGTGCACGACTCGAAATATGTTAAGCGCTGTGTAACCTTCGCATCTGGGTTAAAAATAGCTAATTAGAAGTAAGTTTACTTACTTCCCGAAGTGGGCACTTTTATCTCTCGTTGTACGCTCCATCTCTCCATACATTGTCTTAAAATCTTGCCGAAGTCATTCGAAATACTCGTCGATTAGAGGATAAACCCTTCACTGAAGTAAATTTGCACGACTCGATATCACTTCTGCGATAGAAGATGTTTCCAAAACAGTCATTAAAAGGACGATTTTTGCACTGGAAAATACTTCCAAAGGCGCATTATTTCCCTCCGTTTTCCATCTGTAGTCCAGTAATGGACGCCATAGTTGCGAATGACTTATTTCGGTCCGACAAAGCTTCACAACTCCAAACCTCACCGAATCGCCATTTTGGTTGTTGCTACAACTCCAGAGATGCTTCACGGGATATAAACTAGGTTCCAGGCATTCAAAAATCCTCGATTAGAATACCAGGCTTGGTTTTAAAACAAAATTGTCACGAAAATGTCACGAAAATGTCACGAAAGGTACAGCCGCGTACTGTTTTGTTGCTATCAGCCGCTCGGCCGAGTATAAACCTAACAATTTCTTGCAAGAAGTTTCATTCCAGCTTTTTTCTTCGTAAAACAGATCCACAGAGCTCAAATTATTTAAAAAATCGCAGGGGATACGCTTTCCCTGACTACGATCGTTTTTGTCCGCCATTTTGGAAATGAGATTCCGCTGACAATTAATCACGGGCGCGAAATGTCCACTATTTCTGGCAATGTGATGCTTTGCGCAAAGGAGCATGACGGTCTGTGATAGCGGTCAGATTGTCTACAATAGTAGTTACACTTTCATTAACATCAGTTGATATCAAGCTTTTGAAGTCAACTGCAACCTGTAGGGAGTTGGCCTAAACGTTTGACCAGTTTCAAACCTTGCTCAACAACTCCCAACAAAACGCAACAACATACCACAGGGCATAGTTAATGGAGGTGACTGGTTATGAAGCCCGGCAAACATCAAAGGAGCAAACAAAGATGCCAAGATTTATGTTGGAAGGTCCACGACCCTGCACAATCTTTTGTTTTGCGTTCATACGTTATGCATGAATTACGTAACCAGCACGTTTCTATTGGTTAGTTCCTCAGTACGGAGTAAACAACTATTGTGTTTTGTGCAGGGTCAAGGCCAAAAAAGAGAACAAAAACATACAACAAAGCACTTTGTCGGGTTTCATAACCATTCCCTTTATTAACTATGCACAGGGTTTGCAAACGGACGCAACATTTAACATTCAACAATGTTGGGAGTTGTTGGCCACCAATGTTGCATCTGTTTGCACGGGGCTTTAGTAATTATTCAAAGAGTACACGATGAGAAACCGAATTGTTGGTGGATCCATTTTTTGCAGCAATAACCGTCGTACTTGTCTGTTGAATCTTCTAAAAACGAGAAGGTCAACAAAAAAGAGAATAATAGAATAATTAATGAGCAAAACAACAACTTCGCACATGCATCACACTTTTTTGCACATTTCTTTGTCTTTTTTGCACTACTACGACGTGAAAATGCGTAGCGTGTTGAATCGTTTTCGCCCGCCCATACGAAAACGCTGATTAATGGCAATACGGTAGTATCCCTCACAGTCCATGCGTTATGCTAGTAGTAAATGATGTATTACATCATCGTATTCGGAAACCTCCGTTTTCGTCCTTCCTCGCGTAAACGAGTGGCCTGCGTTTTTTTTTTTTTTAAAAACGTTGATCGTTTTCACCGAATACATGTGGACGGTAGGCCAAACCGGAGAAAAAAAATCGCCGTTTTCAAACAAAAACGGATATGTGTGGACGGGGTCTAAATTCGCGTTTTATGGAAAACGTAAACAAGCAAAGACGAAATATTATTTCTCTTTCTGAACTTTGATATGATCCCTTGGAATTCAATTTCAGGAGGGTTTGCCTGACAGACAAAGCAAGTGGAAGGAATCGCGATAAAGACTGAAAAAACGCAAATTCTTGTTTTTAGCGACGTCCTTGTTGCCGACGCGTCTTTGGACCTTTAAGTCCCTATTGTCAAATACGCAGCCTTATTCCCTTTAGAATTTATCGTCCAGAAAATTTCTAGGTCTTGCATGTCAATCGCAAAATCTCTGCTTCCAAACAAGTGTCTCCCAAGTATTGAAATGTTACAGACCAACAAAAATGAAATTTGAAGATGCATGAATTTTTTTTCAAAAGCCCGCTTGTCTGCAGGAATTTTTTTCTGGGACATATTGTAAATAGACTTGTAGTTCAACTCACGCAGTTTATTCAGCCATTACTACAAAAGCATGTGGTCGGGAAAAATACCGCACGTGATATATTACGCGTTATGTAATCAACATGCGTGATCTAGAGAAATGGTTACGTTACTGGTTACACATTTTAGGTTCCACCGCCTGCAGGGTTTTTTTTTAGACAAGTTTCCCTTGCAGGGATTTGTTTTTCGGAATTGTCACCCCACTTCCGGTTATTTCCAATGGTCCGTCCCTTACTAAAAAAATCTTGTAGGTTGTTTTTGTTGGCACTTCTCATATATTATCTTTCAGTTTTTCTACGGGAAGACGTAAGCCACTGGTAAGCCTGTGAAATCAATTCACAATGAACAACGGTACGACTTTAAGGTTTGCGTGCAGTTTAGGGAACCCGTAAGCGGCAGAGCGTCAAAGCAGCACGCACAGCAGAGATTTTGCAAATCTGTGCCTTTACACCAAAGTTTGCTGACGGTTTTAAGGTTGTCTAGTTGCAATTGATTAGAAGTAAATTGTGTTTAGGTCTGGTCAAATAACTATATTGAGTGTCTGTTTCTTTCGTGATTACATAACTATCGTATGTCCAGTACATTAATAGAGAAATGTACTAAAAATAGAGCCCAAGGAAAGGCTTTGTGTTTTTGATTGGTCTCAAACTAAATAAAAGTGAATCTAATGCTGCAGGCGCTTTTCCTAAACGCCCTAATGAAATAACTCAGGAAGCTGTAAGTTCACATACTCGCTCGCTGCCAGCTCTTTGATTACCCCAGGAAATATCAGAGAGATTAGAGACCTTTAGCATCAGGTTTTTCTTGGGAAACCGCAAACCGCAGTTTGCAGTTTAATACGCGCTTGTAGTTTCGCGTTACCAAGATTTCAAATTTTAGCAAGGCGTTCAGTTCAGTTCATTTTTATTTCGCCAAAATATAATACAATACAAAAATACGTATGGGAATTGTAAGTTGTCGAGGGAGCCCAGAAGAAACCAGAAGGCCTTATGAAGCCTGGGCTCCCCAGTTAGTAAAAAGAAATAAGTAAAATAAAATGAAATTCGCGGAAATAGGAACTAAACAGAGCCTGAGTTTTGAATTCAGTAACAAGATAGAACAAAATTTTAACTCTGGATTGGAACAGAAAGCTTTCTTATGTTAGTACGGCAGAAGGGAATATCAAATCGATTTGAACAACGCGTTCATCGTTTAGTGCTGCCATGTTGTTTTTCATCAAGTCGAAGTGCCTCACTTTTATTGCCCAAAAAACAGGAATAATTAATTGATTCGAGATCAAAAATCTAACAAACACATCGCAAACGGATATAAAAAGCTACTTCGTACCTTAAAACACGAGACTGTGCAATTTGTAGTGGCAAAAAACCTTGCCGTAAATCACTTACCGCTGGTAGCCCTTCATGCGGTTCAAACTGATGGGCGTTGTCACGTGACAAAAACGTGATGCTAAAGGTCTCTAATAAGATTCACGTTTACGCCAAACGGCAAACGTGAATTCAATCGGGCCTTACAGGGGCCCGGCGTAGCGTGAGATTTTGAAGGCGCTCCAAACAAGTGGGGAATTTATGGCTATGTTTTCCCAGAAAATTTTTAAAAGTTAGGGTGTTGAAAATGTCATTTCCGATGTTTCCGAGGGACATTTTAAAATTAGGAAGGGAAATGCTGAGAGGGGACAGGGAAGACTACATTTTTCGTTTCTGGCCTCACTATAACCTTTCTTGCCATCGGTTTATGGAATCAGAGATAAAAGGTTAAAAAAAACACAAACACAAAGATACCACTATATTGCGAAAAATTCATCACTCATACCGATTAAACGACAAAAATACTTAAGGAAATAAAAAATATATTTTTTCCAGATTTCAGCCGTACGCAAGAGATGAGCTACGCTCCTGCCTTACTGAGATCACATACACATGTAGAGTGATCACTAAGGAAATTAAAAGTATTTTAATTTATCACTCACCAGTTCTCTCACTTGTCTCGCCAAAATAGTCCATTAACACAGGTAACAGAACGCCGAAGCTAAGAGCAAAGCCAAGGCCAAGAGCATTACAAATCATTGCTGAAATACACACAACCCAAGACCACAAACTGTCTTGGTGACGCTTGCCTCGGAAAAACTGGCCTAGTTTCCCAAGACTAGGATCTTCTTGAGTATGCATGTTTCAGTTTGAGATCAGAACTCACCGCGTCTGACCTGGAGAACTTGATTAGGGCGACTCAGTGGGATCTTTCAAGTACTGTTAAATGTTCGCGTAGTACACAAATCTTTCTTTGGGTATAAGCTTGCATGCATTTGGTTATGTTATTAAACTGCTATCAAGTTTCTAACTAGATTTTCAGGTTTTTATGCAACTGGGTTGAAACAAACTGCTGACTGCGAACAAAAGATAATAATGATACATCTTTAAACTGAACTACCCATCTGATTGGCTACTATATAATTATTATTGTTCTTGTTACCATTATAATTCTAGCCTGCAAGCAAGCCTCTCCTGTTTGGGCGAGAACGGGTCTCGCGAGAACGCGCGAGCGAGCGGAGAAGCCTCGGCCCCTCGCTCGCGCGTTCTCGCGAGGCTCGCTTCGCTTGCCCAAATAGGAGAGCTTGCTCGCAGGCTATTATAATTCCTATTATTCTTGTTTTCACTTAATCTCCTTTTCCCGCCAATATAACATACAGTTTAGCTCCTACGTCCGGTATATAAATCGTGGGAGTTGTATGGAACTGTACTCGCCCAGCCAATTAACGAGTGGTACCATCCAAGACCCTATGTTCTTTCACAACACTTTATTCTCTTGCAGAAACAGTTTCTTACTTCTAAGTTCTTCGGCTACAACTAATGACTAACAAGCCTATCACCAGAGAATTAAACAACCAAATTGTAGACGTGTTTGGGTTAGCCGACCGTGAGAACTTTTCATTCATCACAAGCCTCAGCGTTCCGGAAGTTAAAAAATGCGTAGCGTGTGGTTGTTACGCAGTTACGTAATCATCCAGTTGAGTATCCATTATCGTAAAAGTTTTGCCATCAACTACCGCAAATTAATAATTTTAACCAAAACCAGAGCCGTGCATTTTGTTGCACACCGCTCTTTTAATTAAATTTCTCGCCCTAGGATGATGACATGATTGGGCAAAAATTGACGCCTCTATCATATTAGATGCGAAATACGATCACCTGGATGAGCTCCAACATGGCGGACGGAAACCAGCAAAAACATCTGTTACCGAGTTTTGCTACAAAAGCGTGAATTTATTCTTCGAGAAAATCAAAAACATTAAAGTAATACTTTCTCTAATACATGAACTGTTTAGATAGCAAAAGTTTCTGAAATAAGTTATTTTTTTTAACCTACATGACAGCTCTCTTGGCCGTCATGTAAATGCAGCGTCACGCAAAAGCTTAGAAATTCAAGCGTACTCTATCACAAAACCAAGAACCCTTTTGAAGCGAAAATTTGGGTGAAAATTAGCTTTCAGCTGCTCTAATGCATCGTGAAAGTAAAATCTCGGTAGGATCGATAGTTTTTTAGTTTGAGTTTTGGTGACGTCATATGTGAAAACCAACAATAGGGACATTAAGAGTCCACGACGGCGACGACAACGAGAAAGTCAAAACAGCAATAGGTTGAATAGCTAAAACAACAACTCTGCACGTGCATCACGCTTTTTTGTACTTTTCTTTGCCGTCATTGCACGACTACGACGTGAAAATACCTAATTTCACGTTCTATGGAGGACGTAAACAGCCGACGGCTAAATCTTCTTTCTTTTTCAGAACTTGAAATATGGTTAGTAGGAATTCGGTTCGAAAAGAGTTCGCTTGCATTTGACAAAGTAAATGTGTTGGAGCGAGTAATTTGAATTAAGAGATTGAAAGAACGCAAATTCACTTTTTAAGCGACGTTTTCGAGGCCGTCGCCGTCGTGGTATCTTAAACTCTCTAATATCTCTTAGCAAACGTCCAAATGATAGAGTGGCTTGCTACTGAGTCGACTCGCAGTTGCCGCGTCTCTAAGCGGTCCTGCTAAAACAATTAATGACTTCATTCTACATCCCTTTTTAAAGCTTCTGAATGAACATTGAAATTAACAGTATTTTTGTTACCTTTGCACTACACTGTTATCTTAGTTGATTAGTTTATGAAGGCTTAGAGTAACGCGAATTATTTACGTACTGATTTTTAAGCCGCGAAGCTTAAGGCCCGAAAAATATGTTTAGAATGATTTCACACTTAACAACGTTTTCATAAACGCTTTTTAAAACTTACTTGTTTTATTCAAGCACGTGAGAACGTACACATCACTAATACATATATAGTTTTCAGCAATTATACATCTTTGTTATCCGACTTCAAAAAGAGTGCTTCTGCAGTGGTCAATATTTTTACTTAAAGGTATTCAACAGACCGTGATGCCCTAGAGGTGTGTCTGACAGTGCTAAGGAATCTACACACACGAGTAAAACTCCCATAACAACAAAGAGCTCAGTTGGGGCTAAAAAAAGCGCCGTTATAACGAGGTTACAGGCCCGTGGCGTGGCATGCATGACATCTGCAAAAAGGGAAAGGGAGGGGAGACACTAAGGGCAGAAAAAAAAAGGAACGCCAGTTAAATCGAAAATGTAACATTTGGTCAGGAGGTTAAAATGACTATGCAGGAAGTCGTAGCTAGTTAAGGAGTCACTAAGACTTCCCACATACAACGAACCGAATCGCAGCCATTTGAACTAAGTTCTGCTACGATTATTAAAGGTCAACCAGTTTAATTAATTTGCATACAGTGGCTTAAAGTTGGGTTTCAAGTAAATGTTTACAAGGAGCTCTGCTTTTGGGCTTACCTATGCTGTTGTTAAGAGTCGTTTTTCAATTTTATTTGTGATTTAATCTCTATGTTAGGATTAATCGCTGGAGAAATATACTAACATAAAGCACAAGCAAAAGCTTTTGTTCTGTACTTACTGTTTGTTTAGTTTTACTAATGATCTCGAATCTTAAAACTTGCTACAGGCGTTTTACTTGCTTAAACTTGCTAGTTACGTAACAAAGGAACGTGTAGAGAGTCACGTGCTCGCTCGCTTCACATTCGCGCCACCTCTTTTCTCCGAGAAAAATCAT
Organism: Porites lutea; assembly: GCF_958299795.1. Classification (NCBI taxonomy): domain Eukaryota; kingdom Metazoa; phylum Cnidaria; class Anthozoa; order Scleractinia; family Poritidae; genus Porites; species Porites lutea. The sequence continues at coordinate 21,837,228 of NC_133207.1, forward strand.
CGAATTAATTGTTCAGCACTAAACCTCGAAGAAAAGAGAAAACCATAGTGAAGTTTTGCTGATAGCTGACTAAAATCTTCCAATAACATATGACAATCGAAAATTGATCAACCATAAACAATGTAAGGAATATAAAGAACTTAATGTGTGCTAGATTTAAATATTCCACAGCACTCACCACGTCTGGCCTGAAGAACTTGATTCAGGGCGAATCAGTGGAATCAACAAGCACTGCCAACTTTCGTGTATACGAATTGTTCTTTGGGACTTTAGCATGCAAGCCATTTGTTTCTAGATAATGATGAATTGAGATTAACTTTTCACAAGATTTTCAAGTTTTTTGCAACTGTGCGAAAAAAGTGATATAAGGCAAAGATAATGATACATCTTGAACGACGGATCTGATTGGCTACTATTATTAGAAGTTTATACGCTTTCGCAGCTGTAAGCGAGTCAGTATACCAACGTCAACAACAAACTTCTTTTAAAAATCGAATGACGATCGCAGCGGGGATCGTCAGTGAAACATGCGTCGAAAAACAACAAATTGACAGTGGTAATGAATAGTCATCTAACCGTTATTGTTTTGTTTTCTCGTTATAACTAACCGTTTCACATTCTTTTATCATGTAGTCGACATTCCATAAAGTCAAAAACAAATTAAATCAAATCTTAGCACTGTTCAGAAACGGTTATTCAGTGTACCGAGTTCCACAGTGTTGTATCACATCTAGGAGCCGATGGTCTCAGTTCCACCACAAAAACGGCAATCAGCTTTCTCCTTTTCTTCCGCAAAAAAAATGATTTTGTGTTATTAAGAGAAACAAAACCAAAGAAACGTTCGTTTGTCCGCACCACAGGCATACCAATGTAAAGTAACTCATTCAACAAGTATGGCAACCCAAATGCAACTCGAGGTTATTTTGGTGGGAAATTGCATAGCCATCAGCCTGAGCCATCCGCCTCTTGTAAAGCAGAGACAATTAAAGAGTCAATAAAGACAAAAACGGAAAGCGGAAATTGTTTCTGTATCAGTGTTGTCTAAAGCATTAACCTTGGATTAATTATGCAAAATTTGAATATAGAGAAAGAGAAAGACAGAGAAAAAGAGAAAGTAGGCGGCAGACCAGCGAAGGTCATCGAGAAAAAAGGGTGACAGAGATCGAGAGCAAGAGTAGAAAACAAAGGAGACATTTTTTGTTGGGAGAACACCATGAAAACTTTGAAGCGGTGGTGAGAAATGATAAATGCTAGCGGCCACCATGAAAGGTGAAAATGAGCGGCAGTAAAAAAAAAAAAAAGAACGATAAAACATACGACATTCCCTGCATAAAACTTGTAACTAAGAAGTTCCTGGAAGTTTCTCGTTGTAGTCGTGGAAAACAACGGCAAAGAGATGTACAAAAAAAGGGTCCTACACGTGCAAAGTTTCTCTTTTGCTAATTAGACCTATTGTTGTTTTTCACCGTTCTCGGCGGCGTTACCTTCGCCGCTTAGCATCACACGATTTCATATTTTGTTTGAACAACCTATAAATATTATCGAGAACTTCGCTTTTAGCCCTGGCTAAATCTATATATTACTGTTATTGCCCCCGCAGGGATTTCGCCCAGAAGGCGAAATCCCGAGGGGGCACTCTAGTAACTCCCGCGTATATTAAGGAAAGTACTTACAGCTGATATAGAAAAAATCTCGATTTGCTTGAACAGGGGCCGCGAGGAATCGGTAGGTAATGATGACGTTTCTATTGTTTGCGCCCGCAAGTACGAAATGGTTAGGATGACGTAAAGACAAAAAATCCCCAAGGGATCGCTTAGGTAGATTTTGTGACATTTATTGTGCAGTCATACTTCGTTACGTGCTATCGGTGACATTGTGTGGAGCAGTTGTTTTGAAAGTTATGGACCAAAAGACACGTTAAACGCAGGTGAAGCTATAAGGTGCGTACTGTGTATATATAAACACTTGGAGAGTTTGCCAGATACGAGTTCACAAATCTTTGGTTGGAAACCTTGCCAGACACTCTTTCTCTCTCTTTGACCAGAATAAAACTCAGCCGCAAACAAGTTAAGCAAGACAAGTGAGCTACGGCTAGCTTATCACTAGAAGAACGACGGACGATTACAGAAATTCACCGACAATCAAATTGTGTGCTGACTTATTCCCTGCTCACAGATGTCCCTCCGCTATAAAGTTTAAAAAAAAACTAGAATGCGCGAGCGTGAATTGATCAAACGTCCTTTTAATTTCCTAAGGCTTACTTTCCGGCAAATAAAATGAACTAAATGTAAAAAGTGAAAGTGAAATAGCGAAAAATTCAACTTCTAATTAAATCTTTTCTTATAGTTTAGAATAAACCATTCTCGAAACTGAGAATGTTTTGATCAAAGCTGAATAAATCGAACTGAAACTGTGCATGGAACCTTGCCAGTTTCCTGTATTTATCTCACCTATTGTATGGAATATGTGTGAAAATCTTCATTATGAATCGGTATATTTCAAAGAGCTACACAATTAAAGAGCAAGAATACTATTGACCGACAATACAGAGCGGGGGCAGCTGTAGTGTCAACTATTACTAGCCATATACTGAGGGAGGGTAAGCCTTCTCCCGATAGCAGAATGTTAAAACTTGTTACATTTGATAACTTCTTCCCGCCTCTACGACATTCTCGCTAATACTCGTTTAAGCAATAGAAAACGTTTTCCGTGTTTGCATAGCCTGATATAAACACGAGAGGGGTTGGGAGAATTCGAGCATAACTGTCGAGCATTCTCCCAAAGCCTCGAGTGTTTATATCAGGCTATGCAAACACAGGAAAAAAGTTTTCTATCGCTTTTATAAAATAACTTTCTCGAGAAAAAAGGCAAAACTCTTTGTATGGCACTGATTAAAAGAGAAATTCTTACCAGTCGTAAAGTCTTGTCCACGAAGTCTTGCACGCGTAATCACAGGTAACCCAGGCTCTGTGATAGTACCACAGTACGGTTCTAGTAAAATTACAGTGTTTGTATGGGGTAAAAATACGATCCTAAAATTTGTAGGAAATATTAAATATAAGTCAATGAAACTTACCCTGCAGTTAGTTGTTGTTGTCCTTATTGCTCCAACGAAGTTTCGTGATAATTTGCAGTAATTTGTTCAAATTCAGAAAAAATCCATCCCGGATGTCCTGGGTTAACCTTTCTAGGGACCGATACACAAAACTGATACATAGCTTTACCAAAGTTAGCCACCTCTTCTGGAAATACATTTGGTCGAGGGCTATTGTTCACTTGAGACAAACGCGACTCGCCCAAGCAAAATACATGTTCTAGTGCACGCGTCAAAATGAGAAAAAAAGCTCGTGCATAACCCTTTTTTAAAATAAAAATCAAATTAAGTGTGATCGTGTGAAGCACATTCCAAGCTGATGTTTTGCTAATCTATAAAATTGTTGTTTGTTGTTAATGTTGTCGCTGTCCCCGTGGTCAATTAAGCTTTTGCACTTTGAAAATTGGAATTTTCCGAGAGTCAAAAAAAAATTATTGCAAAATGTAAACATCACCTTTTACATGTTTCATTTTTTTTTTTTTTCATTTTGACGTGTGCACTGAAACATGTATTTTGTTTGGGCGAGTCGCGTTTGTCTCAAGTGAACAATAGCCCTCGACTAAATGTATTTCCAGTAGGGGTGGCTAACTTTGGCAAAGCTATGTATCGGTCCTTAGAAAGGTCAACCCAGGACACCCAGGATGGATTTTTTTTGTACAGTGCCCAGGCCTCGTTTTCTTGGCCGCGCGTTGATCTGGCCCGGCTACTTCGACGAGCATATTCTCCGTCATTTTGGATTACATCCTTCGAGTTTGTCAAAGTCTGCGGGATTTGTTTTTCTATCTGGGAAAGTTTCATTGGTTTCTATATCTGCTGCTATCCTATTACTACGATCCTGGCATGTATATTTTCTGTTGGAGTTCGAATTTCGCGGAAAAAGTTGTGTTGAATAACGGCTTGGAAACTAAAATTTCGAGGACGTTTTTGGACTTTTTACATTTAGGGCATGAATTTTTCGTCATTTCAGGCCACGGAACCTAAAAATGAGCCTAGCTAGCTGTAAAAAGGAGCAACACGGAGGCAATACGTCCTAGCCGGCATGATCACAAGCTGTTTACGGAAAATTCCCTCATTCATGTCAGGAAATTCTGTATTTTAAAGCCTCCCCTAGGGCATGACTCAGCAATTGAGGACATTTCTGCTACGTTTTCAATGTTGGTTAGCATGCAAGGATTTTTCCCATGCTTATCGTCAATGATTTGCTCACTGGTAATAGAGGGGGTGCCCCCAGAGTGGTTTTGCATTGAAATTGGCATGCAACAGAATTTCGCATGCCCTGTAAGCATAATTTGAGGTTCCGTGACCTCCTCACCCAGGCCGCGAGAAGCCTAGGTTCTAGTAATAAGTAATTCATACCCAGCAAAATCTCCCGCATGCCGGGCATGCCGGGCATGCCATATTTCCTGGCATGCCCGGCATGCCAAATTCTCAGGCTTGCCGGGCGTGCCATAATCTGGGTCATGCCGGGCATGCCAAAATCGGTCTCTGGCATGCTCTCAACGCACAGATTATAATTCCTTGAATCTACAGATACTTAAGCCTGGCTAAAAAAAAAAAAAAACTAAACAGATCACAGTGCTTATCGTTTGATGTACGGTTTATAGATCATTTACACGATGACATCATTGCTAGTCCTCTCATTTTTATAGATTTGGTTGTCCCAGCGAAGTTTAAATAACAAAAGCTCTAATTTTCACAAGAAAGTAAAACCCTGAGGGATTCTGCCGTAGTAATAAAACAGCGTCATCGTGGAGATGACCTGTTGAGGGATTGTAAAAACGGCCTCACCCCTTTTAATGAGTCTTTAATAGGATTCCCATTTCACATTGCGAATAAAATGGAATTGACTGAAATCAGTAAAAATAAAGACAGAGACTATTTTCATTGCATAATAAAATGCATCTATGTTCCATGAAAGCTTTTAAAAATACAAGGTTATAGAATATCTTTCAACGTTCATTACATTACAAACTGAGCTAAGCTCCAAAATCACTGTCCATTATTCAGTAAATTATGATGTTCGACAATGCAATGTGCTTGAATATAACGTTCCAATTACAAATCTCTCTAACGCAATTTCTTTTTTTTCTTTCTTTTCTTTCTTTTTTTGATTAGGAGTCTGAGTTCCTCTTTCTTGTTTTGTAGGCTTGCCAGGGATTATTGTTTATGTGTCATTACCAGAGTCTGTGTTCTTTGTTTTTAACTCAAAATAAGTCAGTAATAACTGACAGTATCAAAGAATTGCTCTCTAGAAAAGTAATTATCTCCTCGTCATGTCTGGAAGTTACCTGTAACAAAAAAGAAATGGAATGTTAACACATGCAAGGGCAATATGAAAAAATGAAATAGAACGTGTAGAGCTCAGCTTCTCTTAAGATATTTTCATACTGGCTTGTTGAGTCTGTTAAAGGTCGCAACTAATTGTCTGAGGCTAATTTCACAAGGTGTGCAATTGAGATAAATGCATGGTAAATAAAGTGAAAGAAACGTGGTTTCACATCAGCCAATTTACATTGCGTTGTTCGATGATGTTTACACGCTCTTCTACTGCGAAATTAACCTTTGCATTTGGGTTTGCAAGTCAAGATTATCCAGAGTTTGACTGACACTCGAACAACAGTTTCATTTTTAAGCAGGTAAGGTGAAGACCCATATAAAGCAGGAATATGTAAAGGAAACTCATCGAAAACTTTTTCGCATCTTTGTGGCGATATTCTCTCATGGCCCGTCAACTGATTACTGGGGGTTGTGAAGAAAAAATACATTAGGACCAAAGGTTAAAGCCTGTCCTGTTACATCATTTTGCATGTTACCTAGAGTTCTAATAAATAGGTCATAAAATAGGATTTAACGAGAGCGAATTTGTTTCTCAATCGGTGTATAAAAAAAGTAAAGCTATCAAATGAGAAGTTTATAAAGTATCAAAATTATTAAATTAAAAGTTCAAATAATTAGGAAAATTCCTATACGAAAATAATGCTAGAGACATTAAATTGATCAGATAAAATTCTCAGAAAATATGTCGAATAAAAGCCTCATTGCTTGCTTTTGTTTTTGCGTAAAGGTAGCCAAGTTGAAAAAGCGACTAAATCTTAGTTTTTTACGTTGAACATGTTTATTAGCTTAGTTTTCGTCCGTTTTAAAAGCTTTATAACCCAATCATAATTTTCGGGTTAAAATAGTACAAAGTCATTTCAAAAACTATGTTTATTTAAAGAAGAGTCGGCAAACGTGAACATTTTGTAATTCAGAAATCGGACCCAGCCAGGTTATTTAAGCTTAGAATTTTTTGCATTTTAGCGTCCTATAAATTTACCAGAATCGCCTCTCAAAGGCTTACTGTAGTAAAGCATTTTGTAGTACACTCGTAGACAAGCAATGTAAGGCATAAGTGGTTGTTTGGATAAGACATCCAAAAGAAAAATTAGTTTTGTGGACCTAAACGCACATTCACAGACTGCTTATTGAGTTGTTTACTGCAGCAGCATGTTCATTTTTTTAAAGCAAAATCCAAATCTGATTTTGGCATTTGATTTACGGGTATTTTATTTTGTCTTCAAAAGTGATTGGTTTCTATATTTTCTAAGTTTTCTATAGTCTTCTTAATAGCAGAAGAAGATTACAAGACGTAGAAACAGAAACAATCCGAAGTGAACGAGTTGAAAACTACTTATGCCTGAGAGTTCTTAGCATGCTGAACAGCAAGATAAACTGAATACCAAAAGGATAATTCACAGGATTTGTTCGATATTCAGGCTTTTTCTTTACCAAATTAATACTAAATTTGTACTTACAGTCTCTCGCAGAATCCATTTCTGGTCCAGCATTCACCAACATCTCAACCATGCACCGCACGAAAAAAACAAAGACAAACAAGTGCGAAGAGACATGACGACATTGTGACGCCACAACTGCCACGCTACAATAAACTAAATTCATCGTCATCCGAAAAACACTTCTGCGGAAATTCGGCCTTTTTCGTGCGAGCTCGGGGTATCTTCGGATGGAGCAGATGACGTTTCTGAAAGGACTATCGTCAGCAAGGAGTAAAACAGTTTGCAAAATTCGCATAGCCGACAAGAAGCGCACTGAAAACCTAAGCAAAATCTCTCTGAGAAGGCAGTCCAAACTCACCAAATCAGAACGTCTTTGCAGTATTAACGTCGTACTCTCGTACTGACTTGAACGTCCTGGTAAGCTTAATTTTCACCAGTCTTTTAATGCCGTTGACCGAGAAACATTCCGACGCGATAGAACTTAAGCATGGATATAAAGTTTATACTGACGGAGAAGATTTGTTATCTTATTGTTTAAAAAGCTTTTCCGCGATCAAATTTAAATCTGGACCCAGAAATGTCAGTATCGCTTTGAAATAAAAGGATTAATTGATCTGTAATTGCAAGTGAAGTATTCTATTTTATGCATGAATAATGTTGTTTTGTTGTGCTTTTTATTTATAAATCCAGGCTTCTGTCTTCAGTTTTGCCAGTCGATCCCGTGACATACATTGTGACAAACATAACTTTTTTTGTTATAATCTGCATTTATTGCCAGGCATGAAACCTGTAACTTCAAGCTCCCTAAGATATATTTGGCGATAATGTGATTCTCAGGATATGATTGCTGGAGCGAACATCAAAATCAGTCACGCTGGGCATGCCAATTTCATACCCGGCATGCCGAGCATGGCAAACCCAACTGGCTGTACGATCTGCATGCCCGGCATGCCAAACCAGACGAGCAAAAACTGGGAATGAATTATCAACCCGGCGAGAGATCTGGGACCTAAGTTTAGCTAAGTCAATTTTGGGCTGCGAGGGCATGAACCCATTTTTTCCATGCCTATGACATGTAATTTCTAAGTACCAATGTTCCCTTGAATTTTGTCATGTCTAAATATATAAAATTTTCCCTGTCTCATTAATACTCAGACTGAATGCAATTTTTACGCTCGCTAGGCATGTTCAACTGAAAATCATGCCCATACCCTTAGTTTCCAAGCCGTTTGAATGAGAGCATGGCATCGAAGATGGCATCTCGTGTCTCCTACCTTGTATATTATTATTGTATATAGAGTGAATTTGAACAAATTACTGCAAATTATCACGAAACTTCGTTGGAGCAATAAGGACAACAACAATTAACTGCAGAGTAAGAAATGGCAATTTTTTGTGCTCTATATGAAAAATAACACATAAATATACACTTTCATGATTTAAGCCACAAGATTTCTTTTTATTGTTGAAAGAAGTTGAAAAATCATGTATTTTTCTTGCATAATAATTTCATACGTAATGTTTTTTCGTATGCTAATTTCCAACGTTTACAAAAGTGTCATTGTTATCAACTCCACTGAGACACGCTTTTCCAGAAACTGATTAAAAAAAAAAAAGATTTTAAAACCCGATAAAACACTGCTGCTCGTTTATTCAACATGACTTCATTTGTAATGTTAGAATTTTTAATTAGCTAATGATATGTAATTAGTTATTTCCCATGTATTTCGAGAGTATTGATTGTAAACAGATTAAAAAATCAAACTGTCTGATATATTAAGTTCAGAATCTGGGATATTGAGGTAGATATCCAAAGATCCTCGCCGCGATTCAGTGTCACTAAAATTTTCCATATGCGAGATTATAAGTCTAACATGGCGGCCGGAAATTAAACTAACAGAAACATCAGTCAGTGAGTTTTGCTACGTCTACGAAAGCGTAGATTCATCTCCCAAAAAAGTAATAAACATTTTTAAAGTTAAAGTTTTTCTAATATGTACAATGCCTGTTCAGATAGCAAAATCCCCCGAAATATAACTTTCCAACCTACGACAGCTCTCTCGGCCGTTATGTAAATACCGCGTTACGCCAGTAAAATCGTAGAAATTAGAGCATACTAGATCAAAAATCGAAGAGCCCCCTCGAACTAACAATTTGTATAGATATTAGTTTTTAGCTGCTCTAACACTTCACAAACTAATTCTTTAGTTTTAAATTTTGATGACTTCATGTTAAAACCAGCAAATCTGCTCATTATCAATTATCACATGTCTATTTTGATAAATAAGTTTTCATTGTACACCACAGGTGGTTTCTAACCTTTGAGTCATTTGAGTTCGGGCTTGTAAATAAGAAGAAAACCAATAGACCTTACGCCCCGTTGGCACTACGCAAAATTTTGTTCGTTTTGCAAAAAAAAAATCTGTCAACAGCAAGCCGTTCCTAGTGCAAACGATTTTTTTCACGTACCAAAATTTTCTTAACCGTCACCAAACTTAGAGAACATTTGAAGGCCCAATTTAGTCAGGAGACAAAATCCTTTGTTCCTTAACAGCTACCCTTCGTTGGCCGGGTCATCTTATTTCGCGAGGATTGACGTTACCGGTTATACGAAAAATTTTGCTTGTCTCAGATGCGAACAAGATTGCAAGACCCAAAAAAATGGTGATTGCAAAATTTTCAAGCTCTATTTTCAAGCTCTATTTTTCATTGTAGGGCAAACAGGGCCTTATTCACGATATCCGCCATTTTTGCATGCGCTTTAGGATTGATGGGATAAAACCAATGTCACGTGGACTTTCAGGTGGCAAACAAGTGATAAAATTTGCCAATACGAGTAATCGCGGTCGAGTTTGTTTATTCAAAAATATACTTCAAAAATGTACAGTTCGAGCTTCGACAAGTTTTAAGTCATCATTACTTGCTGTGAGGGCATCTACCGTTGCTGCTGCATCCAAAAGAAAAAAAATGATCGCGTCCACCTATATGATTTGCTAGTATCGTCTTAAAGATAAAGAGTTCTTCATTTTCTGTCTAGAATAAACAAACTCAGCTGCGATTTCTTGTATCGGTAGATTTTGACATTTGTTTGCCGCCTGCGAAACCACATAACATGAGCTCTTATCCCACGGAGTCAGTCATTGATCGTGTGCCGAAAGATGGCGGGTATCGTGAGTAAGGTCTATTATTTATAAGTCTGCACTGCACTTTTTTTTGCACTTTTTATTTGAGTGTCAATGTATTTAGCTCGAAAGTACTAATTGGGGACACTATATTTTACGTCTCCAACTGGAGACGGGACCGCCATTTTACGTGGTCATCCGAGCCACGCGAAGGTCTAGCCCGTTGCAGTGTAAAGGGATTACCTTCATTTCTCGGTTATTTTAAGACCCTGAGTATTGGTCCGGCCCTAGGAATCGAACCCGCGACCTCCCTCTCTGCAGTCAACACGCTCTACCAACTGAGCTAACACTACCGCGGAAACCATAGTGATCTAGACCACTTTAAAAATAATAGCATCAATTGCATCAAAAGAAAAATCCCGCATAACAAGCGGTTGTCCATATCTAGAATTGCGTGTTTAGTGGAAGCCTTATTGGGATGATAAAAGATTCCACTTTAAAACTGAGTACAACTTAAACATCTCAAAGAACCGCTAACAAGGGATTTCTTCCCGTCGGTCTTTATTCTGATTCTCAATCACTTCTGATCCCGCCTTGTCCATTTTGGGATCTTCTTTCATGCTATCCTGAGGATGAACTTTGGATTTTTTTCGGTTGATAGGAATCAAAATCATTGGAATAAGAAACGCGGCCATGGCGACAGCACTACTCATGTAGAATGCATGAACGTAGCTTCCTGTATGGTCCACTATCATACCTGTTAATAACGAAATATCAGTCAAAGAAGAATGCTGATGATACCTTGCTATAAAAACCAAAATTAAGACTTGTGGCTTTACGATGTCCTTGTACAAAAACATAGTTATCTAGCCATAAAAAGGCTAACACTATCTATAGAACGTTATGGAAAGGAAACCTTTTTTTTAATCAATCACTTTGCCGTGTGCGAACCCCCGGGAGCAACTGTTCACACATTTCTACGCTATTGGACTCACTTACTCAGGGTATTGGTATATACTTTCCATTATATTTACCTTATTGATGGGTATCATATCGCCGTCGAACCTTGGCGGCAAAGCAAGGCAAAAGGTGGTAAAAAAATACTAAAGTCATAAAATGATTGGCCAATCGGGTCCTATCGCAGCAGTAATATAATTACAAAAAACTCACCAGCGATTGGACTGCCACTGACTGTTCCTAATGAGTAAAGGAAATTGCTAGTACAAAAAGACGCTGTTTTTCTTTTGCTCTCCACACAGCTCAGTGGAATATACAGAGACCCTGTTATGAAAACTCCATCGCTGAAGCCATACACAATACTAAACAAGATTAAAGACCAGTAGTTCGTAGTAAACGGAAGCAAAAATACGCAAAGAGACAATGTCAGCAAGGACGCTTGATGTATGAATATGGGATTGACTTTCTTGTTCTTGTACAACATTCCTGCAACTGCCCTTCCAAGCGATGAAACAAGGCCAATGAAAATAAACAAGAGAGATGCAGCTTGTGCTGTTATTCCGTGATCCTCTGCATATTTCACCTATAAGCAACAATAATAAAAAATAGTAAATCTTCTTTTTCAAAGCAAACCCACAATCTTTACTTTCCATTTTAATATATTTATTATTTAATAAAAAAAAAACTTACCAGAAAAATTAATGGAATGTATATCGAAAATCCGGTAAGCAGCATAGAGGTGACCAGGGCGACGAAAGTAGGAAATCGCCACAGGCTACAGTAAAGAGAAATTCTACTCATTTCGTCTTCTCTGTCCTGGTCATTGTTAAAGGAAGCGACCAATGTTGTTTCTTGTACGTTCGGGTTATAAGTCAGCCCCAGTATACAAACAACAATAAAAGATACCACCATTATTCTGTAAGTACCTCTCCAGCCATACGAGTCCAAAAGAACTTGAAGCAATGGGCCTGTAAAAAAGACACCGAAACCTGCTCCCAAAGCTACAATGCCAGTTGCTACGGATAACTTCTCTTTGAAGTATTTTGCTATCACAAGAAAGCAAGAACTGTAGATAAAAGATATTCCTAAACCCATCAGCAGACCGTGTGTAACGAACATGAGAGTGAGGCTCTGAACAAATGATGACGTCACCAAGCCTGTCATGCACAGCGTGGCTCCCACGAAGTTTGTGATACGACAGCCAAAACGATCAGAGATATAGCCAGGCAGCGGAGTAAGAAAAAATGTTAAACTCAAAGCAAGTGACCCGAGTCCAGCTGAAAATAAAAACATTGACAATGTCAAGAATATTACCTTCAGGGTGGTCATGATTATCGTGTTCGTCATAGTCATCTTCACGAAATCTTAAGCTACCAGGGGCACCCAACGACAATTTTCGGGAAAATATCTGTTCGGAAGACGATTTGAGATCTAAAATTTTCGGAACATTTTTTGTAAAATTTCTTGCTTGCCTGCCTCTCCTAGGATTTTCGAACATCTAAAAAGTGGTATAATTTCCCATTTTTAACGGATTTTTACCCTAGAATTTTCGGGAGCCCTTTTTCTGGCTGAAATTTTCGAAAAGGTAAGTTTTGATCCCTATAATTTTCGGGTCACTAGACTTTCAGCTAGGAAATCCGAACAGATGAAAAATTTTTAGGGAATAAAAATATGCCTATATCTACCGTTTAAATACTAAAATACGTTCTACAATGCCATGTTTAGGTGGTTTTGAACTATATTCTCGTTGGGTGCCCATGCGCTACGTGCAAACGGACGCAACAACTCCCAACAACATCGCTGGGCCAACAATAGTGGGAGTTGTTACATCCGTGTTGGCAGTAGTGTGCAAACGGATGCAACAACTTCCAACAATGTTGGGACACGTCGTGCATCGTGGGAAGGATAGAAGAAGAAGAAGAAGAAGAAGAAGAAGAAGAAGAAGAAGAAGAAGAAGAAGAAGAAGAAGAAGAAGAAGAAGAAGAAGAAGAAGAAGAAGAAGAAGAAGAAATTTATACCGCTCAGGGTGTGGATCCATCGTCTGTACTTCTACGTCGCCGTCGTACTTGCTTGTTGAAGTTTCTAATACAAATTTTAAACGAAAAATGCCACGGCTATACGCATATGCTGCAAGATAATCCACCTTATATTCTCGCGACGGCAACGGCGACAGATACGGTCGTTCAATTAGTGACTTTGGCTCAGGCCAAACGTTAAATTTTTCATGCGACGAACCAAACTTGGTTAAGTTCGTAAAAATTTTGGCGTCTGGCTCAGTTAACCTCGTCTGAATGAGTTTGGAGCGTGATCATGTCTGAAGCAGAGGGATAGAACGGATTGTCTCCGGGACAAACTCGTTGATCTTTGCATGTGACGATCACCAAACTAATATATTAAAAATTTGTGTGATAATGTATCTTTAGCCTCGTTCGGGAGAAAATTTATTTAAAATTTATTTATTTATTTTTTTTGGTCCAGTTGATTGGTTCGACGTCTTACCCAACAGACGATCTTTAAATAATTTAGGTCGACCTAAATTAGAGTTTGGTTCGTCTCATGAAAAGTTTGACGTTTGGCCTAGGCCTAAGATCCAACGACGTGATGGCAACGAGAAGGTTAACAAAAAAGAGAACAATAGGTTTAATGAGCAAAACAACAACTTTGCATGTGCACCACACTTCTTTGTACATTTCTTTGACGTTTCTGCACTACTACGACGTGAAAATGCCTATAAGGCCTCGTCCACACATATCCGGACATTTTTGAAAACAGATTTTTTTCTCTCCGTTTTCAAAACTTATACGCGTCCACACGTAGCGTATTCGAATCGTTTTCGCCCGCTCATACGAAAACGCTGAGGATGCGTTATGGTAGTAGTAAATGATGTACTACATCGAAAACTATTCGAAAACCTCGTCCTTTTTTGTCCTTCCTCGCGTAAACGAGTGGCCAGCGTTTATCAAAAATCTTCACTCTGGAAAGCGTTTTTGAAAAGATGCGTTTTCGGTGATCGCTTTCACCTAATGCGTGTGGACGGTAGGCCAAACTGGAGAAAAAAAAATCGCCGTTTCAAACAAAAGCGGATATGTTCGGACGGGGCCTGAATTAGCGCTTTAAGGTTGATTTCCACTGACGCGTTTTTGGCCGCTACGAACGTTATCGCACGTAAGGTAAGATAAAAAGTGCTGAGCTTAAACGAGAAGTTGAGCGAGGTTCAACTTTTACGTTTGCGAGCGACCTTTCATGCATTGCCTCTATTTTATTTCTGAACGCACCTACGCACGTAAAAATTACGCGACACTGGAAATCAACGCTATGGAGAACGTAAACAAGCAAAGGCTAAATTTTATTTCGCTTTCTGAACTTTGATATGATCCCTTGCAATTCAACTTCAGGAGGGTTCGCCTGACTGACAAAGCAAGTGGGAGGAATAATCGCGATAAAGACTGAAAGAACGCAAACTCTCTTTTCTCGCAAATTCTCGACGTTCTTGTTGCCGAAGCGTCTTTGGACCTTCAAGTCCCTATTGTTAAATACGCGGCCTTATTCTCTTTAGAATTTATCGTCCAGAAAATTACTTGCATGTAAATTACAAAATCTCTGCTTCGCCTAAGACAAGTGTCTCCCAAGTATTGAAACGTTACAGACCAACAAAAATGAAGTTTGAAGGACTGTTAGACTGGAAAGGTTTCAAAAACCATAACTGCAATCCATTTAAAACTTCAAGTTTGTATATCCTTGACTTTTCCAATATTTGCTATCAAATGTTATTTTAATTTCCTTTGATGTTTTAACGGTTATGCCAAAAAACTGGATTGTAGTTTTCGCTTTTTGAATGTTGCTAAATTTTGTGACGCTGCTCCTTTAGAGCTGCCAACGACTTGCTTTTCTAAAACATATTTTAGTTTGTTTTTGTTGGCACTGTCACGGTCATAATTATCTTCCATTTTTCTACGGGAAGACGTAAGCCGGTAAAATCAATTCACAATGAACAATGAACAATTTTAGGGTTTGCGGGAAGTCTAGGGAGCCCGTAAGACGCCTACAGATCGTCAAGCAGCACGCACAGCAGAGGTTTTGCAAATCTGTGCCTTTACACCAAAGTTTCCTGTCGGTTTTAAGGTTGTCTAGTTACATTTCCTTGCATGCAATTGATTAGAAGTAAATTGCCCTTAGGTCTGGTCAAATACCTATATTGAGAGACTGTTTTCTTTAGTGATTACAAACCTAGCATAGGTCGAGTACATCAATAGAGAAATGTACTAAAAATATAGCCCAGGAAAAGGCTTTGTTTTGGATTGGTCTTAGCCCACGGAGCAGGAACACGTAGGAACGTATGACGAACCCCTAAGAACGTCTGCGTGGGAGGCTACGTAGATTGGTCTCAAATTAAATAAAACTGAATCTAATACCGCAGGCGCTTTCCTTAAACGCTCTAATCAAATAACTCAGGACGCTGTAGGGTCACGTACAGCTCGCTCGCTGCTAGCTCTTTGATTACCCGGGGAAACATCGAATTACGATCCGACTTATAGTTAACACTAAACTTCGAGGCTGACAGGAAACCATAATGATATTTTGGTTGATAGGCAAAAATAAATCTGGCAATAGTTTAATTCTGAGAATGAAACTGATCAACCAGAAAATATGTAAGAAACATAAAGAATATAACATGTGGTATATAGCCATTTATTCCATTTCTGTCGTTCAAGAAGTAATTTAGCTAACCTCGACCAATTAGTTCTTGCTCCAAATCTCATGTGTTGCACAATTAACTGATCTGTCGCTATTTAAACCCCAGTTCGTTGAATCTAGCTTATAGAGATCACCTTACCTCCATCAGTCTCTCATCTCTTAATTACGTAATACTGCTTAGATATATTTCGTTACTGAAGGGTGATCACTAAGGAAATTAAAAGTATTTTTATCACTCACCAGTTTTTTCACTTGTCTCGCCAAAATAGTCCATTAACACGGGTAACAGAACGCCGAAGCTAAGAGCAAAGCCAAGGCCAAGAGCATTACAAATCATTGCTGAAATACACACAACCCAAGACCACAAACTGTCTTGGTGACGCTTGCCTCGGAAAAACTGTCCTAGTTTCCCAAGACTAGGATCTTCTTGAGCATGCATTTTTCAGTCTGAGATCAGAACTCACCGCGTCTGACCTGGAGGACTTGATTAGGGCGACTCAGTGGGATCTATCAAGTACTGTTAAATGTTCGCGCAATACACAAATCTTTCTTTGGGTATAAGCTTGCATGCATTTTGGTTATATGTTAAACTGCTATCAAGTTTCCAACTAGATTTTCAGGGTCTTGACTGCGAACAAAAGATAATGATACATCTTAACTAAAAGACTCATCTGATTGGCTACTATATAATTATTATTGTTCCACATTCTCAGGTTTTTTCATTTCCAGCCCTCTTCATCTTTCCAGGGATTTTACGAATCAACGAGTTGCCCCAAGCCTCTGTTTTAAAGCGCGAGGCTAAGTGCAAAGCCATTGATATAAAAATGTTATTTTATTTTCATGCAAATAAACTTAAACTTTCACAAGAAGGGTTTTGCACTTGGATTTTGAACGTGAGAGTTTTTGGAACTCGGAAATGGCCTGTTACGAAAACATTTAAGTCATCAGTATGGAATTTTTGGGCCCGAGACGCAGACTGTGCCATTTGAACTAAGTTCTGCTGTCGACTACGGTCAACCAGTTTAATTAGTTTGCATACAATGGCGTAAAGTTTGGTTTCAAGTGAATGTTTACAAGGAGCTCTGCTTTTAGGCTTACCTATGCTGTTGTTAAGAGTCGTTTTTCAATTTTTTTTTGTGATTTAATCTCTATGTTAGGATTAATCGCTGGAGAAATGTGCTAAGCATAAAGCGCAAGCAAAAGCTTTTGTTTTGTACTTACCGTTTGTTTAGTTTTACTAATGACCTCGAATCTTAAAACCTGCTACAGGCGTTTTACTCGCTTCAACTTGCTAGTTACGTAACACAGGAACGTGTAGAGTCACTTGCTCGCTCGCTTCACATTCGCGCCAGCCCTTTACTCCGAGAAAAATCATCGAATTAATTTTTCAGCAGAAAACCTCGAAGATAAGAGTAAACCATGGTGAAGTTTTGCTGATAGCTGACCAAAATCTTGCAATAACATATGACAATCGAAAATTGATCAACCATAAACAATGAAAGGAATATAAAGAACTTAATATGTGCTAGATTTAAATATTCCAAAGCATTGCTCACTTTGGCTAAGCTCTACCGTATAGTTATCGCTCAAAATCTCGTATGTCGCGCAAAATAATTAACCTCTCGCTACTCGTCCCCAGCTCAGTCAAAACATTCAAAATTTAATCTTATTTATTTATCTTATTTATTTTTAATCGCCTTACTTCACTCAGTCTACAGGTTAGAGAAATTGGATCTTGTCTTCGTCTATAAGTGCAAGTCGAACAAGATAGCCATTACCTTAAGAGCTACTTAACTTTTCATTCTGGTCAAACGCGATATAGTAAAATTGTACCTAAAACCAGCAATAATCACTTAAACCTTAGCTTTCACAGACACCTTTTTCGACCGTATTGCAAATATACTTCGAACGCTTAACCCGACGTATTCGGTTACAGTAGGAAACTGAGGACAACTTGTAAATTAGCCGTCGTCCAAATGACTTTGAATTAGGACCGATGAAACAAATATGACTAGATAAATATATTAAATTTTAAATTTTAAAACACAATTTCAGACATACCAAGGCGCCACGGACCCCCTATTGCAAAGCCCCCACTCTAAATCCGCCCATTTATTGTGATATTCAAATATTCCACTACTTCGATCATCAATTGTCAGCTAGAGTTAAGCGAAGCTCTACTCAACTGCTATTCAACTGGATCTTAGACTACATACACCTTTTATTATGTGATCACTAGCTAAGGAAGTTAAAATGATTTTCATCACTCACCAGTTCTTTCGCTTGTCTCATCAAAATAGTCCATTAACGCAGGAAGCAGAACTCCGTAACTTAGAGCAAAGCCAAGGCCAAGAGCATTACAAATCATTGCTGAAAAACACACAACCCAAGACCACAAACTGTCTTGGTGACGCTTGCCTCGGAAAAACCAGCCTAGTTTCCCACGACTAGGACCGTTTTGAGCATTCATTTTGCAGTTGGAGATCATGGGTACTCACCACGTCTGGCCTGAAGAACTTGATTGGGGCGACTCATGATCAGTGTCACCTTCAAGGATTGCCAATTTTCGTGTACATGAGTTGTTCTTTGGGTATTATAGCATGCGAGCCATTTGTTTCTAGAGGATGATGAACTGAGATCAACTTTCTACACAAGATTTTCAACTGGGTTGAAAAAGTGATAGAAGGCAAAGCTAATGATACATCTTGAACGACTGATCTGTTTGGCTACTATTATTAGAAGTTTATACGCGCTCACAGCTGTAAGCGAGTCAGTATCAACGTCAACAACAAACTTCTTTAAAAAAACGAATGAAGATCGCAGCGGGGATTGTCTGAATCATGCGTTGAAAAACAACAAATTGACAGTAGCAATGAATTGTCGTCTAACCGTTATTGTTTTGTTTTCTCTTTATAATTAACCGTGTCACATTCTATTATCATGCAGTCGACATTCCAAAAGGTCAAAAACAAATTAAATCAAATCTTAGCACTGTTCGGAAACGGTTATTCAGTGTACCGAGTTCCACAGTGTTGTATCACATCTAGGAGCCTATGGTCTCAGTTCCACCACGAAAACGGCAATCAACTTTCGCTCTTTCTCCCGCAAAAAAAAATGATTTTGTGTTATTACGAGAAACAAAACCAAAGAAACGTTTCAGTCATAGAACAGTTTCAATGCTTCATTATTTCTTTCCTTCTTATAAATATTTCTTAGCAGAGGTCCAAGTGATAGAACAACGAGTTTCACTGCCCAAGTTGTAAATGGTACACGGGGCCCTGTCCTTTGAGCATAGGGGTTTAGTAGTCGTCTCATCGTTCTTATTTACAACTGTTATAATCCATTCTAAATGCTTCTTTGTTCTTGTTTATGAACCTTGAAGTTATAGGTATTTTTTGTTACCGCTTCACTACACAGTCATCTTAATTATCAGGCAGGTTCTTAAGTAGCACAGGTTCTAAAAATTATCAATATAGCAAATTTCGGTGTAAGTTTCTCGAAGGCAAAGCTGAAAACAATAAGTTTCGGAATAATTTAGCACATTCAAGTCTTTTTTCGTTTTAACTTTTAGTGATTTTCTCTGTTTTCATTCAAGTACTAAAACACCATGGAAAGTATTTCAGTCAAACGACAAGCCGATCTATATATAAATTTTAGTAGTGGAATACAATATGTCATTCAGCTGTCACTGAGGGAGTTTACGCAACGACGACGGCGGCGGCAACGATGTACATTTCTCTGCCGTCATTGCACGACTACAACGTGAAACTGCCTACCCAGTCACGTTTTGTTGAGGAGGGAAACAAAAGCAAATTAAAACTCCCGTTTACTTTTCTGAACTTTGATGCAGTCCTTTAGAATTCAACTCCAAAAAAATTTGCCAACATTTGAGGAATTAAACGAGATGGAATAAGCGCGAATTCACTTTTTAGGTGAAGTTTTCGTA
>NC_133207.1:21859317-21886817 GCF_958299795.1 Porites lutea
AAAGCCACTTGTGTTTTGGACACTGATCTTCTTTTGCACGTACCCATTCCGCTCAGACTGTGCCCGTAATCAAGTGTTGCGATAGCCGATAAATTGTTAGTAAGTAATTATCTTTGCCCGTACAATACTTATTGGAACGAAAGGTCAAAAATGTGGCGGAAAACAGGATGGTCAGTTAATCATCATCAATCATATGTGATCAGCCAAAATGAAATTTGAATTTGCTAACGGTGACTGTGTTGCCATAATCACGTTCTTTTGTCGAGAGTAAAAATCGCACGCCACACACATGTGTGTTCAAAAAAACGCCAGCGAGATACTTGGAAAACTATGCTGGTTTTTCCGAGGCAAACATCACTCAGACTGTCGTTGGTCTTGGGTTGTGTGTATCTCCTCAGCGATTTGCGGTGCTATTAACACCGGATTTGTTCTTAGTTTCGGCGTACTATTCCCTGAATTGATGGAACATTTTGATGAGTCAAGGGAAAAAACTGGTGAGTAATATGTTTTTATTCTTTAGAACACATAAAAATAATATCCTTAAGTTCTCATGAACACGTTACATTAACATGAATTACGAGACAGTCAAAACAAAAACGAAACGGAAAAAAGAGATAAGATTGTGTAATCGATTGATTGTGTTGCCGAACCCGCAGATATTTGCGACAAATCTCTTCGACCATGAATTTTTGAACCATTGCAATGCTCCATTCATTTCAATCAGTAATTTCCACCAGATTTCTAGATTTTACCATCAACACGTCTTAAGGTAAACGTGAAATAAATAAGGGTATGTTGAGCGTGATATGTGTGTTAGATAACAAGTTGTCAGTCAGACGTCCAAGAGACTGGATATAAAATTAGGTAGAAATTAGTCTTTTTCTTTCGATTCAGCGCTAGAGTTTTAATTGCGACTAGTGAGTTTTGAATTGCCGTATTCTACGTCGAGTTCGATGAGTGCTTTGTGGAATACTGTCTTAAAGAGTGAGAACACGTTACGACAGACATGCGATCGGTGACATAAAAAGAAATCGGCTTGGACGCACTAGTTGCAATAACATTGTCAAGGAAGAAGGGGAAAAAGAGCCCACTCGATCTGATTTGATGTGGTAGTAAATAAGCTATTTAAAAAAAAAAGAAGAGATGAAAACGATACACGAAAACAGTGATCGACCGAAAGGATCGAGGGTACTTTAACCGAACAGTAATACTATTAGTATTAGTGGAATACCTTGATCTGATATTTTTCTTATTCATCGACTGTTTCTCAGTTAACAATAATTTCATCCTTGTAATTTATTCATTTAATTCTAACCCAATCTATTATTCAAAGTGGTTTCCGTTCGTCTCTAACTTGCACTTGACTCTGCTTATCCGAGGTCATGCATCTTCCTTGTGTTCTTTGTTAACGGACAAAATGAGATGATCAGACACGTGCAGTACATGCCCAAAGGCTAATTTCCCATTGCTACATCATTCGCGTTTGGTATGGTGGCCCACAACTGTCACGGCAAAACCAAAAACCTCACAGCAAAAACAAAATACCTCACGGCAAAACCAAAAACCTCACGGCAAAAACAAAATAATACACACAATTCTAACTACAAGAGAAATAATTAGACTCATTTTACAACGTCCCTAGATGAATTTATATTGGTCCTCCTTTAAAACCACGTGGGTGTTTGTTAGGGTGACCTCGTCAATTTCCTTTTACCGACGTGTAAATCACTGAGCGATTTGCAGTCACGGATTTATGGTTTTATCATCAAACATGAGGAAATTGTTGAAGGTCTTCTAAGCTGTGCCGATATAACGTCATCCGTAAACAAGATTTTCAATCATCCTTAAAATAACGTCAACTTTCTTTTCAGCTGGCCTCGGTTCGCTAACCTTGGGCATGGCATGGTTGGCCAGTCCGCTGCCTGGCTATCTCTGCGATCGTTTTGGCTGTCGTATCACAAACTTTCTGGGAGCAACGTTGTGCATGACCGGTTTGGTGGTATCGTCATTTGCTAAGAGCCTCACTCACATGTACTTCACCCAAGGCCTGATAATTGGCTTAGGAATATGTTTTATCTACAACTCCTGCTATCTTGTAATCGCACAGTACTTTAAAAAGAGGTTGTCCATGGCAACTGGTATTGTAGCTTTAGGGGAAAGCACTGGCGTCTTTTTCACAGGTCCATTGCTTCAATTTCTTTTGGATTCATTTGGATGGAGAGGCACTTACAGGATCATGGTCGTGGCTTTCGCCCTTGTCTGCCTCCTGGGCTTGACTTACAACCCAAACATACAGTTTCAAGAAACAACGGGTCACAATATAGAAAACAAAAATGAGAACCAAGACAATGAGAGAAACAGCATTTCTCTTTACTGCAGCGTGTGGAAAATTCCTACTTTCGTTGTGGTTACCATTTCTTTTATGGTTACAGCATTTGCGATATACATTCCATTAATATATCTGGTAAGTCTTTTTTACATAATAATTGGAGTTAAAAAACATTCATAGGGTGGTACAATGGGGTAATTGTCGCCCAAAGCCTCACTGATTTTTTCTGCGACGAGCTCTATCAGATGATTAGTAGGATCAGTTTAGAATCACATTTACTGCAAACTGCCAACTGACGCGTTGGACGCTGTTCGAGCAAATCACACGAAGTAGAGAATGTAAAAAGAGTCTTCTTTTACTTTTTCGTCTTCACTTCTTAAATTTTCCTTACAGCATTCTGCTGCTCAAAGCTTGCTACTACTAATCACTGCTCCTCCTTACCGTGTACACCGTAATTTTTAGGGAGTTATTATAACTCCAAAAATGGAGTAAAGATTTTAGATACAGGACAATCCCTTTTGGGGGGTTACTTTAACTCTTAATTTAACTCCGAATTTGGCGTCATTTTCACTCCTGAAAAAAAAGTTCTTTTTACTTCCAGTCTGGAGTTAAAATAACTCCGAAATGGGGTTACTTTTACTCCTTACATGGGTTGTTTCTAAAGTTTAGGTACAGGATAACTCCTTTTTTGAGGGTATTTTAACTCCTCAGGGGTCACTTTTACTCCTAAAAAAGAGTTCTTTAAACTCCTTTTTGGAGAATTTTTTGGAATAACTCCCCAAAGAATAACTCCACTGTAAGGAGTTAATTTAGCCCCACTAGCCACACTTGAAAATTACTGTGTAACAAGCCGTATTCGTAACTTTGCTCCCTTGTTCGATTTCTGATACGTCAACAACTCGCGATCGTGGGTAAATACCATACCGTAAACGTGCACCTTCCATGAAGTAGTTTATAATACTGAATATACTTAATTGGTTTGATTCTTTTTATAGGTGAAGTATTCAGAGGATAATGGAATAAGTGCCCAGGCTGCTTCTCGCTTATTTATTTTTATTGGCCTTGCTTCATCCCTTGCAAGGATCATAACAGGAAAGTTGTGCAACAACAAGAAAGTAAATTCCATCTTTACTTATCAGGCATCCATGCTATTGGCTGCTCTTTCCGTATTTTTGCTTCAGCTTGCTGCCACAAAATACTGGTTGTTAATAGTCTTCAGCTTTATCTATGGCTTCAGTGATGGAATTTTCATGACATCAGCTGTGTATACTCAGCTAACATGCGTGGACGCTAAAAGGGTAACAG
This sequence comes from Porites lutea, assembly GCF_958299795.1. Taxonomy (NCBI): domain Eukaryota; kingdom Metazoa; phylum Cnidaria; class Anthozoa; order Scleractinia; family Poritidae; genus Porites; species Porites lutea. The sequence continues at coordinate 21,862,952 of NC_133207.1, forward strand.
CGTCCTTCTGTACTAGCAACGTACTTTATTCAATAGCTGCAGCTGCTGGTAGCCCCATTGCTGGTGAGTAAATATCTGTAATGAGTCTTTTTGGCTTGTATGTCCTCTTTCCCCCAATTCAGGTGACCTGATGTTCTCAAGGGAATCTGAACTTATGTCTTTTTAAGCCTCGAGCAAATGGACGCAACATTGTTGGCCAACAACTCCCAACAATAACTACCAACAATATTTCGTCCTTTTGTACAGGGCTTTAGTTCTCTGTTCATGATCATAATTATGCTCGTTGACAGGACGAAATTTGAAATAAACGGGAATGTGGGGTAACATCACATGGTCTGAAAAAGGAAAACAAAGCATTCGAAACAGTCTAATGTAATGATCTAAATAGTTGCCTGCTACGATTAATGTCTTGTCAGACTGTTGTTCAACGGACCCTATTCAATAGGCGACTATGAGCCTCACGAGGTCCCAGGGTGATCCCTTAGTAACAGGTGCGGGGTACGGGATGCTCGTCAGAAAACCCTACAAACAAAAACCCTAAACGAGACTTTTTGACCCCTAAAAAAGGCAAAAGTATTAAAAACTGGCAACCAATTCGTGCAACCAGCTACGAGCTGTAGTGATTTAATTATTGCGCGAAAGACAGTACACGGCGTTTGTATATATTTCCCTCCACATTCTCCTGAGTAATACCTTTCCGTTCTAGCAATTTACACCCTTCTAGCTGGCGAGAAGAGGAGCCTCTTCGTCTCTTTTATAAGGGTGTACCCCGGAAAGCTAATGACATTTGTTTTGCTCGCTTACATACTCTTCCCGAGATATTGGCGTAATTAAAACATATATCACAAAATCCCAAAAATAGGCGCTTCCATTTACAGCCAAATGCATAATAAGGTTCCCAATATAATACGCCCTCAGATTAATTTACCTAATTTGTGGCAAAAGCAACTCTGATTGCCATTTCTTTTGAACAGGTTTAATAGTGGACAACACAGGAAGTTATGTTTACTCATTTTACATGACTGGTGGTGTTCTTCTCGTCGCATTTCTTGTTCCAATGGTTTTGATTCCTATCAATCATAGAAGTATCAGAGTTCTTCCTCAGAACCACGTCAATAACGATAAACAAATGGTTACAGAAGGAACGGAAGGGATTAAGACTCAGGGTCAAACCCATCAAGAAGAAATCCCTATCTAGAAGTTCTTTTGGATCGCTGTTATGTGTGCCTAAAAAGCACCAAGCGAAATTTAGTTATGAGCTGAAGAGTCAAGAAGGAAGATGGGGTTCTCATGCATCACATTGATATTTTCTACATTATTTTTTAAAATCCTCACGATTGTGTGATCCTCAAATATATTTGTGTTTTCCTATCACGAAATATTGTACCAAAGCTTTTTTTGGTTTGTCTGTACCTCAGTCCCAACCGATAATCCTTCCAACCTCAGAAAGAACTCTACTTGCATACTGAAAACGTTTTTTTTTTCAAGTAAGGTCTAAATGGTTCTACTGTCTGCGTTCTGTTTGTTTGTTTTTTATTGTCATTATTTCTTTTTTCTTGATGACTTTTTATTTTTATGATTTCTTTGTTGCATAAAATACTGTTAATATTTATGCTTTATTCTGGGTGCGGTTAACGTATCTGGACCTAATAGCGTAAAATTCCGAAAATAAGCCCCGAGGCTTATAATTTTCGAAGGCCCTTTTTGAGGAGCTTATTTTTGGAGGAGCTTATATTCGGAGGGGCTTATGTACGGAGGGAAATTTCTGTTTAAAAATCGATTAGGATAGCATTATTATTGGTAGGAAATTTACCGTTTTTCTTTGTTTTACTTTGTACTTGAGGGCAATTTCGAAGTACAAGCCCCCCCAGGGGGTTTATATTTGGAGGGGTGATTTAACGGAGGGTTTTTTGCGTTACGAGTTCAATGGAGAACAATATTCCATTCCCATTGTTTTATTTTTGTGGTAAGTGACCAATCAACAGTTTTGAAATAAAGTGTTGACAGGCTAAACACGACTCGTAAAATGTGACCCTATAGTTACCGTTTTCCTTCTTTCTTTCCCTTCGTTAAGGCTATGCAGTGCACGGAGAATTCTAAAATCTGACTAAATTAATCTTACTTTTGAAGCTCTTAGTCAAACATTTATTAGAGGTCATAAAGCTTTCCCAGTGTTTCATGCAGATCGAGTAATTATCGGGTTACCCTGAGATCAAGGTCAACTTTCCAGAATTTGGAAAGTCCAATGTGATTGGCTAAGCTTGGAAAAGGAGTGTTGTTCTCGGTTGAGCAGGCGTTTGTGGGGATGGGGGACGAAATACGAGCTTCCCTTAAAAACGCCTGCGTGGGAGGCCAGCCTAAAGCTATTGGGTATAGTGTGAACACAGCCCAAAAGTTGTAGATCAGTGACCATCCGAGTCCGTCCGGTTATGTACGGCATTACAAAGTATCTTTCCCGTAAGAATCCCAGAAAAGTGAACCCAATAAAAAGAAAAAAAAAAAAATGAAACACTTTAAAACCAGTTAGGATAAAAAATCTTCCATCTTCGAAGTAACACTACTAGCCCTAGCCCTAAGGTTAGGGTTAGGGCTAGCTCCTCAGAAAACTACTAACGTAAAGAATCTGAAAACAAGTGCAAAAGCCGCGTATCATCGACCACTTCTAGGGAAAAATATTTAAAGCTGGTTAAAATAAGAAATATTCGAGACTCGAAGTAACTCGAACCCTAACCCAACTGCTACGGTTAGGGTTCGGGTAAGCTCCTCAGCAAGCGATTAGCGTTGGGAATCTGAAACCAAGTCAAAAGATACGTATCGTCAAAGAATTCTAGATAAATCTTTAAAACTAGTAAGGATGAAAAATCTTCGGTCTTCAAAGTAACCCTAATATAATTTTTTCTGCTATTTTTAGAGCTTCCAATCGTCATCTTGTAGCAGTAAAAGAAATAAAACTGAAATCAAATTTTAATTCAAATCTCGCACTAACCCTGGGTTATCTTAACCCAGCTTTGAACAACTCGGCCCAATTAAAATTAGTATGCAGGAAGTCCTCGTTACTCATTAATATCTAGTTAATATAACACCGCGGTAAAAGGTACTGCGCATGAGCGAAAAATTTAATATCCGGTCACTTTCATAAAAATGAAATTTCTGAAATTATGGGATTTGTCAGCATATTCTGAAAGAACAATGTCCAAGGAGGCCTACTTGCCAAAAATGAGCATTTCTCTGAGATCGTAGCCCAGTTATAATCAGAAAACTCCATACAAACCCTTCTAATTTGTTTTTGGGTCGACCCCCCAAAAAATTTTTATGCCGTTTTCTCTTCTCTCTCCCCTCCCCTCCCCCGCTCTTTGACTCGACCCATTTCTTCCTCTCTTTTGGAGTTTCAACATGGCATTTTCGCGAGCAAATAAAATTCCCGTGGCCGAAGAGAATGCCTGCACTGCAGGCTAGAACTAGCCAGGAGCTGCAGGACCTTGGTCCGTTCCATATTTTTTTTCAAACGGGGAGAAACAAAAATTTGCAAAAGATGGGCGGGATTGGCAAACTCTTCAGGGATGACTGCGACCACGACTTACCGTATCTTTCGGTACGGAAAGATCTTGGCCGGGAAACTAGACAAGCCTAAAGCGTACTTTTATTCAAGAAAATGCATATTTTATTTCTTATTAATTCGTGTACAAGGTTTTTCTTTGGTTGAAAACTTCGATAATACCAGACTGCGCGGCTCGGCTGTGTCTCAGGCGGGACTTTGACTGGAGTGTGACTGAAAAAGTGACCGGAAATACTCAACCCGCCGCAAGCGTAGAAGTTTTGCCTGGTGTTAGTTAATATACTCCCCAAAAGGGGGTAGACTTTCTAATAAACACTAAAATAAGGCTTACTTAAACAGGATTGTCTCTATTCCGCGAAATACTCATTAACACATTTTTGCAGCGATAAAGAATCCACGCTTTCTGGAACTTTCTGAAGTCACATTTCACGTTGAAAATTGTGTTCATGCGAAATTTGGAGGAGGGGGTTTTCAAGCTGTACTCACACAGCTACCTCTTGTAATTGTTTGCCATGAGTTCATCATTTGGCGGTTAACCATTTACGGTCCTGCGATGGACTGAAATGTCGGTGCAGTATGTCATGTCAAGCCAAGTCGGTTATTAAGTAACTCGTGTAAAGCCAACAAATAGTTATATATAACCGACATGTGCTTACGTGGTGCTTTGCTTTCTTGAGGTTGACATGAATTACTTACAGACTAGGCTCTGTGAACTTAAGAATAGCTAAGGGGCTCCTGTCTTTCGATTTTAGTTGACAATACTCTCATTCGTAGTAGTTTCTATACTGTTTACAGTCCGTCTGATATTTCAGACGTCTCCTCGAGTCGAAAGAGGAGTTTGCGACTCGTGGAGACGGCTGAAATTCAAGCTACAGTAGTTACAGTCCCCTCTTTTTTCCCGCCTGGTCGAGGATGGCGATCGCCGCTGTGATTTAATTTGGGCATCCCCTGTGACGTTGCATTTTTTTTTCCACTCTGTGTGCTGAAACGCTGTTCCTCCCCCCTATATTTCGAGCCCAAGCCTAATTTTTCGAAGACACTTAAAGGTCTGCTTATGCGACTTGTTATTTTTGAAAACACTATTTTTCAGTTAAATTCACTGAATATTACAGTATCCGTTTGTCACGTGTCCGGGTCAAAGGCGAATAGAAAGGAAAGGAACCGTCCGTCTTTGTTTGTTTGTTTTTTTTGTCCCACCTTACTAAATATATCATCATCTCGGAGCACTTTGTTCCGTCGTGTCAGTGTCCTGCTATCTGGGGTCCGAAACGGGCATAGGAAGTCTGTGTGGATCTGCATGATCACGGGAATCACAACAGCCCCTCCCGTAAAAGGTGTAGTTCCACACACACACACACACACGCGTTAGCAAACCATTCGAATTAGCACCTACTTCACTGTCGCCAGTTTAGTTATCAGAGGATACCTAAATCACTTTGACAGCGGCGATCGCAATCTTCAACTTGGAGGAGGAAAATAGGGGGCTGTGATCTAGCTTGAATTTCAGCCATCTCCTCAAGTCGCAAACTTCACTTGCGACTCGGGAGACGGATACAATTAAGGCTAACTGATAACAGTCAGAAACTGCCACTGCGCTACCACTACCACTGCAACTGATTTACGGCGAATGTGAATCTTATCTACTAAAGTCCAAAGCGACGAGCCCCTAAGCTCTTCTTACGGTCGCAAAGCCGTAAATGAATAACCGTTAAACCGCATGGCAAACATTTACCAGGGGTGGCTGTGTGAGAAAAGCTTGAAAACCCCCCTCCTCGCGACCCATTTTAATATAGTTTGAATTTAGAAGCAAACCTTCACTAATTACTGTCATTTCCATGGACCCTCGCCCCACAAATTATTTGCGACAAAATATTGTTTTCTCATACCCGGAGATGATACGAGTTTCTTTTTCTTTATTTCTTTCTCTTTCGGTTTTTTGTTATTTTACGTTATTATTAATTTGTATAAAAAATTATTTTATTATTATTATTATTATTATTATATTATTATTATTATTATTATTATTATTATTTTTTTTTTTTTTATTAAAAAACTTTCAACTGCTAAAAACAAAAATTATTTATTATTATTATTAATATATGTATATATATATATATTTTTTTTCATGAAAATAATTTCTATTTTTTCATGTTCCGGAATGTTCCGGAATGTTCCATGTTCCGGGTTTTATCGACGCCAAAAATAGCAAGCCACACACATGAATGTATGTTCAAAAACACGCTAGCGAGATGCTTGGAAAACTATGCTGGTTTTTCCGAGGCAAACATCACCCAGATAGTCGTTGGTCGTGGGTTGTGTGTATCTCCTCAGCGGTTTGCGGTGCTATTAACACCGGCTTTGTTCTTAGTTTCGGCGTACTATTCCCTGAACTGATGGCACATTTCGACGAGACAACCGAAACAACTGGTGAGTATATTACGTTACACGTATTCCAATTACACTGAAATATGAAAATAATAATATCCTTTCTCATGTTAAGAAGAATTATGAGGTTCACAGTCAAAACAAAAAACGAAAGCAAAAAGAAATAAGATTGTGTACTCGATTGATTGTATCGCGGAACCCGCATATATTTGTGACAAACCTCTTCGACCGTGAATTTTGAATAACTGCAATGCTGCAATCATTTCATGCAGTAATTTCCACCAGATTTCTAGATTTTACCATCAACGCGTCCTAAGGTAAACGTGAAATCAATAAGGGTATGTTGAGCGCTATATGTGTGTTCGAAAACGAGTCGTCGGTCAGACGTCCAAGAGACTGGGTATAAATTTAGGTAGAACCGAAATTAGTTTTTAATTTTTCTTTCGATTCAGCGCTAGAGTTTTTATCGCGACTAGTGGGCTTTGCCCTATCGTACGTAGAGTTCGATGAGTGGTGTGTGGAATACTGTCTTAAAGAGTGAGAACACGTTAACAACAGACATGCGATCGGTGACATAAAAGGAATCGCACTAGGACGCACTAGTTGCAATAACATTGTCAAGGACGAAGGGGAAAAAGAACCCAGTCCATCTGATTTAATGTGGTAGTAAATAAGTTATTTGTGTCTGATCATCTCATGCCGGTTTTGGCGGTTAACAAAGAACGCAAGGAAGATGCATGACCTCAGACAAGCAGAGTCAAGTGCAAGTTAGAGACAAACGGAAACCACATTGAAAAAATGCATTATGTTAAAATGAAATGAATAAATTACAAGGATGAAATTACTGGTAACTGAGAAACAGTCAATGAATAAGGAATATATTAGATCAAAGTATTCCACTAATACCAATACTATTGCTGTTCGGTTAAAGTACACTCGACCCTTTCGGTCGTATCGTTTTAATTTTTTTTTTTTCTAAAATAACTTATTTACTACCATTACTACTATTTTTTCCCTTTCGTCCTTGACAATGTTATTGCAACTAGTGCGTCCCAGCAGATTTCCTTTCATGTCACCGATCGCCTGTTTCTGATCATTCACTCCATTCTCGGAGCGTTTTTGTTACCCTGCGTTTTTGTAAACTTACGCCCATGAAAAAACCGTCTTCACGACAAGCTGCCCTTGAGTCTTTGAGGATGTTATTTCTCAGACACTTCCGGTGAAATTTGGTGGTAGGTTGCTATAAAAATGTGACATCATCAGAGCCTGACCGAGGCCAGGCCATATTCAGGCCAAGATGCCAGATTTCGCAATTTTGCGTAAAATTTCCTCAGTATCGGATTTAAGATTGTACTAAACAGTGTCGCGAAATGTACCATGCTCAGCGGCGGTCTGCACCACTTGATGAAGGATAAGTTTGTACTTGTAAAGATGCCATTAAATGTCCACATACAAGATGAAGTTAAATTAGACGAACTGCTTTACATATCTTCTTTATTCTGTGTGAAAGATATAGAGGATATTACACGGTGGCGAGAAGATATGAATTTTATGTTCGAGTGGCAAGAACAATATCTTGCCACGAGAACATAAAATTCATATCTTCGAGGCAACGTGTAATGTTCTTTTTATTATATGGAGAAACCAATTCAACAAAAGCAAAAGGCGGGAATCGTGACGTCATTGAACGATACGACACTCACAAAGGTGACATACGGAAAATACGCCACTCGGGTCCCGGATGAAGTGGCGTATGGAATCTACGAGTGGTTTAGTTCCCAGTAAAACACTCTCCTCCATATAATAAAGAATAATATGCACAATTCTAACTACAAGAGAAATAATTAGACTCATTTTACAACGTCCTTAGATAAAGTTATTTTGGCCCTCCTTTAAAACCACGTGGGTGTTTGCTAGGATGACCTCGTCGATTTCCTGAGCGATTTGCAGTCATATATTTATGGTTTTATGATCATCAAACATGAGGAAATTGAAGAAGGTCTTCTAAGCTGTGCCGATATGACGTCATCCGTAAACAAGATTTTTTGATCATCAACTTTCTTTTCAGCTGGCCTCGGTTCGCTAACCTTGGGCATGGCATGGTTTGCCAGTCCGCTGCCTGGCTATCTCTGTGATCGTTTTGGCTGTCGTATCACGAACTTCCTAGGAGCAGCGTTGTGCATGACCGGCTTGGTGGTATCGTCATTTGCTAAGAGCCTCATTCCCATGTACTTCACCCATGGTCTGATAATTGGCTTAGGAATATGTTTTATCTACAACTCCTGCTATCTTGTAATCGCACAGTACTTTAATAAGAGGTTGTCCATGGCAACTGGTATTGTAGCTTTAGGGGAAAGCACTGGCGTCTTTTTCACAGGTCCGTTGCTTCAATTTCTTTTGGATTCGTTTGGATGGAGAGGCACTTACAGGATCGTGGTCGTGGCTTTCGCCCTTGTCTGCCTCCTGGGCTTGACTTACAACCCAAACATACAATTGCAGGAAACTAAAGTTCTCGATTTAGCAAAAAATAATGAGGACAATAAAGAAGAAAGAAGTAGCCTTTCTCTTTACTGCAGCGTGTGGAAAATTCCTACTTTCGTTGTGGTTACCATTTCTTTAATGGTTACAGCATTTGCGATATACATTCCATTAATATATCTGGTAAGTCTTTTTTACATAATAATTGGATTTAAAAAACATTCATAGGGTGGTATAATGGGGTAATTGTAGCCCAAAGCCTCACTGATTTTTACTGCGACGAGCTCTATCAGACAATTAATAGGATCAGTTTAGAATCACATTTACTGCAAACTGCCAACTCACACGTTGGGTGCGGTTCGAGCAAATCGCACGAATTGGAGAATGTAAAACGAGTCTTTTTTTACTTTTTCGTCTTCACTTCTTAAATCTTCCTTACATTCTGCTGCTTAAAGTTTTCTACTACTAATCAATACTCCTATTTACCGTGTACGTAACAAGCCGTATTCGTAACTTTGCTCCCTTGTTCGATTTCTGATACGTCAACGACTCGTAGGTAAATACCGTGCCGTAAACGCGCACCTTCCATGAAGTATTTTATACTGAATGACCAATGATATACTGACTGGTTTGATTATTTTTATAGGTGAAGTATTCAGAGGATAATGGAATAAGCGCCCAAGCTGCTTCTCGTTTATTTATTTTTATTGGACTTGCTTCATCTCTTGCAAGGATCATAACAGGAAAGTTGTGCAACATCAAAAAAGTGAATTCCATATTTATTTATCAGGCATCCATGCTATTGGCTGCTCTTTCCGTATTTTTGCTTCATTTTGCTGCCACAAAGTACTGGTTGTTAATCGTCTTCAGCTTTATCTATGGCTTCAGTGATGGAATTTTCATGACATCAGCTGTGTATACTCAGCTGACCTGCGTGGATGCTAAAAGAGTAACAGCGTCCTTCTGTACTAGCAACATGTTTTATTCAATAGCTGCAGCTGCTGGTAGCCCAATTGCTGGTGAGTTAATATCTGTAATGAGCATGAATTGTGCATGAATTGTGCAACGGACCCTATTCAATAGGCGACTATGAAAAGACAAAAGTATTAAAAACTGGCAACCAATTCGCGCAACCAGCAACAAGCTGTAGTGATTTAATTATTGCGCGAGAGACAGTACTCAGCGTTTGTATATATTTCCCTCCAGACTCTCCTGAGTAATACCTTTCCGTTCTAGCAATTTACACCCCTCTAGCCCAGAAGAGGAGCATCTTCGTCTCTTTTATAAGGGTGTACCCGAAAAGCTAATGACATTTTGTTTGCTCGCTCACGTAGTCTTCTCGAGATATTTGCATAATTAAAACATATACCACAAAATTCCAAAAATAGGCGCTTCCATTTATAGCCAAATGCAAAATAAGGTTCCCAATATAATACGCCCTTAGATTAATTTACTTATTTTGTAGTAAGAGCAACTGTGATTGGCCTTTCTTTGAACAGGTATAATAGTGGACAACACAGGAAGTTATGTTTACTCATTTTACATGACTGGTGGTGTTCTTCTGGTCGCATTTCTTATTCCAATGGTTTTGATTCCTATCAATCATAGAAGTATCAGAGTTCTTCCTCAGAGCCACGTCAATGACGATAAACAAATAGTTACACAAGGAACGGAAGGAATTAAGACTCAGGGTCAAACCCATCAAGAAGAAATCCCTATCTAGAAGTTCTTTTGGATCGCAGTTATGGGTGCCTAAAAAGTATCAAGCGAAAATTTAGTTATGAGCTGAAGAGTCGAGTAGAATGGGGTCCCCATGCACCCGATTGATGTTTTCTACATTTCTAAAATCCTTACGATTGCGTGATCCTCAAACAAATTTGTGTGTTTCTATCACCAAATATTGTACCAAAGCCCTTTACCTCAGTCCCAAGGATAATCCTTCAAACCTCAGAAAGAACTCTACTTGTAAATATTGAAAACGGTTTCTTTTAAGGCAGGTCTAAATGTCTCTACATTCTGCTTTCTGGTTGTTTTTTTTTTTATTATTATTCTCCTTTTTCTTTTTTCTTGATGACTTTTTATTTTTATGATTTCTTTGTTGCATAAAATACTCTTAATATTTATGCTTTATTTTGGGTGGGGTTAAAGTGTCTGGACCTCATATTTGACTTCACGTCCATTTGTTCTACGCGGAGAGCTTGTGCCCAAGCAGAAAATCGATAAATAAATGAAGACGTTATGATTGCTGAAAAAGTAATGATCATTTTGTCGCTATAATGTTCACACTAGAAACTGAGGGTAAAGAGATTTAAATTTGCAATGGTTAAACACCAACATCACAACCTACAGTCAGGTCAGTTAAGCTAATCCAGATTAGTTCAAGCGTGTCACTCTCGAACCGTGTGAAGGTAAAAAACACAACGCACCATGAAAGAATCATACAAGCCTGAATTTTTTCTGGAGTTCTATTTCCAGCCCCTTAGGTTGTTCATTCTAAAGGGATGATCATGTTTACTTTCATAATCAAGTATTAATTAACTGTTTGTGAAATAAGCCACTTTCAGCAATTGTGCGGCTGTTTTTTGGCTGTAACGTATATAATTGTGAAATGTAGATAACTGTAAATATGTAATACTTTTCCCTTTTTCTTTCCTTGTTATTACGGTTGTTTAGAATTTTGTAATTAGTTTCCTTTTAATTAGTTCTTTGTAATTAGGGTAATAAATGTCTTGAGTAAAAATAATAATAATAATAATAATAATAATAATAATAATAATAATAATAATTATTATTATTATTATTATTATTATTATTATTATTATTATTATTATAAAAATGTTTACTTTCATAGAAAGATTTCAGTCACAAAATAAGGCTACATGTATATGTATATGATACTATACTGGCTGTGCTTCACTCCGTCATAGAAATCGCGCCGCCACTGGCAAACGTCCTTGTGTGTGAGCCGAAACCCTATCCGGTATAGTTTTCGTGCGGCCCAACAGTAGCCTCCCACGCAGGCGTTTCTGGGGGAGCTCGTATTTTCTCCCTCCCCTCAAACGCCTGCTCAATGGAGAACAATATTTCTTTCCCATTGTTTTATTCGCGTGGTAAGTGACCAGTCAACAGTTTTGAAATAAAGTGTTGACAGGCTAAACACGACATATAAGCTCAGGTGGTGTAAAAATGTGACCCTGTAGTTAACGTTTTCCTTCTTTCCTTCAGGGCCCGTCGCTAAGGCTATGCAGTGCACGGAGTATTCTAAAATCTAACTTAATCTTACTTTTGAAGCTCTGAGTCTAACATTTATTAGAGGTCATAAAGCTTTCCCAGTGTTTCATACAGATCGAGTAATTATCGGGTTACCCTGAGGTCAAGGTCAACTTTCCAGAATTTGGAAAGTACAATGTGATTGGCTAAGCTTGGAAAAGGAATATTGTTCTTGGTTGAGCAGGCGTTTGTGGGGATGGGGGACGAAATACGAGTTCCCCTAAAAACGCCTGCGCATGAGGCCAGCCTAAAGCTATTGGGTATAGTGTGAACACAGCCCAAAAGTTGTAGATCAGTGACCATCCGAGTCCGTCCGGTTATGTACGGCATTACAAAGCATCTTGTAATAACCTCTTCCAGTAAGAATCGCAGAAAAGTGAATCATTAAAAAAAAATAATAAAAAAATAAACACTTTAAAACCGGTTAGGATAAAAAATCTTCCATCTTCGAAGTAACCCTACTAACCCTAGCCCTAGGGTTAGGGTTGGGGATAGCTCCTCAGAAATGTACTTGCGAAAGAATCTGAAAACAAGTGCAAAAGTCGCGTATCATCGACCACTTCTTCGAGCCTCGAAGTAACTTGAACCCTAACCCAACTGCTACGGTTAGGGCTCGGGTAAGCTCCTCAGCAAGCGATTAGCGTTGGGAATCTAAAACCAAGTGCAAAAGATACGTATCGTCAAAAAATTCAAGCTAAACCTTCAAAACTGGTTAGGATAAAAAATCTTGGATCTCTGAAGTAATCCTAAGTTGACCTTAACTTTAACCTTAACCCTAACCCTAGCCCTAGGGTTAGGGCTGGAGTTAGCTCCTGAGAAAACGATTAGCGTTAAAAAAGCATGTGTTTTGGACACTGAGAGACAGTCGGCTCAGACTGCCCACCAGTTATCAGGTGATGTCATAGACGATAGGCAGCCAATCAGAGCGCGAGTTATAATATATTAGAATGTTTTCCCTTTAGTTGGATCCAAATACATTCGACGATATACTTCATGCAAAACTGTGGCGGAAAACATGATGGTCAGTTAACCAATCATCAATTACTATGTAAATACATGAAGACCCTACAACAAGATTTGAATTTGGTTATGCGGACTGTGTTGCCCCATCAAGTATTTTTGTCCAGGTTAAAAATCATACGCCACACACATGGATGTTCAAGAAAACTCTAACGAGATACTTGGAAAACTATGCTGGTTTTTCCGAGGCAAACATCACTCAGACAGTCGTTGGTCGTGGGTCGTGTGCATCTCCTCAGCAATTTGCGGTGCTCTTAACACCGGCTTTGTCCTTAGTTTCGGCGTTCTATTCCCTGCATTAATGGCACATTTCGACGAGACAACGGAAACAACTGGTGAGTATATTACGTTACACGTATTCTAATTACACTGAAATATGACCATCGGCACTGTTGCGTAACGTTCGAAATATATTTGTATACTGTTGACTCCCGATAACTCGAACCTTCAAGGGAAATCGAAAAAAGTTCGAGTTATCGGGAGCTCGAAGAAAATAGCCGAGAGTAAGGTAAAAACAGTTTTTACAGCACGGTGAACATTTTAATCACATTTGGTCGTAGAAATGTCAAGTGATAATTAAAAGATATCTCTAGATTATAAATCAGAACGTAACGTAACAAAACATAGCCTAAATAGAGCATGCCGGTTTTACTGCTTTGAGAAGTAAAGCTGCTTCACGTTCGCCTGTGACAATCCACATCAGCCTCCATTAGTAAACTATACTTCTACAACAAGTTTTAATAGGAAATCCAAAATTCAATGTTTCGGACGACAGTAGACGGCTTTTTTCCCGACTTTTTAAGAAATCAAAACATGGTTCGAGTTATCGAGGGTAAAATTATATAGAAAATGACCTGAGGGGAAACAGAAATTGGTTCGAGTTAGCGGGAGTTCGAGTTATCGAGGGTTCGAGTTACCGAGGGAAAATTACAGTAAATGTATGACGGAAATCCAGGGGAAATCGATTTTGGTTCGAGTTAGCGCGAGGTTCGAGTTAGTGAAGGTTCGAGTTATCGGGAGTCGACTGTAATTGAAAAACGATTGTGTGTTTCTTCTTTACTGTGTACTTCATGGTAGCTCCATTTCGAGCTAATGTATGGCCATTTCAGTTATGGGTTTTATTGAAGCTAGTTTCAAGTTTTCCCTTTAATTCCGTATACTAGAACAAACCGGTTCGAATGAAACCCATCAAATGGCTATTTATCTTAAATCTTCTCGGGAACCACACAGGAGACTGAGAAGAAACACACAGCTTATAATAAGTTAGGTTAGCCGATTTTATTTATATCCTTTCACATTCATAGGCTACAGAAACTATCGTTTATTCTCCTTAAAAATGCGTACTATATTTTGAACGTTACGTAACACCTATGTTCATTCAAAACTTGGGCCACATTTGATGACATGGATTCAGTGCTGTAAAAAAAAAAACAAAAACAAAAACAAACAAACAAACTAGACAGAAATAAGATGATGCTAAAATAGGTTGAACCCTATATGTCTGTAAGAACATATTTTATCAGACTTCAAATTGACTAGGGGTAAATTTACATACTAGAAATTAGTCTTTGTTTTTCCATTCAGCAGGACAGTAGCCTGGTTGATAGCTGCTATTACAGTATTAGGCTTTGTACCTTAATCCTATAATACAATACAGAGAACAAACCTGGGTTCACTAAAAACCATAAAATGGCCAAAAATCGGCTCGGGGACCACACAGGACAGAAGAAACAAATGTAAACTAAAGTGAGGGTATCAAGAGATTGCAGCAGTTTTATTTAAATTGTTAACACATTCGTACTACTAGTTAAACTCGTTTTCTCCCCACAGATCCTTATATTTCTAAGGTTACGCATCAATGCCGATGATCATATTTTAGTCGAGCTGACCGACAGCTTGGTCCAGCTGAAGCTACTCCTTCTTAATACCTTAAAATTGAGGCTTACTCTTCTAAGGAAAACTAGCTAGACTCATTTTACTGTTCCAGCTCTTAAACGCAGTCATAGATTAGTGGTTTTATCATCAAATATGAGGAAATTGAAGGTCTTCTAAGCTGAGAAGATATGAAGACATCTGAAAACAAGATTATTTTAAATCATCTTTACAATAAAGTCAACTTTGTTTTCAGCTGGCCTCGGCTCGCTAACCTTGGGCATGGCATGGTTCGCCAGTCCGCTGCCTGGCTATCTCTGTGATCGTTTTGGTTGTCGTATCACGAACTTCCTGGGAGCAGTGCTGTGCATGATCGGCTTGGTGGTATCGTCATTTGCTAAGAGCCTCACTCACATGTACGTCACCCATGGTCTGATAATTGGCTTAGGAATATGTTTTATCTACAACTCCTGCTATCTTGTAATCGCACAGTACTTTAAAAAGAGGTTGTCCATGGCAACTGGTATTGTAGCCTTAGGGGAAAGTACGGGCGTCTTTTTCACAGGTCCGTTGCTTCAATTTCTTTTGGATTCATTTGGATGGAGAGGCACTTACAGGATCATGGTCGTGGCTTTCGCCCTTGTCTGCCTCCTGGGCTTGACTTACAACCCAAACATACAATTGCAGGAAACTAAAGATCTCGATTTAGCAAGAAATAATGAGGACAATAAAGATGAAAGAAGTAACATTTCTCTTTACTGCAGCGTGTGGAAAATTCCTACTTTCGTGGCAGTTACCACTTCTTTTATGGTGACAGCGTTCGCCATATACATTCCATTAATATATCTGGTAAGTGTTATTACATACCCTTTGGACATGGAAAGAATAAATTTATACTGTGTTGCAATGGAGTAATTGTAGCCCCGCCCCTTAATGATTTTTACACTGACGAGCTCAATGACATAATGGCGAGACCCAATGTTACTGCAAACGGAAAACTTACGACAAATACAGAGCGCTAGGCACACTGATATTCGATTTATCAGGTACGTCATCAACTCCTGCTTAATACGCGCGCAAGTTCTGTAAAGTATTTCACAGTGAACGACCAATGATATCCTAACTGACTATACGGACTGGTTTGATTATTTTTGTAGGTGAAGTTTTCAGAGGATAATGGAATAAGCGCCCAAGCTGCTTCTCGCTTATTTATTTTTATTGGACTTGCTTCATCTCTTGCAAGAATCATAACAGGAAAGTTGTGCAACATCAAAAAAGTAAATTCCATATTTATTTATCAGGCATCCATGCTATTGGCTGCTCTTTCCACACTTTTGCTTCAGTTTGCTGCCACAAAATACTGGTTGTTAATCGTCTTCAGCTTTATCTATGGCTTCAGTGATGGAATTTTCATGACATCAGCTGTGTATACTCAGCTGACCTGCGTGGATGCTAAAAGAGTAACAGCGTCCTTCTGTACTAGCAACGTACTTTATTCAATAGCTGCAGCTGCTGGTAGCCCAATTGCTGGTGAGTTAATATCTGTAATGAGTCTTTTTGGCTTGTATGTTTTGTTTTCGCAATTAAGGTCATGTGATCATTGTGTTCTCGAGGGAATTTGCCATTTATCTTTTCATAAATCCTGCATACATGATCATAATACTCATGGACGTGATGAAATTTAAAACAAACTGGGAATCTGGGGGCAACATTACATGGTTTGAAAAAGGAAGTGAAGTATACGAAAAGGTCTATTACTAACTGTAACGATCTAAATTGTTTTCTGCTACGATTAATGTATTGTGCTGGTGCGCAACATTCCACACGGGTTGAACACAGCCTAAAGGAGGGTGATCCCGTATGGGACGCTCGTCAGGGAAAAAGAAACCCCTAGACGATCATGTTCTGTTCTCGAAATATTTGCGTAAGTCAAAATATATATCACAATATTTTGAAAATAGGTGCTTCTGTTTACAGCCCTTTCGAATGAAGTAAGTCTCTTACTATTAAAATACGCCCTCAGAGAATTTCACTTATTTTGTTGTAAAAGCAGACTCTGATTGCCATTTCTTTTGAACAGGTTTAATAGTGGACAACACAGGAAGTTATGTTTACTCATTCTACATGACTGGTGGTGTTCTTCTGGTCGCATTTCTTATTCCAATGATTTTGATTCCTATCAATCATAGAAGTATCAGAGGTCTTCCTCAGAACCACATCAATGACGATAAACAAATGGTTACAGAAAGATCGAAAGGGGTCGAGACTCAGGGACAAACTTCCTATCACTATAGTAAGGGAGAAATCTCTAAAAAAGGTTCTTTAAGATGTTCTGTGTCACTGCCTAAATGGTACTAAAGCGGTCGATTAGTTACGAGCTGAAAATAATGAAGTAGTCCAGCAGGAAGATGGAGTTCCCGTGCACCTATTAAATAATATTTTTTTACATTTTTGTAATTCTCACGGTTGTGTTTTCCACAAACATGTTCATATGTTCCTATCACGAAATATTGTGCCTTGTGCCAAACCTTTCTTTTGTCTGTTCCTTTGACCAACAATAATCCCTTGAGATCCCTCGATTGGTGGATCCAGATCCACCAATCAGCGTATCGCGACCGTTGTCAGCTCAAAACCCCAACCCTGCCCCACACAGGTTTTTACATCGGTCGCGATACGCTGATTAATGGATTTAGATCGACGCACATACCTAAAATGCCTTTGGTCGAGAATTTTGCACCGATCATGTCGAGAAAGCTGGTCTTGCAACTTCAGGATCGCTTTTCTCGAGAAATTTTGGACGAATTGAGCTCTCACTGTGCGCCGGCCTGGAGACATATCTTACTAGTGGACTGGGAGCCGGTATTTTCGAGGAACGAAATTAAATAGTTTGGCGTCAGTTCCACCTTAAAGTGAACTAGGTCATGCGCCAGCGGCTGATTGCTGCCTGCCTTGTCTCCTTCTTTATCGCCGAGGTCAAATATTCATCTCACAAAATGGCCGGCTTAAAACAGCACGGGGCGGCCAAAAAAAAAACAACAAAAGATCGATGCTCAGATTTCATTCAACAACTGCCCCACTAACAGAGGGCGGTCTGCCTGTGGTCTTTACAGTCTGCTTCTGTTTGTTACTTACATTATTTCTAATTTCTTGATGACCTTTTATTTTTGTGAGTTTATGTTGCATAAAATACTCTTGATATTTATGCTTTGTGTTGGGTGGGTTCAAGGTGTGTCGACCTCGTATGAGACTTTGTTTTCTTTTTTCCTACCTCGAGCACTTAATTGTACTTATCAGGAATCAATAAATTAATAAGCAAATAAATGAAGACGTTATAACTGCTGAAAAAATAATGATCGTTTTTTTGCTATGATATTCACACGGGAAACTGAAAGTAAACTAAATTTTAAACACCAACATCGCAACTTAGAGTCAACATGTATTCTTCAGTCCCAAAATGCAGATGTCTTTGAATTAAAGACCTCTGACTTTATGTACATAAAATTTTCTCCCTAGGTGGAAAAAAAGGAAAACTGAAAGCAACCGCAAACCGAAGGCAACTGTAAAACCAACCACCCCATCGAGACCATCTTCTTCAACACTACTGTTTAAGGCTCCTGGGAGGGGGGGGGAAAGACTCCCTTATAAAGAGGCGGGGATGCTCGTCGGAAATTTTGAATAAAACCCCTACAGGAGACCAATCTGGGCGTGGAGTAACCTTTTTTTGACCCCTAAAAGCGATCATTTTAAACTTTGATTACATGAATCGAGTTAATAAAAGGTCATAAAACAGATTGAAAATATGTAGTTTTTTATATTTCTTCTAGTGCAAGCGTAAGCCCAGAATACTCTAAGCGAGACCAAATCTGAA
Source organism: Porites lutea (assembly GCF_958299795.1). Classification (NCBI taxonomy): domain Eukaryota; kingdom Metazoa; phylum Cnidaria; class Anthozoa; order Scleractinia; family Poritidae; genus Porites; species Porites lutea. The sequence goes on from NC_133207.1 coordinate 21,881,401, forward strand.
ATTCCTTAAGTGACACGACGACGAGCATCCCCGCCCCTTTCATACGGGAGTCCCCCCTCCGGGATAAGGCTTCGGAGAGGTCTGGTCTGCGTCCCTTAACAAGACGAAATTGGGTCAAAGTCCTCTTCACCATGCCGACACTTTCAATTTCTGTATCGACACGGCCAAGATGGGAGACTGATTTTTCCTAATAACTCAAAAAAGCCCAAAGCCGCACGTGCGACAGAAGACTGAAACCAGAGAGTGGAATTTCTGTTCGAGGAGGGCTCGAAAAAATTAGAGATTCTAGAAAATGAACCTTTCAAATTATTTATCCTAGACTGTTCAGATAGTATTATCCGGCAGCCCAGAAAATCTCGAATTGTAGTTGTGTACTTGGGTAGGGTGGAGGAATAGGCTAGATATATGTTAACAGCATTCAAATCATCCTCACGATGGTGGGAACCTAAATAAATACACTTCAGGTGATTACGAATAGAAAACAGGTGTTGATCATTTTCGGAAGTGATCTTTGGACATGTCGTTCATCACTTCCGAATTGAATTCACTCTATATAAGGGACGGACCGTTAGAAAACTTATCGGGGGTGGGGGGGGGGGGGGGGGGGGGAGGCGAAGTACAAAAAGATATTCGCGCAAGGGAAAATTAAATGAAAAAAAATTCATGCACGCCAATTAACCCTAAAAAATATTCAAGCCATGTCCTAAAAAAATTCATACAAGGAATTTGATAACGAAAAAAAATTCCTGCGTCTCGAAAATTCCCCACCCCCACCATAACTTTTCCAGTGGTCCGTCCTTAATGGCCAGCTATTCAAAACGCATAGTAAATTTATTAATTATTATATATGCCCTTGACCCTTTCACTTTCAGTTGCAACAGAAAGTCAGAGCAACAAGAGTAATTAAGAGAGATTTCTTGCACCACACAGGTACGCAAAAAATACCCTCTGTCTCGCCTCCGTCAAATTCTTCTGGCAAGAGATTTCAGATCAACTGCAAAATGCCAGTATATGAAGAACGAGATCCTGATTGTCACGAGAGACTTGAGAAATTATGGTGGTGTTTGAGAAGCAATCGTAAACAAGACAGTATGTGGTCATGGGTTGTGTGTTTTTCAGCAGCGATTTGCAATGGACTGAACCTTGGCTTTGTTCTTAGCTTCGGTGTTCTGTTCCCTGTATTGCTGGACTATTTCAACGAAACAAAGGAAAGAACTGGTGAGTAGAGACAATCATTTAACCTTTTGCCAGATATGATATCTGGAACACTATGCGATAAGAGCTGGTTCTGCTCAGTTCTTATGGCGGTTCCCCCAGATTCGTTTTTTACTTCTTCCGATCGTGCTGAGCAGACGTAGTATTTATGTTCTTCTTGCTCACGATTTACGAGTCATTTGCTTGCCAAGGAATTTAACCTTAATCCAATAAGACTGTGTGTAATTAAATTAGCTCCCTTGAGTAACTAACATTATTCAGATGTGAAGAAGAAAATTTATCGAGGCAAACTGACTAAGGCTGTGACTACACTACATTTCCGGATGGCTTATCATGTTGACTTAATAAAAATTTTAATATTCAAGCTTGGCCACAGTGCAACGAAGAGTAGTACAGAAACCTACCTGATGGGCTAGAATCCCGGGGGGGGGGGGGGGGGTACTGCCATATATGAGCCATATAGGTATGTGCTGCTGTGAAGCGTATGGTTTTCAAGCAGTTTACTCTAGGATAGGGTACATAAATCAGAGCGTTTGGGTCTAGAATAGGGTATCATTTTTCAGGAAACTGATCTCTTGGTTGAAGATTTTATGTAGACTTGGGATTGTGGTATAAGGTTTTGTTTTGGCTAGACTGTGCAAGTGACCTCAGTAGTTTCTGGAAAACAGCTACTCTAGGATAGGGAGGATTGGAGGAGTTAACTCTAGTATAGGGTAGCAAAATTCAGCTGAACTAGATCTGGTATAGGTTAAGGGGTTTCAGGGTCCCAGCGGCACACCCTCACCCAGAAATTCCTAAAGTACCTCCCGCCCCCGGGGCTAGAATGGCCCGACACAGTTTCGCTCCGTTACGAGGACCGCTTAGAAATCACTGCTCTAACTTATGCGTAAACAGAAGTCCTATTAGATATGGAGTTCGTGTCGGCGCTAAATCTGTGTAGTTTAGGCCTAACATTCAATTCACTCTTTGTTACGTAACAAGGACTCTCTAGTTGCGTAACTGACCGGATTAATTGTTCGTTCTCATTTCGAAAAAAACTCCACAGGTAGCCCAAGCTCGAAATATGAGCATCGGCGAACATTGGCATTGTTGCGTAACATTCGAAATATAAGGATTTGTATGGGAAAAAAAACCGATCGTTTCTGTAACCTACGAAAATGAAAGGATTTCAATGAAAAAACAGCTTAACTTACTTAAAATGTGTGTTACGTCTCTCCTGTGTGGTCCACGGGCCGATTTATGGCCGTTTTATTTATTTATTTATTTATTTTTGAGAATCAGCGAGCTCCTGCGGACGTAACGTCTTTGTAAAACTACGATCTCTTGTTATAACAACATGAATTTTCTTTTCAGCTTTTGTTGGCTCACTAGCTTTGGGCATGACATGGCTTGCCAGTCCGCTGCCTGGCTATCTCTGTGATCGCGTTGGCTGTCGCGTCACAAACTTCATTGGAGGCACCCTGTGCGTGACGGGCTTGGTGCTGACGTCATTTTCTCACAGTCTTAATGTGATGTATTTCACCCACAGCCTGGTATTTGGTTTTGGAGTATGTTTTATCTATAACTGCAGTTATCTAGTGATTGCACAGTACTTTAAAGAAAACTTGTCCATGGCAACGGGCATTGTAGCGTTGGGGGCAAGTGTGGGTGTGCTATTCACAGGTCCATTGCTTCAAGTTCTTTTGGACTTATTTGGATGGAGAGGCACGTACAGAGTGGTGGCTGCATGTTTCACTCTTGTCTGCATTCTGGGTTTAACATACAACCCCAACGTACAAAAAATAACACATACCAAACTTCTTAGCAGCAGTGAGGATCCTGCCAGCGATCAACGAAGTCGCATTTCGCTCTACTGCAGCGTGTGGGCGTTTCCTACTTTTGCTGCATCCGTTGTGTCTTTTATGTTTGGGAGTCTTGGGATGTATATTCCATACATCTATCTGGTTAGTTTTCTGCCTGTTTTTCCTATATTTTAACTCTATTTTACGGCCACCTCGTTGTTGTGACAACCTCATTAAGGCGACCACCTTTTTCTCGTCCCCTACAAAAGTCCAGTCACTCCCACTCTCATATAGCCCGTCGAATGCCTACTACTGCTACTACTACTACCACTACCACTACCACTACCACTACCACTACCATTACCACTACCACTACCACTACCATTACCACTACCACTACCACTACCACTACCACTACCACTACCACTACCACTACCACTACTACTACCACTACTATGATGAGTCCAATTCGGTCTGTAATCATACGAGTAATTAACAACATAGCGGAAGTCTGATTTGTTTGAATTGGGCGACACGAAGTTCTGTTACCAATAAATCATACCACTGCCACTGCCACTGCCACTGCCACTGCTACTACTACTACTACTACTACTACTACTACTACTACTACTACTACTACTACTACTACTACTACTACTACTACTACTACTACTATGATGAGTCCAATTCGGTCTGTAATCATACGAGTAATTAACAACATAGCGGGAGTCTGATTTGTTTAAGACTACAGACTGAATTAGACGACACGAAGTTCTGTTACCAATTAATCATAACTATAAAAAATTGGTGATATTTTAAGCTTTTTTAAAACTTAAAACACAAGAAATTCCAAGTGTTTTTTTTGCTAGCTGTGAAAAAAAGCCATTTAAGTGCGCGCGTGCGATGGCGCGTACTGTCCAATTACAGATATGACGCGTACCGCACTGTCATATTAGTGCTGAAATCAGGACAGTTGATAGCCAATCAGATTTGAGAATTTTTTTATAGTTATGATTAACATTTAAATTTAGCCATTTTTAGGAGCCCATTACCTTGCGTTATTAATTTCCAGTCACTTCATTGGAAGCCCGGGGTAGTTACTACCATATATTGTGTATATATTTTAGCTGATATTTGGGTACCCAATCTAAGGATCACACTGGAAACACGATGCCAAAAAAGGCAAAAATGTTACCCTATTAAAGGATCGAAACCCTCAAAAACCACCCCCTATTGGATGGCACATACCTGTCTAGCCCAAACATGGCAGTTAAACTGCGATTACCCCTGAAATGGTCATTCGTTCATTTAGATTTGTATTCTTGCAGTCCAAATCATCTTCATTATATAGACTAAAAGTGCTGATTATGTTCATAGGTTAAGTATTCCGAGGATAACGGAATAACCGCACAGGCTGCGTCACGCCTGTTTATCTTTATTGGCCTTGCTTCATCCCTCGGAAGGATCATAACAGGAAAGTTGTGCAACAACAAGAAAGTAAATCCGGTTTTTATTCACCAAGCATCCATGCTCTTGGCTTCTCTATCCGCCTTTTTGCTCCAGTTTGCCACCAAATACGGATACTTAATTGTCTTCAGTATTGTATATGGCTTCAGTGATGGAGTTTTTATAGCAAGTCAGTGTTTTATTCTTTTGAGCTGTGTGGATGCAAAAAGAACAACAGCGTCCTTCTGTATCAATAACGTTCTTTATTCATTTACTGCGGCCGCCGGTGGGCCCATTGCTGGTGAGTTAGGTCCTATTCCTTTTATATGAAAATAAGTTTCTATTCTAGTTACTGTAATGCAAATCGTGAAACTCAATGGTTGTGTTCCAGACCGTCGTTTTAGGAAGGCTTCAAGCCACTAGGAAATAGATCCCTAGACTTTCAAAAAAGTCCTTCGTCGGATTTCATATGGCGCGGGACGACCTCTCGCGACTTCGTAGCTCGCGGTCGGCCGCTTCGCGGCCAAACAAGGCTCGCTAAACTCGCCAAGAGGTCGACTTGTAGCAAGTCTAATAGATCCCTTGAGCTAGTATGTTTCGTGTTACCATTTTAGACCACAAAATGCATGCTTACAAGGTAATTTCCTTTTTGTCTTTTTATGAATTCTGCGTACATACGTAGCTGCATAGGACGACCTGAAATAGTTCTTTAGGGTAGTATCATATTGTCTGAAATGGATTTAAAGCAAACTATACAAGCTAATTAACAATTATTCCTCGAGCCCGAATGGGCTCTGAGTCAATAGCCCATTAGGCCGAAGGCCGAATGGGCTATTGACTCAGAGGCCTTGAGGGCCATGAGGGCGAGCGGAATAATTGTTTTAGTAAAATCCAACTAGTTGGTCAAAAATATCGAGAATAAAAAAATTTTAGCTAGTTAAAGCTAGACTTTAATCCTTTTTTGCCGCCAAAAAG
>NC_133207.1:21896817-22116817 GCF_958299795.1 Porites lutea
TAGAGCTCCACAGAGGTACATGTAGGTGGTTAGCTTTTATGGTAATCAGTAGAATGCGAAAGAGGAACAGTTTCTTAATTTTAAGAATAACCATTTTCGAAGTAGCCAAAAATCGTGACCGTTCAGCTCATCGAATGGTTATGCTACTTTCGCTAAAAGTGTATATGAATCGTATATCTGACTAGCCTTGAACAGGCCTCTGGTCGAGTGGGGAACTGGGGAAAGGGATTTTTTTTTCCCCAAACAAAGAGCCTGTTCACATGCTAATATCTGACTTAAAAATGTGAAACGAATTGGTCTTTGCAATTCTGCATCAAACCGTCACTTACGTCGTCTTACCGTCACTTCTCCACGTTGCAAACATTTGAAAATCAGCATCTATATGTAAGGAAAATCTTGAACAAAATCTCGAGACCTGGAAGTCAGATTATATTGATCTTCGCCCTTACTCTTTGCTTTTTTAGCACGTTAAACTGTTCTAAAAAGGCGCTTCAAAAGATGTACGCCCATTCTAAAAAAAACCTCGGAAAAGCCCCAGGATACCTGAAGTCTATGATTCAATTAAGTTCTACGTCCACTCGTCGGCTATTGAACGAGAACTCCACTGAAGCGTCGATAACAGGGAGTGGGAGGATGTGAACTGTAGTAAGAACCGAATTTACTGTTAAAGAGAGCGGGCTTCAAGGAATCAAAAAACAAAAGCAACAACACACTCCATTGAAAAAAGTAGAATATCAGATACAGTACGCCATCTTAGTCGAAGTACTCAATTACTTCCTTTATTGCTTGATAAGTTCATCAGTATTAAAAGAAACAATAATAGTTAATCATTACACTGAGTTCACCATTATCAGTTCTTCCTAATCTTCTTAACTTTTAAATTCGATGTTATTAAAACATTATCGAATCAGTTATATTTCAAATCTTTAACTCTTAGCGTACCTTATTCCGTTTTGATAAACGTCTGCGGCCAAGAAATCTTTTCCAGTGGAACTGAACAATTTTTTAATTTCTATTTGTTCTATGGATTGACAAAATCTGGCAGCGGGCTCTCTTAGTTCTCCCTCTCATCGGCCCATTGTCTCGCGAATGGTTTTACTTAAAAGCTGTTTAGCTGTCGCAAATTGAACGATTTTGCAATTACAGTGTAGGAAGAGTAGCGCTAACCCATTAGTTTGTTTTAAATCGGCCGGGGGGGGGGGGGGGGGGGTGAACAAACGTTTTAGTTTGTATCTGACACGTGACTCTTGTTAGAAATGAATACGTGATGACGATGATGTTCATAATGATGATATTAAACCGAAATAAAAATTCATTTTCAGTTCTTGTTGGCTCACTAGCTTTGGGCATGACGTGGTTTGCTAGCCCGCTGCCTGGCTATCTTTCTGATCGCTTTGGCTGTCGCATTACAAACTTCATCGGAGGCGCCTTGTGCGTGACTGGCTTGGCGATGACATCATTTTCCCGCAGTCTCAATCTTATGTATTTCACTCACAGCCTGGTATTTGGTCTGGGGGTATGTTTTATCTGCAACTGCGGCTTTCTTGTTATTGCAAAGTACTTTAAAGAAAAGTTGTCCATGGCAACGGGCATTTTAGTTTTGGGAGCAAGTGTGGGGGTCCTATTCACAGGTCCATTGCTTCAAGTTCTTTTGGATTCGTTTGGATGGAGAGGCACGTACAGAGTAGCTGCCGCGTATTACACAATTGTCTGTATTCTGAGCTTAACATACAACCCAAATGTACAAAAAACAACGGAGATTGATTTCATCAATACCAATGAGGATATCGAGAGAGGCGAAAGAAGTGGCATTTCTCTTTACTGTAGCGTGTGGACGTTTCCTACGTTTGTTGCATGCGTCATGTGTTCTGTGTTTGGGGCTTTTGGAATGTACATTCCATACATCTATCTGGTTAGTTTCTTTGCTTTTCCTGCATGTTTTTCCAGTTAAAGTAAAAACAAGAGAAATAGAGTACTAAAGTGTGACGTCATAAAAATGAAATTTCTGAAATTATGGGATTTGTCAGGATATTCTCAAAGAACAATGTCCAAGACGCCTACTTGCCAAAAATGAGCATTTCGGGACAAATTGTCGCTGATATCGTAGCCCAGTTATGCTCAGAAAACTCCATACAAACCATTCTAAATTTTTTTTGGGTCGACCCAAAAAAAATTTTAGAAGGGTTTGTATGGAGTTTTCTAAGCAGAACTGGGCTACGATCTCAGCGACAATTTGTCCCGAAATGCTCATTTTTGGCAAGTAGGCGTCTTGGACATTGTTCTTTGAGAATATCCTGACAAATCCCATAATTTCAGAAATTTCATTTTTATGACGTCATCACTTTAGTACTCTATTAAACTAGTGTGTAACTTCACAATTAGGCCAGCCCTATTAATACGACCATCTATAGTTAATGCCGCAGCGGAGTAATCGTTAAATGTGGCAACCTCATTAGCGTGACTACCCGATGCGCCCATTCTGTTATAACGGCCACATTTTTCTGTCCCTAACAGTCCATTCGTTAAAGTACTATATTAAAAACAAATAATATATGGATTTAGACGGGACCAAAAGCGAAGCTCTGGTAGGATCTTATAGGAAATGTTTTTCTGGGGTACAATTCTACTATCGCTAAAAGAAGTGAAGGAAAGTGAATTCCTCCTGAAATAGTGGGCCTGAGCCTGATATCAGTTGAAAAACGATGACTGGTCAGCCAAGAATAAAAAAAAATGTCACCTCAATGAATTGTACACCATGATACAATCATGTGATATTGGCCAGAGGATACTCTATTTCGACAACTGTCAATTACCCAGAACATGGACGTCCAATATTAAGTTAGACACAGATTGTGTACCGTATTTCCTCGAATAAGCGTCCGGGCGCTTATATCAGATGTCAGCTAAAAGGATGCGTACTTATTCGAAGGAGGACGCTTAATCGAGTAGTATACGAGGGATGTTTTACTCCCGTTTTTAATAATAATAATAATAATAATCTTTATTTCTTAAGATAAAATCACATATCCTAAGTTACAATATAAACTCAAAAAACTAATTACATATCATATCTAAAAATTATTCTGTTACTAAAAACGTTCTTAAACCTGTCAGTGTAGATTCTAGGGACAGAGACTGACGTATTTCTAAGATTGTACCTCATGTTCTTTTCCTTAGGTAAAAACTGGAAGAACGGGCATTCGGGGTCATTCGATCTTTTTTTGTAGAGTGTCTTGTCCGCCTTCTCTAGCAAATCCCTGATATTTACATTCTTGGACATAAACTTTCTTTTCATACACCGGTCTCAAAAATTCTGTATTACAGAAAGGTCGGAATCTGAGGCACCATAAACCGGCAGAGCGTAAGAAAAATTTGGTAAAACTATTGCGTTAAAAAGGTGATCTACTTCCTCCTGGGACATTCCTTCCTTACGTAAAGATCCTAATACGAATAATGACTTGTTCGCCTTAATTACCTTCGCGCGCACGTGACTACTGTATTTACAATTTTGTTGGAAAGTAACACCTAATATGGATAACTCTGCGCACTGCGGTATATTACTAACTGGCTCGATGTCCTGACTGAAACCTTTCTTACGGAAAATAATCTCCTTGCATTTTGTTGGATTGCATGTCATGCGATTGCGGCTGGACCAGCTGAGAAACTGATCCACCAAGTCAGTGCGACACTGGCCGTTTCCCCAAAAAGGGACGATAATTGTAGAATCATCAGCATATTTAAACAAGGCTGGGCGACCTTCTAGATTGATCTCCATGTCATTAATAAACACGTTAAAAAGATATGGCCCACTGACACTACCTTGTGTCGTACCTCTATTGACCTCACGCCACTGTCCCTCAAAACCGTTATAAACTACTCGCTGCTGGCGTTTCTCGAGAAAGCTTAAATACCAGTTCACAATAAGGGGATTCAATGGCAACTGCCTAAGCTTACATGACAGGAGTTCATGATTGACACAGTCAAATGCTTTACTAAAATCCATTGCAAATACTCGGACGGCTTTGCAGTCTTGCTCGTCTAAATAGCTGTAGATGGTGTGCTGCATGCTCAAGAGCGCATCAGTGCAACTCCCCCCTGTCGTATAAGCAAACTGTGTTGAACTCAGATGCTGTTCGACAATGTCTCGTACATGGATGTTATACACAGATTTCTCGAACGCGCGTGCAATTACAGGCGTGATCTTAATTCCTCTGAAGTCCTGCTTGCCCTTAGGGATGTCGATCTTAGGGAGGGGCGTCACGTGGGCCCTTTTCCACGAGGAGGGCCACTTGCCAGTTTTCAGGGAAACATTCCAGATCTTATGAATGACACTTGTGAAAATCTCAGCGTGATCCCTCCAAATCCAAAAGGGAATGAGATCTGGTCCCATAGTGGTTTTCTTCAGATGTTGTAAGCAATTCCACACGTGTCTTTCTGATATCTGGGGGGCTTCTAAGCTCTTATCCACAATAGCTGGTACCGGCTTCGTATATGCGTCATCAGTGCACAAATCGGCGAAGTAGTCGTTAAGCTCCTCCAGTGATTTAGTGTGTTTTTGGCGGGGGAATCTCATTAACTTGCGGCGGAATTCATTAACGCCGTTGAAATCATAACCTTTTGTCTTTATCTCTTGAATAAAACGCGCTGGAATTTCATTAAGATAAGGTCATGTGCTATTTTTAGTTGGTTTAACCGGTCTTACAGGTTTGTACTTATTTTTTAGGTTGGTAAATGTCTTGGTTTTCGATTGGCTGATTAGAAAATATGAAACGTTTTTATTGGTTATTTCATGGTGTCTAAGGAATAAAGTCAAACAAGCCTGTGACTTAAAACCACGGAGCCGTAACGTGATTATGCAATTTTTATTTTCTGCCGCTGTCATTGTTCTAGTTCTAGTCGTTCACTGATTCTTGGCGCGCAAATCGTGCATATTAATAAAGGTGACGGGAAACTAGCTCTTTTGAGAACGGAAGACAATGTTTTACTTACACTCCTCCACAATTAATTTATTTCTTTTCACTTTAATTTTATTTGTATTTTCCCTCCACCAAATCGACCCTACATTGACCCCACATTGACCGTATATTGACCCCGCATTGACCCTTCATCGACCCTACGTCCACCCTACATCAACCTCCCCACATTTACATTTCCTCCTCCTCCTCCTCCACATTACTATTCTTTTCCCTTCTCCTCCTCCCATTCATTTTTATTGTTTTTCCTTCTCCTCCTCCACATTACTATTCTTTTCCCTTCTCCTCCTCCTATTCATTTTTATTGTTTTCTCTTCTCCTCCTCCTCCAAATTACTATTAATTGTTTTTCCACCTCCACCTCCTCCTCATCCACATTACTATTGTTTTCCCTTCTCATCGTCCTCCTTCTGCTCCTCCTCATTACTATTTGAGTTTGACCTTTTAGGTCTGATTTTGGCATCTTTGACCTGCCTTTGGCGTTTTCGAGAGAAAACAATAGAAATGATGATGATAAGGAGGAGGGAAAACAATGGTAACGTGGAGGAGGAGGAGGAGGAGGAGGAGGAGGAGGAGGAGGAAGAGTAGAGAAAGCAATAAAAATGAGGAGGAGGAGGAGGAAATGTAGATGTGGGAAGGTCGATGTAGGGTCGATGTAGGGTAAATGTGGGGTCGATATAGGGTCAATGTGGGGTCGATGTGATGGAGGGAAGATAGAAATAAAATAGAGTGAAAAATAAATTAATTGTGGAGGAATGTAAGGGAAACATTGCCTTCCGTTCTAAAAAGAGCTAGTTTGCCTTCTCCCTCATTAATATGCACGATCTGCGTGCCAAGAATCAGTAAACCAGAACTAGGAGAAAGACAGCAGCTGAAAATAGAACTTGCATAATCACGTTACGGCTCAGGGATTTCAAGTCACAGGCGTGTTTGACTTTATCCCATAGACAACATGAAATAACCAATGAAAACGTTTCATATTTTCCAATCAACCAATCGAAAACCAAGACATTTACAGACCTAAAAATAAGTACAAACCTGTACAACCGGTTAAACCAACTAAAAAAAGCTCATGACCTTATCTTAATGAGATTCCTGCACATTTTATTCAAGAGATAAAGACAAAAGGTTATGATTTCATTGGCGTTAATGTATTCCGCCACAAGTTAATGAGACTCCCCAGCAAAAAAAAAGCGGAGTAAAACATTCCTCCGATTAACACTACTTAATCGAGACGGGAGGAACGCTTGAAATATAGTTATTCCTTTAAACGAACTAGAGAAAGTTCTAGTCGTTCCTGGAAAGGAAGTTTACGGCATGTACCAAGAGCGCAGGCAATAGGGCAAAAATTAAAAGAAGAGATAACCCACATAGAGGAACACTGCTAGCGAGCACATGGATATAAAAATAACTGGAAGTGACTTAACAGAAAAAAAAAAACTATTCTCCCACACTGATTCTGCTGTAGTTGACGTCTAAAAAGTGAAAAATAAAGTGGCCATAAAGCTGGTTTTCCATGTATCCCTAATATTAAAGAAAATGAGGGGGAGTGGAGGAGGCGCTTATTCGAAGGGACGCTTATTTGATATAATGGTCTTAAGGGTGGGCGCTTATTTGGGGGAGGGCGCTAATAAGAGCATTAGCGCTAATTCAAGGAAATGAGATATGCCTTCAACTCCCAACTAGTAAGTTTTATCTAAGTAAGAGACGAGGTCTGGGACCGAGAAACGATGTTCTCACAACTTGCAAAGTGGTCACCCCGTATGGTGGTCAGCGGATAACAGCAGCATTTTTCCCAAAGTAAATATTTTTAGACTTTTTAGAAGCAAGAAGCGAACCGGCAGGGGAAATCAGAAATACTGAAAAAATTGAAATAAAATAATATCATGGATCTTTGTTTTTCTTGAATATCGTATAGGTCTTTCGGTACTGAAATTGCGGGGGAAAAAGTGTTAGATCTTAACCAACAACAATGAGCTCGATCGATTTATAGGCAACATCGTTTTTGCCGGGTAAGGATAACTTGATGCTGATAAAAATTACTGGAGAAAGTGTCAAATTTATTGGAAGCAAGTATGTTCAGAGAGCTTTATAAATATGCATGAGCTTTCAGATCAACATCATAACTGAATAAACATTCACACTTCATAACATTTCACTTCGTTTGTGACGATCAGTCAACACCTTGAATCGAAAGTTAAAAAAATAGACAAATAAAAACTACTACTGAAAGCTCTGTACCTTGACGCGACTTTAACTTTCCTAAGGTCTGCAGCAAAACACTGCTCGATAGCTCAACTCTTCGGCGGTTCTTATCAGCTGTACGGAGCCATATGTTGCATATTCCAAAGTCTGCAGAGGGAAATTGTTTAAGAGAAAAAGAAAACCACACACTATGTCTGAAAAGCGACATTAAATCAATAAATTTGAGAATTACCAAAATATAAAATAGTGAGAAACAGTCCCGCATTCCACCGCCATGTTTTTGTTTCTTCTCAAGACCGTTGATCCATGGATTTTGACGTAATGCGCATGATCAGTACACAAATCTGCTGGCAAGACCCTTGCTGATCGCTTTGCAAGTTGTGAGAACATCGTTTGGAATGCATTTAAGAGAATGTATGGGAAGTTCCCCCCCCCCCCCCCCCCCTGGGGTAAATCATCTCCCAATATCTAGAATATGAAAAATTGCACTAACCTCAATCTTGGCGAGGTGTTTGAACTGATTTACCTCCTTTCACTTCCGATCCGGAGTATGGCGTAATGTATTGAACGGTTTTGATGTTCATGACAGTGAAAGCCAGCAACTACAAATATGGTCCTCCGCTAATGTATGCATTAATGATTGCTGAGGAAATGTTTTGTATGATAGTTTCAACTACATAGTTTCCTTTGGGCCAATAAAACCACACTAACTGTATAGATTATGTTTATAGGTTGAGCATTCCGAGGATAACGGAATAACCGCCCAGGATGCTTCACTACTGTTCATTTATATTGGCCTTTCTTCGTCGCTTGGTCGGATTATAACGGGAAAGGTGTGCAACAACAAGAATGTAAATCCTGTTTTTATGCACCAAGCATCCTTGCTCTTAGCTTCTATCTCCGCCTTTTTGCTCCAGTTTGCCACCAAATACGGGTACTTAATTATCTTCAGTAATGTTCAAGTTCAAGTTCAGTAATGGTCAATATTCTGTGGTTACGAGATATGACGTCATAAGTAGGAGGTGGTCGAGCGATTTTTCAGAGAAGGTTCATGTTGTTTTCAACTTTTTTCAACAAAAAATCATGCAAAGTGCGTATTTATGTGTTATTTTTCATTGTCAAGCACAAAAAACCACCATTTCTCGCGGTTTTAACCTAATTTCTAACTCTTGGTAAAATCCAAGATGGCGTTTAAGATTAAGACAATTGTTGGTGACGTCACAGGCCTCCAGCAGCCCCATCACCCATAAAATATTCCTCATCTTGTAGAGAAGATCAAAGGCTTTCCACTGAAGGTAAAATCGTTTCGAAATACTACAACAAAGCAAAAACTCTAAGGGGGGCTCCATCCACCCCCCCCCCCCGTACCACGGTGGGGTTATGAATTTGGGTGTACGTCCGAAGGTTAAGTTGATGGCCGGGTGATGCTCGATATACCATGTCAATGTATGCACTATTGTGTCGCTCTATTGTGTGAAGTTTATTATGTTACTGTGTAAGGGTTAGGGATCATCACCGTTCAGTGTTCCTTGTGAAGTATCTCGAGAATTCCTCTTCACTTGGTATGTGGTATTACTCGCTAGTTACTGACCAGTGTGATTAGTCAATTAAGGCCCCATGTAACTGGTTGTCTGATCTGTCAGTTGTAAAGCCGCGATGCTATAGGCTATGAAGAGTCTAAACTGCGTTTTTTCTATTTCCTTTCCATCATGATGTCATACTTTGTTGTCATAAGGCGTCATTTTAACGCAGAGACTGAAAACATTCGGAAATGGGCCGATGGAGGTACAAATTGGCATACCCACATCCTTAATAAGTTAAAGGGCTTCTATTGTAGGCCCAAAGCAAACTAGCAAAACGAAAGGAAAGAAATATTTTGGCTTAAAAGAAACCTAACATGGTCGTTATCTGTTTTTTTCCTTAGGCTTGATAGTGGACCAGACTGGAAGCTATGTTTATTCATTTTACATGACCGGCGCTGCTCTTCTGGTTGCATTTCTTATTCCAATGGTTTTGATTCCTATCAATCACAGAAAGGCTAGAGTTCGTCCTCTTGTAGGCCACAGTAAAGACGATATGCTTACGGCAAAATCAAAAGGGCTTCAAACTGGCCAAGATCAAACCACTCTTGGAAAAAACCCAAACTAAAGGCATTAAGACCGCTACTTCATATAGACTGACTTTGATGAAACATACTGATTTTAATACACTGAATGTATGAATTTACATTACAGTATTATAAAAGGTCTTTTGTGCGAAGACGAACTATGAGGTCCACACAGCTGACACCCAACCCGGTTTTTGAAACATGAAGTATCCTAGAGTACTTTGTCAACACAGCAGGATCCCGCCGTCCCCCAAGCAGAATGTCACCGATACCCCTTTTAACATATGCATGGGTAAAGAGAAACAAAGTAAAAGAAGTTTCTTGAGACCAGGGTTTAAACCTGGACCTACAGATTTGAAGTCCGTCCTGTTAACCGCTTGGCTACCACGCCGACGCTTGAAAACAAAATATTATTTTCTAAAAGTAAAGGAATTTTTCCGCTCAATTGAGCTTCAGTTGTTTTAAAAATTACATCAACCGATAAAATTCTCTCATCAGTTACAATAAAACGAAAAAGGCTGTTTTAAATACTTTGAAATCTTTTATCATCCTAAAAAGAACAAAGCTAGGATTTTTTGGAATTTCAAAAGTTCTCTTTCTGAAAATTTAGCAAAAACTCCGAGTTTACACCCATTTTGTTGCTTTATGAAGAAAATAATCATGCATCATCCACTCGCTTGGGAATGAAATGTTACTCATATACACTTACTTAGTAATCTTATAAGGAATCTGTCTGGTTGGCTATTTCGGGATGTTCAGGTATATTCACCCATAACGAGGTGCTAGCAATATACAATCATTGAAGTCAGTTATTCTGTCATCATTGATTGTATAACGACAATGCCAAAAACTTTGGTATGAAGCAAGACGACAGCTCCGCAGTATAGCTGTTTTGGTGTAACTGTGCCGAATTCTATAAAAATACTTGGGTCTGTGTGTTTTTTTATTGGGGGTCAACAGTTCTCTCTGACCCTCCCCCTAGAACCGCCTCTGATCTGGGGGGACTGTTATCCACCTTGGCCTTCATCTTTTCTTGACAAAAGACTCAATCTGCATAATTCCTCATATCTTGGTCAGCCTCATAAAGAAATCATTAAATATATCGCAAGATAGAAACCAATATGATTGCTCTCTAATTGTGTACATGCCCATCTCTTTCTTTTCAAAGGCTGAGGACTGGGTTCGAATTTCTTCCACCCAAAAAGGAAATTGAGTATTTCTCGCTGCCTCCAATACAAAATTCGAGCCGGTGATGAAACCCACCCCGCAAAGTTATAATGTATACTCTATTTCTCTCACCCTCTCATCCCTGACATTTTAGGGCCACCCCCGAACCACGCGAGGTTCTGCAATGCACGTATTTCTACATAGAAACCAACAAGATTGTTCCGTGTTTCCTCTTTGTAACAAAAACGGCGGGAAGGATCCCTATTTATTTTTTCTTCTGGAGTATCAAGTGTTTTTCTGCTTTTATTTTTTCTCAGCAAATTAAAGAAATAATGAATCCAATATTCCAGTGCTGTCAAGTCTCCCGGATAATCCAGGAGACGCCCGATTTTGAACCGTTTCTCCCGGTCTCCAGATTAGAGTCTGAAATCTCCCGGATAATTGCCGAAGTTTGCAATTTTTGTAGATTTGACTTTCTGTCAATGAAATTTTAAATATTTTGCGTTGTTTGAGTTATTTAACGTTTAACATCGAACGTTTCCTCAGAAACCTAGGTATGCCATTGTAATATAAACAATAATGTGATTAGTTACAAGTAAACCAATCAAGTACAAATGCTACATTTCCAACAACATCTTTTTTGCATGTGTTTTATTATTATTATTATTATTTTTTGCACAAATGAAGTCATATAGCGTGCATTATGATGTCATCTATTATCCCTTCACTGTCGTGTGTGAGGGGTTGACAGCCCCGCAATACGCAACGAACACGGATGGCCTTACATGACTTTATTGTGCGCTCAGTGTTCCGACAACTACTGCATGACATCCTCAGTTTTCACATCAAAATTATCTGAGTGTGAGAAGAATGTTGGTGAAATTTTCCCTAAATCCTGATTCTCGTTTGCGAAAAGACGCATTTTAAGTGTACCATACAACCACATTCCTCGTACATATCAAATAAAATAGAAGTACGTGTATCACAGAACCTTGCGAAGCTCGGAGCCAGGGGGAGTCCATAAGGGGTGGGAGGACAGGAGACAAATGAAGTAGATCGTGTAACTGGGGAGGGCAGGATTAATATTTGAAGCTGAGATGTACCTAATCTCCTGTGGATTAAATTAGAACCTAGTGCTTTGGCTTTAAAAAGGATCTTCTGAGATTTAAATGGGGTTGCCGTTGTTAGCGAATGCTGCATAGGTCCTATCTCTCCATGTTCACCCCATTTCACCCTCCTACATGTGTAATTATGGTCAAAAGGAAATGGGGGTGATAGTGGATAACTGCCGGCTAATATTTAGTTGCATTTGCTTAATAAAAGCTCACCCTTAAGTGTAATAACTATTTGTGAAATGTGTCAGTGGAAGTGAGTGTACGGCAATGCAAGGAGATAATACTGAAGTGAAAACAATAACTAAATGCTGCTTATCGGAGAAAAATTTATTGTTCAGCGAACTACAGCTAGAAAAGTGTTTGCACTTTTTTTGGTACATACATGCAATCACACTTGACAACTATTGTTTTTAACAGTAAAGTGCAAACATAATCACTGAAATAGAAAATTACAAGTAGCAATGTCATTAAGGATGCACCCTCAGGCCTGTTCATGAGAATTACTAAAGTGATCATGACTTACGATTATTGAATGTGTGGGCATTCACCATAAAGCACTGAATCCATGTAAAAAGTACAAATTTTTTACCACTTAGACAAGTGTTCATAGTTATTCTTGTACATGCATAAGAAACAAATCCCTACGCAAGACTGAATGTGTATGAAATGTCCACAAACAAGTCATGCTGAAGGTGATCAGTTTCGCCATTGGTCTCCATTCTAAACATGCATGAGCTTGTTGAGACAGTGCCAGAGCCATAGATTTTTAATTTCCCAGACTGAGACGAGTCAAATGAACACTTTCCCTGTATTACATGCATTTATCGTGAATGTAAAGCTAAGTGCAGGATGGATTGATCTTATGGGAAACCCTATATAAATATCTGCTTGCATGTCGTTTCATTTCTTGAAACAATCTTCATCTGCCAATGGAAAAAATGTTTTATTTCTGTGAATATGTCACCTATCGGTCAAATCGAAGCTTCAACATTTAACATTAGTTACTGTGCCCAGTAGGCTAAATGCTCCAATTGTCCATTGACGGTTGAAAAATTTGACCCTGCCATCCCGCGTCCGTTTGAAATTGTCGACTTGACGGTTGGAGGCCGTTGCGGGTCTGCTCTCGACTCGCCTAGCCACAGCCGTATATTGTCCACTTCGTTGGCGATTTAGGACCTTCGAAATGGGAATTTTGGCGATGTGAATGACGAAAAATGTGTGTTATTTATCAGGACATCTGTTTCTGGCGGAATTGTCTCCACGTCGCAAATGTTACGGAATTTATCGCCGCCGAGATCGGAGCCGGTCAAGAGAGGTTTGCCAACCTTCTCCTCTCTTCTCTTTACTGTCATCTGGGTGAAACTGACTGTCGCTCTAAAAAAGGCCTTAAATAGTGCCTAGGAGGTCTGAAATGCAGTCAGAATACAAAGAAAAGCAAGAAGACGCTAAAGGTAAGCTTCAAAGCGATATTCAATGTACATTTTGCTAATTTAGTGAGCAAAGAATATTTCTCCATACAACGTCTTATACTTTTCTCGCTGTATGAACAATTAATTAGCTAAGTAGGATAATGTTGTTCAGGGCTCTCATAGTGAGCTTGGGCTACCTGTGCTGTCACTCGCGCTGAATTTAAAGTCGACGTTGTCGCTCTTGCGGAGTTTTGTTTGTAAATCTTTCCCAGCGAGGATTTCCAGCCACTTGTTGAATCCACCGTTGTTGAGTTTGCTGTTCTCTTTTATTTGCCTGAGATATTGGGTGGCGATTCACCGACCGAAATTGTTATAATTCACAGATGAAAAAACCCGTCTTCATGAATAAAAACCCAGAGCTTTGTCGTCGATGGCAACCGGTTGCCTGGAAACCCATAATGCACTTTGACGTCACTACTCTGGATGACGTCAAGGCGGACACCAACTAAACTCGATAGATTTATAGCCAAAAGGAAATCCCGCTAGCCTCCCCCGCAGACATTCTTAGGTGTGCGTCACGCGTTCCTTCCCCGGGAGGAGGGAAGGAACCGGTGACGCACGCCTAAGAATGTCTGCGGGGGAGGCTAAAATCACGCTGGCCTTGCTATGCTTTTGTGATACACGTGCGCTTCGCGCGCGACGAGATTATAAACCTCGCGGCTCGCTCGGCGCTTCGCGAGTAATTACATTGTTAACGAAACCGATGAAGAGAAGGAACACCGACTGCCGACGCTTTCAAAAGCTACGAGACTGGATCAGGAAACGCTTAAAGTTTACAGTCAAAATTATTTTCTTCGGTGCAGCGATAGGCAGCAAGAATTATGCACGTCAAGAATATCTTTTCAACCGACTCGGGAAAGCCGATCAGCCTTTAATGGGTTTTACAGTAAGCTTTACTTTACAATGAACAGTTTAGAACACCGACAATGTGTGACATTCGTTTACAATTTTCATTACATTTACTTCCCCAAAACCATCCCAAGTAAAATATATTATCATTGTATAACAGCCTTATACATAAACACAACTGTGTCTTTTAAGTCAAGCATAACAAAAATTTATCATTGCTGGCCTCCTATTTTCGATCCTATTTAATATTGGAAAAGAACATCTGGATTTCGGATCTCCTCACAATATTAGTGTGTAACATGTGTTACCATGCCAGGAAAATTAATCATTCCCCGTAAGTCACGTCAGGGAGTTTCAGTATAGAGAGAAATCAAATGTAACTCTTTCAAAGAAGCCAGAGGGAGGTGACATATTCCTGCATACTCACCGAAGTTAAACATGTTCCATTGGCAGAATATTGTATCAAGAAATCAAACGACAAGCAGATATATAGGGTTTCCTATGAGATCCATCCATTCTGCACTTTACATTCACGAGAAATTCAATCATGTATTAAATAGGTGGACAGGATTGCTGTGATGGGAGTTTGGGCATTTATTTTGTGTAACCGACACAGATAAGATATAAAACAAAAGAACAAACAATTATGAAAACATATCAAGCAGATTTTCTCTGAACAGAAAACAAAGAAGTCTTTTGCTTTACATCATCTGTGTCCAGTACACGAGGTTTTGACTCGAATTTGGAAATCCATTAATATCTGCACAAATTGTCAATTCATTTGGTCAGCGGAAGTGTACATTTGACTGCCAGTCTGGGAATTTAAAACACTATGCCTCTGGCAACCATGTCTCAACAAGCTCATGCATGTTGAGAATTGACATACTGATCACCTTCAACATTACTTGTATGTGGACATTTCATACAAATTCACTCTTGCAAGAGTATTTGTTTCTCATGCACGTACAACTATAAACACTTTCATAAATGATTTGGTATTTTTAAAGTGATAATTCAGTGCTAATGAGGGTACCGCATATTCAGTAATCATGAGTCATGATCACTTTCACAGTTCTCCTCAACTAACATAGCCTGGGACCAGGCTCCGTAGTGGGGGAAAAAGGAAAAAAAGGGGTCAAATAGGAAAAATATCACATTGCTACATGGTAAATTATATTTTTATAGTGTAAGTGATTATGTTTACACCTTACTGTTACAAACAATTAGTTGTCAAGTGTGATTATGTACTACAACAAGTGCAAACACTCTGTTGCTGTAATTCAAATAACAATAAATATTTTTTCTCCAATTACCAGTATTTACCGGTACCTGTTATTTTCACTGCAGCATTATCTCCTACCATTACATCCACTCACTACTAATGACACACTTCACAAGTAATTCATTACACCTTAAAGATAGCATGTGTTTGCTGCACATTCGCCTGCAGTTATTCACTATCACACCCATTTTCGTTTACTATAATTACACATGTAGTAGGGTCAAATGGGGTGAACACGGGACCTATGAAACATTGGCTACCCTTCCCTAACAACACTAACCCCATTTAAATCCCAGAAAATCCTTTTTAATAAAAGAGCATGAAATTTGAAATTTGAAGTTTGAAATTTGGAATTTACTCCAACCAAAAGGCAATTAACTGCATCTTATCTTCCAATATTACAGCCAGTGTTCAAACTCGCCCTCCCAAGCTACCCAATTTACTCCAATTCTCTCCAACTTCCATCCCTGACATTTTATGGGCCTCCTCCCCCCCCCCCCCCCCCCCCCTCCACCCCGAGCTTCACGAGGTTCTGCGATACACGAATTTCTAGATTATCCTAGACTGTTCACATAAATATTATCCACAGCCCAGAAAATCTCAAATTGTAACTATGTGCTTGGGTAGGGTGTAGGAATAGGATAGACATATGAAAACAGCATTCAAATCATCCACACAATGGTGGAAACCTAAATAAATACACTTTCTTTCAGACAACTACTTCAGGTGATTACGAATAGAAAACAGGTGTTGATCATTTTCGGAAAGTGATCTTTGGACATGTCGCTCATCACTTCCGTCCCTTTCCTAATGGCCAGCTATTCAAAACGCATGGTAAGTTTATTAATTGTTATGTATGCCCTGACCATTTTACTTTCAGTTGCAACAGAAAGTCAGAGCAACAAGAGTCCCTTAAGAGAGGTTTCTTGCACCACACAGGTGCGCAAAAAATACCCTCTGTCTCGCCTCCATCAAATTCTTCTGGCAAGAGATTTCAGATCAACTGCAAAATGCCAGTATATGAAGAACGAGCTAGATCCTGATTGTCACGAGAGACTTGGGAAACAATGGTGGTGTTTGAGAAGCAATCGTAAACAAGACAGTACGTGGGCTTGGGTTGTGTGTATTTCAGCAGCGATTTGCAATGCACTGAACCTTGGCTTTGTTCTTAGCTTCGGTGTTCTGTTCCCTGTATTGCTGGACTATTTCAACGAAACAAAGGAAAGAACTGGTGAGTAGAGACAATCATTTAATAACCTTTTGCCAGATTTGATATCTGGAACACTATCTGATAAGAGCTGGTTCGGCTCAGTTCTTAAGGCGCTTTTCCCAGATTTGTTTTTTACTTCTTCCGATCGTGCTGAGGTAGTATTTATGTTCTTCTTGCTCACGATTTCAAGTCATTTCAACTTGCCTAGAAATTTAACCTTAATCCAATAAGACTGTGTGTAATGAATATAGCTTCCTTTCGTACCTAACATTATTCAGAGGTTAAGAAGAAAATTTATCGAGGCAAACCGACTAAGGTCGTAACTACACTACATTGCATTACAGGATGGCTTATCATGTTGACTTAAAAAATACTCAAGCTTGGCCACTGTGCCACCAAGAGTGGTACAGAAACCTATCTGATGGGCTAAAATGGCCCGACACAGTTTCGCTCCGTTACGTGGACCGCTCAGAAATCACCGCTCTTACGTGTAAACAGAAGTGTTGTTCGATATGGAATTAATGTCAGCGCAAAATGTGTATAGTTTAGGCTCAATTCACTCTGTGTTACGTAACAAGGACTCTATAGTTGCGTAACTGACAGGATTAATTTTTAGTTCTCTTTTCGGAAATAACCACAGGTAGCCCAAGCTCGAAATATGAGCATCGGCGAACATCGGCATTGTTGCGTAACATTCGAAATTTAAGGATTTGTATGGGAAAAAAACCTATCGTCTCTGTAACCTACGAAGATGAAAGGATTTCTCATTTGCGAATCAGCGGGCTCCTGCGGACGTAAGCGTCTTTGTAAAACTATGATCTCTTGTTATAACAGCATGAATTTTCTTTTCAGCTTTTGTTGGCTCACTAGCTTTGGGCATGACATGGCTTGCCAGTCCGCTGCCTGGCTATCTCTGTGATCGCGTTGGCTGTCGCGTCACAAACTTCATTGGAGGCACCCTGTGCGTGACGGGCTTGGTGCTGACGTCATTTTCTCACAGTCTTAATCTGATATATTTCACCCACAGCCTGGTATTTGGTTTTGGAGTATGTTTTATCTATAACTGCAGCTATCTAGTGATTGCACAGTACTTTAAAGAAAACTTGTCCATGGCAACGGGCATCGTAGCGTTGGGGGCAAGTGTGGGTGTGCTATTCACAGGTCCATTGCTTCAAGTTCTTTTGGACTCATTTGGATGGAGAGGCACGTACAGAGTGGTGGCTGCATGTTTCACTCTTGTCTGCATTCTGAGTTTAACATACAACCTCAACGTACAAAAAATAACACATACAAAACTTCTTAGCAGCAGTGAGGATCCTGCCAGCGATAAACGAAGTGGCATTTCGCTCTACTGCAGCGTGTGGGCGTTTCCTACTTTTGCTGCATCCGTTATGTCTTTCATGTTTGGGAGTCTTGGGATGTATATTCCATACTTCTATCTGGTTAGTTTTCTGCCTATTTTTCCTATATTTGAACTCTATTTTACGGCCACCTCGTTGTTGCGACAACCTCATTAAGGCGACCACCTTTTTCTCGTTCCCTATAAAAGTCCAGTCACTCCCACTCTCATATAGCCCATCGAATGCCTACTACTACTACTACTACTACTACTACTACTACTACTACTACTACTACTACTACTACTACTACTACTACTACTACTACTACTACTACTACTACTGCTACTGCTACTGCTACTGCTACTGCTACTGCTACTGCTACTGCTACTGCTACTGCTACTGCTACTGCTACTGCTACTGCTACTGCTACTGCTACTGCTACTGCTACTGCTACTGCTACTGCTACTGCTACTGCTACTGCTACTGCTACTGCTACTGCTACTGCTACTGCTACTGCTACTGCTACTGCTACTGCTACTGCTACTGCTACTGCTACTACTACTACTACTGCTACTGCTACTGCTACTGCTACTGCTACTGGAGTACTGCTACTGCTACTAGTAATTAACAACATAGCGGGAGTCTGATTTGTTTAAGACTACAGACTGAATTAGACGACACGAAGTTCTGTTACCAATTAATCATAACTATAACAAATTGGTGATATGTTAAGCTTTTTTAAAACTTAAAACACAAGAAATTCCAAGTGTTTTTTTTGCTAGCAGTGAAAAAAAGCCCTTTAAGTGCGCGCGTGCGATGTTGCGTGATGTCCAATTACAGATATGACGCGTACCGCACTGTCCTAGTAGTGCTGAAATCAGGACAGTTGATAGCCAATCAGATTTGAGAATTTTGTTATAGTTATGATTAACATTTAAATTTAGCCATTTTAGGAGCCGATTACCTTGCGTTATTATTTTTCAGTCACTTGGAAGCCCGGGGTAGTTACTACCATATATTGTGTATATATTTTAGCTGATACAATTTGGGTACTGCGGCCGCCGGTGGGCCCATTGCTGGTGAGTTGGGTCCTATTCCTTTCATATGAAAATAAGTTTCTATTCTAGTTACTGTAATGCAAATCATGAAACTCAATGGTTGTGTTCCAGAGGGTCGTTTTAGGAAGGCTTCAAGCCACCAGGAAATAGATCCCTAGACTTTCAAAAAAGTCTTTCGTCGGATTTCACATGGCGCGGGACGACCTCTCGCGACTTCGTCGCTCGCGGTCGGCCGCTTCGCGGCTAAACAAGGCTCGCTCCACTCGCCAATTCAAGAGGTCGACTTGTAGCAAGTTTAATAGATCCCTTGAGCTAGTATGTTTCGTTTTACCATTTTAGACCACAAAATGCATGCTTACAAGGTAATTTCCTTTTTGTCTTTTTTGAATTCTGCATACACACATAACTGCATGGGACGACCTGAAATAGTTCTTTAGGGTAATATCATATTGTCTGAAATGGATCGAAAGCAAACTATACAAGCTAATTAACAATTATTCCTCGAGCCCGAATAGGCCCTGAGTCAATAGCCCATGAGGCCGAAGGCGAATGGGCTTTTGACTCAGAGGCCATGAGGGCGAGTGGAATAATTGTTTTAGTAAAATCTAACTAGTTGGTCAAAAATATCGAGAATAAAAAAAATTAAGCTAGTTAAAGCTAGACTTAAATCCTTTTTTACCGCCAAAAAGCCCGCGCTTTTCGCTACTAGTGGGCTATAACATATAGCCTAGAAGTAGCTCAACCAATCAGAACGCAGCATTGATAATAGACAACTAGTTGGATTTTACTAAAAAGTTATATTTACTGTTGAGGTACGTTGTTTTGTATCAACCAGGTACTTCCATATCCTTGGTACTCACTATCTAGGCCTGGTTGTCAGAAAAAAAAAACTTAGTATAACTATTTTTGTCTTTTTCCCCCTCAGGCTTGATAGCAGACAAAACAGAAAGCTATGTTTATTCATTTTACATGACTGGTGCTGTTCTTCTGATTGCATTTCTTATCCCGATGGTTTTAATTCCTATGAGTCATACTAAGGCCAGAGTTCGTTATCAAGGCTACAGCAAAGAACAAAACACGGGCGCGGCCAAGGCATAATGAAATTGGTCTGAATCTGAGCAATATCAATCAAACTAGTCCACGTACAGGCTACTACAAAAGGTATTACCAGCGCTATCATTAACTCCCTTAAAGGCTTTCGTTATCAGTAGTTACAATAGTCATCAGTTGTTACAATAGTTAAGTCAAGATTAATCTACAAGCACGGACTAGGAGGGATTGTATCAGTATTACCTTCTATTCTTACTATTCCTTAAAGATAGGTTTCGAAAGACAGGTTATTATATTGCAAGCATGGGCGACCTGTGATTACCCAAAAGGAAGTATTTTGCTCTTTCCTTCCGGCAGACTTAATGCCGATTGTTATAATTTCATCGTCGGATCCTATTAAATAATGCTCTCAAAGACCAAATCTACAGAAGAATTCAAAGACTCACGGGAATAAAGATTCAGATTCAAATTTCGGTCTTTCTAATATCTGAGTTAAAAAAAGGAGGTCTGGGAAAAGTAGTTCTTGGATTTGAATATATGATTCTTTGACCATAAAAGTTTAGTTTTAATCATATGTGGCCAGAGCATCCTTCTAAAAATATACCTAAAAAATTGCCTTTGTGTGCTGTAAGCTAACTCAAGGTATTTGGCCGAGCCAGTCAAGTCTGAGGCTTGACCTGCCACTTTTAAAGAGCTTAAGCAACGACGATGGTGAGGCCGGGCTACGAAAACTTCACTTAAAAAGTGAAGTCGCGCTGCCTCAAAGTTTATCGCACTCAGTTCCATCTCCTTGCGACTTCACTTTTTCAGTGAAGTTTTCGTAGCCGTCACCGTTGTCTTTGGTTAGCTCTTTATTAAGGATGCCAAAAATCATAGAAATCGGTTAAATCATTTCTTCCGAAGAACGCGATTCAAAAACATAACCAACGCGCAAATAAATAGGTTCGGGCCACGTTAATTCGTCAAATATTGGCAAATTTCTTGGAAGTTGAATTCTAAAGGATTGTGTCAAAGTTCGGGGAGAGAAAGAGGAAAGGAAACCGCTGTTGTTTTGTGTTCCCGTCGTCGACAAAATGTGAAATTAGGCACTTTCTCGTTGTAGTCGCGCGATGGCGGCTAAGAAATGTACAAAAAAGCATGACGCACGTGCCGAAGTTGTTGTTTTGCCAATCTAAACCTAGAAATGCTTTTTTGCTGTTCTCGTTGCCGTCGCCGTCGTCGCTGCTTAAGCTCCCTATTTGTCAGAAATTACTCGCCCCATGTAAGGGAATCCAAGAAAGTCCCACTCAGACGATTCCGGATTCCAGGGACTGGATTCCTGAATTCTGGATTCCAAACTTACACTGTAAGATAAAGTGGAGGATACTTATGTTGATACATCTACTTTAATTAATAAACTAAGCAAGATGACAAGAAATGTAACATAAGTTTGCATATTTTGTAACATTGCATTGTAATAACTTCAGTCATTTATATGGATCTATCTTCCTTTTCCTTTCCCCCTCTTAATTTCTTCTTAGTTATTAATTTCTTTATGTTTTCCTCTGCTCACCTCGATTAGCCAAGCTCTTTACGAGTAGAGGATGTTTGTGTATTATATTTGTTTTAATTCAATTTAATTTAATTTGTAACTTATGAAGACCACTAAACTGCAAACTTCAAACTTCTCTGTATTCCGGATTCCAAGGCCTGAGATTCTGGATTCCCAAAACAAAATGTTCGCCACTTCCGGACTTCACAAGCAAAATTACCCGGATTCCGGAATCTGGGTACTCATACATGGGGTGAAATTACCGATCAGACATACCTTGCGAATGGTATTAATAGTGATGCACTTCCGAAAGAAGAAGAAAACCTTTAACGCGAATTAAAAAGCGCGCACATCGTTACCGGATAAGCTTTGGACACGGATATTTGGGCATGTGGCATTATTATTGGCCAATAACTCTATAAAGTCTAGCCAACCAGAAAGGAAATTAAATTTCTTATTATGTTTGTCTTATCACCCTTGCAATCCGGATGTAACCTGAATGAAAGCGCCTGATATTAATCCCCTAAAAACTTGCTAACGTGAAGCAGAACGTTCGCAAAACGTTTTTTATTACTCGACGCAAAGGAGTCCCTAAGTAGAAGAAGAGGTTTGCTTGCAATGAGGAGTTAAGTCAAGTCTCTGGCGGAATATATACAGACCAAACGTAAAATGCAGACAAACGGAGAGCAAGATCGTGATCGGCACGAGAGACTTGTTAAATTATGGAGGTGTTTCAGAAACAAGCATCATCAAGACAGTGCTTGGTCGTGGGTTGTGTGTATTTCAGCGGCGATTTGCAATGCTCTTAACCTTGGCTTTGTTCTTAGCTTCGGTGTTCTGTTCCCTGTATTGCTGGACTATTTCAATGAGACAAGGGAAAGAACCGGTGAGTAGAAAGAATCATTTTTTCTTCTATTTGTTTGTTATACCTTGAACACTATCCGGGAAGAACTTGCCTTTTTGAAAGACTAACCTAGTGCTTAAACCTGTGCATCGCAGATACATATTTCTCGTAGTCTTTCTTTCTGTCCTTACATTTTTATTACTTACCCCAGTGAGTCTGTTGTAGTAATTATATTTGTCATCAACATTATCGAAAACACTAAGACACTAAGTCTATTTTCAATCATTTTTAACTTCATTCCCTGTCTTACATTATTCAGATCTAAAGATGAACAATAAATGAGGCGAAACTAAGTTTCAATTCATTCTTTCAGCCCTGTGTTATGTAACTAGGGAATTTTAAGTACAACAACTACCGGCGTCAGCGGACCAAACCACAAACAAAACTGTTTTTAAGACGCCGATGCTTACATTTTTTTTTACTTACCCCAGTGAGTCTGTCGTAGTAATTATATTTGTCATCAACATTATCTAAAACACTAAGGCACTAAGTCTATATTCAATCATTTTTAGCTTCATTCCCTGTCTTACATTTTTCAGATCTAAAGATGAACAATTAATGAGGCGAAACTAAGTTTCAATTCATTCTTTTCGCCCTGTGTTATGCAACTAGGGAATTTTGAGTACAAAAACTACGGCGTCTTCGGACCAAACCACAAACATGCAGACTCCGATGCCCTTTACTGATAGTTTTGTTCACTTCTCTACATTTCTTTGCAAATCAACGTGATCAATGATCAATCAGTTTTGGTGGGGAAAATACCTGAAAACATTTTCGTTATTTTGTTTTCCAGTTCGTATGTTTTCCACGCACGTGACCTGCATCACCCCAGAGCTACAAAACCGTAGCTTGGTAATTCAACTTTCACAGACAAGCTTTTATTCTTTATCAATGTACGTGTGTCGTTTCAAATAGGTCTCAACCTCCTTTTGCCACGATTTAGCGGTGATTTTTTTTGTTTTCTTTTTTGTGCGTGGATTTTTCACGCACGTGATCTGAATGACCCCAGAGCTATAAAATCAACAATTCCAAAAAATTAATGTTTTCAAAGACGAGCTTTAATTCTTTTTCAATGTGACGTTTTAGGTAGGTCTCAGCCTCCTTTTGCTACGATTTAGTGGTGATTTTTAAATTCTTGTGGGCTTTTTCTTTCTGTATTACACGTTAAAACATTTTAACAGTCTCTATCTGAAAAACAATATTGTCTTGTGATCAGACTCAAGGTCATGAGGTATTTTTGAGAATGTAAATCAAACAGATGATGTCGAATTTCTATTATTATCCGCTCTTCTGAAAATTGACCCTAAATCATTGCAACACACACGTGTAGAACATAAGACAGAATTAAAAGTCAGCCATCACTGTTAGTCACTGTTTAAGATAATTAGCCTGCATAGCAAGCGTTTCCGCGCGAGTTCGTCGAGAAAGTGGTCCTAACTTTCGCGCTATAACTTGACTGGAAACGCTTGTTACGCAGGCTAGCTAATTTAAATGAAAATAAATAATGATTATAAAAATAATGATGAAGACTATGATGATGGTTGATTAAAAGCTTAACATGTTATCGTAATACAACCTAAACGCCATATGATTCTAAAAGCTTACTTCCATAAATAGCTTCTATATCATTTACAAATTACAAATTATGACATATTACGTAATATTGAACATGTAGCATTGTTGTCTTTCACTATGCATTCTTGATTATTTCTTCTTTGGCCGCTTTGTTTAATTTATCTGTCTTCATGCATGCACTGTTACGTTCCTCGTGTTAACCAAATACCGCAACTTGATATTTCAATAGTTTAAGCCCCTAGGCTTTCAAGGACTTTCATAGTGCACGTGTGTGAGGGTACCATATCGGATAAACTGCATTCAGAGTTAAATTAAATGTAGAAGGTTCACAGTTAAGCTAGCCGAAAGGAGTCCGCTTTCGATATATTAAACGTTTTTTGTGTTCACTTTGGAATATAGGGGAAATTTTTCAGTTTTGAATGTTAAGACAAAATTAAAAGTCAGACATCCCTGTTAAGCCACAGTCTAAGCTAATTATAATGGAAATAAATAATAATTTATTAAAAAATAATAATAAAGACAATGATGATGGTTAAGATCTTGATTAAAAGCTTATGTTATAGTAATACAACCTATGTAAACGCCTTATCATGGGATTCTAAAAGCTTACTTCCATAAATAGCTTCTATATCATTTACAAATTACCGTGCATGACATATTACGTAATATTGAACATGTAGCATTGTTGTGTTACGCTATACATTCTTGATTATTTCTTCTTGGGCCGCTTTGTTTCATCTATCTGTCGTCATGCATGCAGATTCCTCGTGTTAACCATGCAATTAAATTACCGCAACTTGATATTTCAATAGTATAAGCCCCGAGGCTTTAAAGGGGCTGTGTCATGGCAGTACAGTTTTGCCAATTACTCGCCCTCAATCGCTATGGAACTTAACGTAAGCAAAGAAATTACATGTCCTGAGAAATGACCAAATCAGAGATCCGAGACAAACAAATATGTCTCCCGAGCATTATTTTTGAATCTGCAAGCAGCAGGGATCAACTTTGAAAGACTGTTAGGCTAAACAGTTTTCAAAAACCGTAATTTCAATCCGTTTCAATTTTCTTCAGTTTTGCGCCATCCGTGGCATCTGTTATATCTGTTGTGTTATTTTAACCTTCCTTTAATGTTTTAAGCGGTTATTTTTACGTTTCTTTTAATTTAACGGGCATTTTTTAATTTCCTAATTTGGCTGAATTTTGTGACACAGCTCCTTTAAAGGACCTTCATCGTGCACGTGTTTGAGGGTAGCATATCGGAACTGTTCAAGACCATGAATCAAAGAACTGTGTTTACTTAGGTACGACATCATAGTATCTAAATGATTCAAAATTGTAATTAGAGTTAAATTAAATGCAAAAAGTTCACAGTTAAGCTAGCCGAAAGAAGTCCGCTTTCGATATATTGAAAGTTTTTTGCGTTTACAATGCAATCGGGAAGAAATTTTCAATTTTGAATGTTATTAGCCTTGGAGTCACATGCTTTGATATATCGGATGTATACTGTTACCGGCAAGACTTGTATATAGAGGTCCATAGAAGTACATGTAGGTAGTAAGCTCTAATGGTAATCATTAGAATACGTAAGAGAAATAGATTCTTAATTTTAAGAATAACCATTTTGAAAGTAACCAGAAACCGCGACCGTTCAGCTCATAGAATGATTATGCTACTTTCAGTAATGTATAACAATTATTCACCGAAGTGGAGGTGGAATTCTTTTTGTATTTAAAATCATTCTGTAAAAAGGATTATTAGATTTAGTTTTAAGCTTATTTATGAACAAGTCAACTAAAAAAAGTAACGCAAGACTTAAACTTAATTTGCATTTGTAAACAACAAAACTTTTTCGCCGGTTTTATCGATTAATTCAAGTCTAAAAGACAAAGCTTTACCTGTGAAAACTTCCACCCCGAGCTTCGTCACTTTCTTCGTGTATTTCGGAAACAGCTTGCTTGATTAGTTGTGAAATTTCTTTGTTTGTTACGGCAGCAAAACGGGAAGGCATTTTGCAACTTACGCGAGTTTGGCGTCTCTCGCTCGGAGGAACTGGAGGTGAATCAGTGAATAGTGCAGGATATTCACTGATTGAGTAGCCAATATTTAGTATATACTAAATAGATTTAGCCAGGGCTAAACGCGAAACTCTCGATAATATTCATAGTTTGTTCAAACAAGATATGAATCGTTTATATTCTAATCACACTGAAACGATTATAAAATATTTTGTAACTAATCTAAATAATCACAAAACACAGAATAGGAGCGGGCATCTCGTTTATTGATCAAGCGAGCGCAAAACGTTACAAAAACAGCATTTCATGATTAGTTTTACAAACTCAGAGAAAATTACAACCGTAAATAAAATAAAAAACTAGGGTAGAAAAAGATGCCTCGAATGGCTCTTGCATAACTTAACAAATCTTAAATAGTGTACTAGCCCCTTGAGACTCCTTACAAACACGCCTTAAATACTTCAGCAGTATTATGCAACCTAATATACATACTCTTGTGAAACTAACAAAACGTTACAAAATATATTTATATTCTAATCACACTGAAACGATTATAAAATATTTTGTAACTAATCTAAATAATCACAAAACACAGAATAGGAGCGGGCATCTCGTTTATTGATGCCCGCGTTCGAAAATAAAGAAAGAGAAATGGCAAACTAAATATGTAAACTTTTAGACACTGAGAGAAGAGAATCTAGTTTGTCCTTAATATAACCGTCTTTAGCTTGATCCGTTTTCCACCTTCCATGACGCTTAAAAAGCCGATCGCTAACGCCTGCGTTAGCGGCCGCGGAAGCACCTCCCGCCCTTAAACTATGTAAACCAAATAAATTCTTCGGATAACCTAATTCAACAAACGCTTGTAAAACTATTTCTCTCGTTCTAGAGTAACTCAAACCCGTACTACGCAAACTATAAGTAGAGGTTGCCTTATGAAAATACAAAGAGCGAAAAAAGGGTAACGAAGACGACAAATCTAAATTAGCAGCCGAAACATATCTGCGAAGCAGATTGAAGGGGCAAGAAACGTACCCTGTTTTTGCCAACAAGACGTAGGCACCATCCCTATAAACATCCGTTTTACTTTTGTAAACGTAAATCTTGACAAAAGAATCGCAAAAACTAACATCGCAACGGCGTAGGCTAGCTAACTCATTATAGCGGAGAAAAGCGGTATACGCGGTTACGCAAATGGTTGCTAAACGAAGATCAGAAAGATTAGCATAAGGACCGGCAAACCTATTACAAATATCTAAAATCATAGCGGGGGTAACGGGTTCTTTTTTAGAAACAGGTTTCGCAAGACCTCTTTTAGCTGCCTCGAGCACGTTCTTAACCAATTTGGAATCGCAAGGACTTTGAAAACCATACAAATTATGCGCCCAATTAATACCATAGCAAGCAGACTCAAGGGAAGAATAAGGGGAACCACCCTGAATCAGGGACTCTAAGTAAAGAGCAACTGATATCTCGTCCGATGGCAGGCAAACGACCTCGTTATAAGGTGAAGACCATTCCCTGAATTTCTGAAAAGCTCTTGAGTAACGGTCCGTCGTCGAAGGAGCCTTCGCTTCAATGGTACGCAAGGGAAGATCGGCTGCTAACTTACGAAGCTCTGGATCCTTTAGATGAGCAATCTTCAAAGCAAACGCACGTCCACCTTGTAGAAACATAAACATAATAAGAAAGAAAAATAATTATGAGCAAACGATTGAGCAAGCTAAGTGAAAACAAGAAGCCTCAAAGAGAAAAAAGTCAACCAGCCAAAATGGGTCACACACAGACAGCCAGTGGCGTAAAAACGGACAATCTTCATGTACTGGCAAAAACTAGTGCGTTCGTCGTAAACTGGCCCAGTGGCCTAGTGGTCCAGCGGCCCAGCGGCCTAGCGGCCAAGCGGCATACAACTCCACAGCAATCTATACAGATTCCGGTACCGCCCCGTCGAGCAACAGAAAAAGCACTGGGGTACTAAAATTCTCTGATCCAAAAAGGGAACTCTTGTTCCCCCCATGGAGAAAAACATCCTTACCATTCTCAACGTAGAGACAATCTGCAACAAATGACTTGAAAACACCCCCGCGTTCCACCAAAAGGGGCCAGTAATGGGCTGACGGCCAATAAGGAACTACCAAAATTCCCCGACAATGACACAAACAAACATGAAGGACGACCTTCTTAACTAGCGAAATAGGTGGCACAAGCCAACATGTTTCGCCGACCCAACTAAAGGCGAGCGAATCGACACCCAAGGAATCTGGATTAAAGTATTTGGAATAGAACCTGGGAACCTTGCGATTTTTGTAGCTAGCAAAACAGTCTACTGAGCAGGGGCCCCAAACAGAGGTAACAGCATGAAAATAGCAATCTTTGACTGTCCAGTCATCATAATCAACAATCTTACTCAAATAATCTGCTCTCTCATTCTG
This sequence comes from Porites lutea, assembly GCF_958299795.1. Taxonomy (NCBI): domain Eukaryota; kingdom Metazoa; phylum Cnidaria; class Anthozoa; order Scleractinia; family Poritidae; genus Porites; species Porites lutea. The sequence continues at coordinate 21,925,099 of NC_133207.1, forward strand.
AGTACGAGGTATCCACGCAACCTCAATGTCAACCTTATTATCTTTGGCGGTCTGAAATATGTCGAGCGCCAAGATATGCAAATGCTCCTTCATACTACCAGAATGAACAATCGAAGGAACTGCTTGGTTGTCAGTAAACCACTTAACATCGCAGCCTGAGAGAAGGTGTGCAAAACTTTTCAGAGCAAAACTGACGCAGTGAAGTTCTCTCCAGGTAGAGCTCTGGCTCATCTGTAATGAATCCCAGTTAATATGCGAGACAGGCGTATCATCAATTGCAATAAAGGCAGCACAGCCAGTAGCACTGGCATCTGAATAGACAATGCGAGATGGCTTACGAACAGTATTGAGAAACGACCTAGAATTCAGGTTAGAAACGTTATTCTTCCAAAACTCTAACTCTTTGCGAGCGCATGGGTCTAATTCAACACAGGAATCCCACCCATGCCTGCGATCGAGAGCCCTGTGTAGGCTTTTGGTCATCAGCTTGCACACATTGCCAAAAACAAGCATATTGGAAATAATACTTCCGGTGACAGAGGCCAATTGCCTGGCTGGTAATCTACTTTGAAGGAGCACAATGTCAATACTCGCTAGTAGCCTGTTGATTTTTTCCACAGGAATAGATAACAAATTAAGCTTTAAATCCCATTGACAGCCCAACCATCTGAGAGACTGAACTGGAACCCATATGCTTTTAACACTATTAGCTACAAAGCCCGCTTGGGACAAATCTGATTTCACGGCCATAGACTGGGAATAACAGTCAGGAAATGTAGGACATACGCCTAGGCCATCATCCAAATAAACAACAATTCTAATTGCCTGGAGACGCTAATAACGTATTAAGGGCCTCAGAACTTTTGTGAAAATATACGGCCCGGTAGAAATACCGAATGGCAAAACAGTAAATTTATGAAATCGAATAACCCCATCCTTAGACCAGGAAAAGCCTAAAAACTCTTGGTCTGGGGGAAAAATGTCAATATGATGATAACCAGATTTGATATCAAAGGAAAATAGCCAATTCTGAGAACAATCGATAAAGGAATAAAGCATGGTTTTCGCGTCCTCGAATTTAATCTTGGATTTCTTAACAAATTGATTCGGATAACGTAAGTCTAATATGAGCCTTTTCTTACCATTAGCCTGAATGGAAACGGATAGGGGGTTAACCACAGTAGGGGCACACCCACATTCAACCACTGAGCCTGCTATAAGAAGATCAGAAATAGCTTGTTCCACAAATTCACTATGCTGAATGGCAGATCGATTATTGCCAAAGCTAGCTGCGGGTGGAGTGTAAATAAAGGGGATCTTATACCCATATACAATGGTATCGCGAATGAAACGAGAAGCACCTATATGCTCCCAAAAAGCTATATTGCGCTTAAGACTACCTTTAGCTTTAACGATAGGAACTCCCTCCTGATATTCGGGACTTATTACATCACTAGATAAATCAGACGCATCAACAGAGTTCTCGACAAGTTCCACTGGGTCAAAGTCATTTAAACATGTAACCAAATTCAGTAAATTATACTCATCTTTCCCTAATCTCTGTAATGCAACATTGCGTTTGTCGTCAGTTTGCGGCCTTGCTACTTGAAGGGACTGCAACGGTTCCTCTAAGGCGGCTGGGGCAGGAAGTTGAATTTGCCCAATGACCTCTCTGTCCGCAACTGAAGCACTTGTCCGAAGGTTGAGGTCGACGCTCGCGAAAGGACTGCCCACGAAAAAGCTGCTGATTAACAGGAAGAGTATTGGGAGAACGAACAGAAGAAGCTTCACTCGATGGCTGACGGGTACTTGTATAGCTAGGTCGGACAGACGAATTCCTACGCTTCTTCTCGCGGATCTTGGCCAATGCCCGTCTTTCTGCTGAACGAAGCCTCTTTTCATCCTCAGAATCCTCCGCCAACTCATCTGATTCGTACTCTTCAACGGCTGTCCAGCCCGCAGGACTCTTATCCGCAAAGCGAATAAGCTTGTTTCGTTTTGTAATAAGTGTCTTTACCGATTCAAGTTCGGAAATCGCTGCTGAAAGGTTCCCTTTTGAGACGTTCTTAATGGCACCGTCCACTAAGTCGTGCAAAGAGATGTTAAGTTCGTACTGTACTTTGTTGCCCTTGAAAGTAAAGGAATTTGACGCTTTCGATTCGGTTTTCAGCTTCTTAAGCTGCGATTGTGTGGCAGCTTCTTTGTCCTCGAGATCGCGCTTAAAGGCAGCGAACTTTTGATCAAATTTGACGTCCAAAAGCTGGGAAAATAACTGCAAAGTTTCAGCGTTTGATAAGGACGTATCCGAGGAAAGAGCACTCGGTTGAGCAGAGTCTCCGGTGTTGTTAGTTTCCAAAGACGCTTGAGGAACGCTCGCTGTTTCAGGACCCGACATGGCATAAAAAACTAGGGTAGAAAAAGATGCCTCGAATGGCTCTTGCATAACTTAACAAATCTTAAATAGTGTACTAGCTCCTTGAGACTCCTTACAAACACGCCTTAAATACTTCAGCAGTATTATGCAACCTAATATACATACTCTTGTGAAACTAACAAAACGTTACAAAATATATGTAATGGTAAGCGGCAAAGGCATGCAACGCCGGAATAAGGTGAAAAACAACAATAGGTCTAAAATTAGCAAAAGCAACTTTGCACGTGCAGCACACTTTTTTTGTACACTTCTTTGCCGTTGTTTTGCACGACTTTAAAAAACGTGAAAACTTAGTTCTTAGTTACACGTTTTATGAAGGAAATGTCGTACGTGTTCCCCTTCACTGCCGCTCATTTTCACCTTGCATTGGTGGCCGCTAGCATTTCTCATTTTGTCACCGCCGCTACAAACTTTTCCTGTTGTTCTTCCAACTAAAATAATGTCTCCTTTGTTTTTTATCTCTAGCTCTAAATCCCTGTCGCCCTTTTTCTCGTTGAGCTTTGCTGGCCTACCGCCCACTCTCTCTTTTTCTCTGTCTTTCTCTTGCTCTATATTAAAAATTACTGGACATGACAATTTAGCTAAGCTTAATACTTTAGACAACACGGATACAGAAACAATTGACCACCCCAGAAAATACCATAACATACCATAATACTCTTTGTTGGTCATTCCAAAATTTTGCATAAGCATTGTTTTCAGTTTCTCTTGGGGCCATCTTAACTCCTAAGAGAAACTAAAGACAATGCTTATGCAAAATGTTGGAGTGACTAATTAAGAGCATTATGGTATGTTATGGTATTTTCTGGCGTGGTCAATTTCCGCTTTCCGTTTTAGTCTTTATTGACTTATTTGTTGTCTCTGCTTTACAAGACGCCAGTGGCTATGCGATTTCCCGCCAAAATAACCTCGAGTTGCATTTGGGTTACCATACCTGTTGATTGAGTTATTTTATATTGGTATGCCTGTGAAGCGGACGGCCGGTCTCTCGGGTGGGCGGTCGGCCGGTGTACGGTCACGTGATTACCAAATTTTCTCGGATGGGTAAATTACTTCATTTTCTCACCCATGGTGCTCCGCTAAAAGTGTATGAATCATATATCTGACTTAAAGATGAAACGAATTGGTCGTTGCAATTCTGCATAAAACCGTCACTTACGTCGTCTTACCGTCACTTCTCCTTGGAGCAAATATTTGAAAATCAGCATCTATAAGGAAAATCTTGAACAAATTCTTGAGAGTTACAAGTCAGATTGATATTGATCTTCGCTCTTGCTCTTTGTCTTTTTTCAACACGGTAAACTGTTTCGTTCCAAAAAGGCGCTTAAGTCAAAAGATGTGCGCCCATTCTAAAAAACCTCAGAAAAGCCCGAGGATACCTGAAGTCTATGATTCAATCAACCTTCCACGTCGACTCGTTGTCCATTGAACGATAACTCCACAGAAGGGTCGATAAGAGGGAGTGGGAGGATGCAAACGGTAATAAAAGCCGAATTAACTGTTTAAGAAAGCGGGCTTCAAGGAATCAACAACAACAACAACAACAACACACTCCATTGGAAAAAAGTAGACTATGAGATACAGCACGCCATCTTAGTCGACATACTTAATTACGTCACTTTTTGTTTGATATTCATCAGTATTATAGCAAGCAATAATAGTTAATGATTACAATAGTTGATTATTATCAGTTCTTTCTAATCTACACATACCTTTTAGTTTGTAGCTGACTCCGTCCTGACCCTTGTTAGAAATGAATACGTGCTGACGATGATGTTCATAATGATGATATTAAACCGAAATAAAAATTCGTTTTCAGCTCTTGTTGGCTCACTAGCTTTGGGCATGACGTGGTTTGCTAGCCCGCTGCCTGGCTATCTTTCTGATCGCTTTGGATGTCGCATCACAAACTTCATCGGAGGCGCCTTGTGCGTGACTGGCTTGGCGATGACGTCATTTTCCCATAATCTCAATCTTATGTATTTCACTCACAGCCTGGTATTTGGTTTGGGGGTATGTTTTATCTACAACTGCAGCTATCTTGTTACTGCACAGTACTTTAAAGAAAAATTGTCCATGGCAACGGGCATTGTAGCTTTGGGAGCAAGTGTGGGTGTCCTATTTACAGGTCCACTGCTTCAAGTTCTTTTGGATTCGTTTGGATGGAGAGGCACGTACAGAGTAGCTGCCGCGTATTTCACAATTGTCTGTATTCTGAGCTTAACATACAACCCAAATGTACAAAAAACAACGGAGATTGAGTTCATCAATAACACTGAGGATACTGAGAGAGGCGGAAGAAGTGGCATTTCTCTTTACTGTAGCGTGTGGACGTTTCCTACGTTTGCTGCATCCGTTATCTCTTTTGTGTTTGGAAGTTTTGGAATGTACATTCCATATATCTACCTGGTTAGTTTCTTTGCTTTTTCTGTTTTTCCAATTAAAGTCAAAAACAGGGGAAATTAAACTATTGTGTGACTTCACCATTAGACCAGCCCTATTAATTCGACCACCTATAGTTAATGCGGTGTCTTCGTTGAATGTGACCGCCTCCGAGTTAGTGTGACCACCCGTTGCGACCGCTCTGTTGTAAGGGCCACATTTTTCTGTCCTTAAAAGTCCATTCTTTAAGTACTATGTTAAAAAAATTTATTTAGATTTAGACAGGGCCAAAATCGAAGCTCTAGTAGGATCTTATAAGAAATATTTTTCTGGAGTACAATTCCACTTTCGCCAGAAGAAGTAAAGGAAAGGGAATTCCTCCTGAAATACTGGGCCTGAGCCTGATATCAGCTGAAAAACGATGACTGGTCAGCGGAGAATTAAAAAAACGTCACCTCAATGAATTGTACACCATGATAAAGTCATGTGATATTGGCCAGCGGAAACTCTATTTTGACACCTGTCAATTGACCACAACATGGACGTCCAATATCAAGTTAGACACAGACTGTGTACCGTATTTCCTCGAATAAGCGCCCGGGCGCTTATTTCAGATGTCAGCTAAAAGGATGAGCGCTTATTCGAAGGAGGACGCTTAATTGACAGGGGGAGAACGCTTAAATTAATTATACCTTTAAAAGAACTAGAGAATGGTCTAGTCGTTCCTGGAGAGGAAAGTTTGCAGCATGTACCAAGAACGCAGGCAATAGGACAAAAATTAAAAGAAGAGATAACCCACATAGAGGAACACTGTAAGCGAGCACATGGATATAAAACTAACTGGAAGTGACTTAACGGATAAGAAACTATTCTCCCAGACTGATTCCGCTGTAGTTGACGCCTAAAAAGTGAAAAATAAAGTGGCCATAAAGCTGGTTTTCCATGTATCCCTAATATTCAAGAAAGTAAGGGGGAGTGGAGGGCGCTTATTCGAAGGGGGTGCTTATTTGATATAATGGTCTTAGGGGAGGGCGCTTATTTGTGGGAGGGCGCTAATAACAGCATTAGCGCTTATTCAACTTGTTCAAGGAAATGAGATATGCCCTCAACTCCAAACTAGTAAATTGTCATTTCACATCCTCTAACATAAAAGGGCTGGCGTATGGGCGGACAATTTTGTCACAACAAAATTATTGTATGCATAGTGACTTATTTTCGGGGATTTTGGTATCTTAACAGTCATTGTATTGGAAAAAGTGACAATTAAATGTTTAGGAGTGCCTCAAGAGATGAATTCAGGCTTTCGTATCAAAACTTAATTACAAATGTTTTTGTTGGTTTCCGGCTGCCATGTTGGTGCCCATCCGAATGGGCACCAACATAGCGTCTCTATACAAAGCTCTATAGATATGGGTCTCCTTGGGGCCAATAAAACTACACTAACTGTATCGATTGTGTTTATAGGTTGAGTATTCCGAGGATAACGGAATAACCGCCCAGGATGCTTCACTACTGTTCATTTATATTGGCCTTTCTTCGTCGCTTGGCCGGATTATAACGGGAAAGGTGTGCAACAACAAGAATGTAAATCCTGTTTTTATGCACCAAGCATCCATGCTCTTAGCTTCTATCTCCGCCTTTTTGCTCCAGTTTGCCACAAAATACGGGTACTTAATTATCTTCAGTGCTGTATATGGCTTCAGTGATGGAGTTTTCATAGCAACTCAGTGTTTTATCTTGCTGAGCTGTGTGGATGCAAAAAGAACAACAGCGTCCTTCTGTATCAATAACGTTCTTTACTCATTTACAGCAGCCACCGGTGGGCCCATTGCTGGTGAGTTAGTTTGCAATTATTTTCTTACCAGTAAACTCTTAGTACACAAGTAGTTGGGATATGATCGTCTTTGAAGTGTTTTCCTCATTAGGATAATGGTTGATAGTGACGGACGTTTCGTAAACCTGTGCGGTAGTCATCTTCAGAGTCAAAAGTAAGGTTGTATCATTTAACCTCGGACGTGCAAGGTGGAGGGGGCGGGGGCGGTTGTGGATGCCATCCCATAAAATATCAGCACCTGATGTTTTCAGTAGCTGTTCGTTCATCCCTCGCGCGCATTTTGAGTCAAGTTCAGTAATGGTCAGTTTTTATGGTTACGAGGTATGACGTCATAAGTAGGAGGTGGTCAAGCCATTTTTGAGTAAAAGTACACGTTTTTCCAACTTTTTCCAACATAAAAGTAAATCTTGTGGCTAAAATCAAGCAAAGTGCTTATTATTTTCATGTCAAGCACAAAAAAACACCATTTCTCGATAATTTCTAACTCTTGGTAAAATCCAAGATGACGGCTAAGATTGCGACCATTGTTGGTGACGTCACAGGCCTCCAGCAGCGCCACCAACCATAAAATATATCTCATCTTGTAGAGAAGATCAAAGTCTTTCCACTGAAGGTAAAATCGTTTCCAAATACTACAACAAAGCAAAAACTCTAGAGGAAGGGGGGAGGTCTATCCACCCCCAATGTACCAGGGTGGGGGTATGAATTTGCGTGTACGTCCGAGGGCTAAGTTGATAGGAGTGATGCTCGATATGCCATGTCATGATATGCACTATATTGTGTCGTTCTATTGTGTGAAGTTTATTATGTTATTCTATAAGGGTTAGGATCATCACTGTTGTGTTCCTTGTGAAGTACCTCGAGAATTCCTACTCACCTGGTATACGGTATGACTCTCTCGTTACTGACCAGTGTGATTAGTCAATTAAGGCCCCATGTTACTCGTTTTCTGATCTGTTAGTTGCATTGTAAATTAAAGCCACGATGCTATATTGGTTATGAAGAGTGTAAACTGTTTTTTCTATATCCTTTCTATCAGGATGTCATACTTTGTTGTTCTATGGCGTCGTCGTACACCCATATCCTTAATAAGTTAATGGGCTTCTATTGTAAGCCCAAAGAAAAGTAGCAAAACGAAACGAAAAAGATATTTTGGGCTTTTAAAAGAAACCTAACATAGTCGTTATGTTTTTTTTTTCTCAGGCTTGATAGTGGACCAGACTGGAAGCTATGTTTATTCATTTTACATGACTGGTGCTGTTCTTCTGGCTGCATTTCTTATTCCAATGGTTTTGATTCCTATCAATCACAGAAAGGCCAGAGTTCGTCCTCTTGAAAGCCACAGTAAAGATGATATGGTTACGGCAAAATCAAAAAGGCCTGAAACTGGCCAAGATCAAACCACTCTTGGAGAAACCCCAACCTAAAGGCATTAAGACCGCTACTTCATTTGTGGAGCTTAGGCTTACCTTGATGAAACATACTGATTTTCACATACTTAATGTATGAATGTACACTACAGTATTATAAAAGGTCTTTTGTGCGCAGACGTACCATGAGGTCCACACAGCTGACGCCTAATACGGTTTTTGAAACATGAAGTATCCTAGAGTACTGTGTCAACACTGCAGGATCCCGCACTCCCCTAAGCAGAATGTCACCGATACCCCTTTGTACATATGGGTAAAAAGAGACAAAGTAATTAACAAGAAGTTTCTCGAAACCAGGCCTAGGGTTTAAACTCGAACCTACAGATTTGAAGTCCGAGCTGTTAACCGCTTGGCTACCACACCGCCGCTTGAAAACAAAATAATATTTCCTAACAGTAAAGGAAGTCTTTCGCTCAAATGAACTTCAGTTGTTTTAAAAATTACATCAAGCGATAAAATTCTCCTATCAGTTACAATAAAACGAAAAACGCTGTTTTAAATACTTTGAAATCTTTCATCACCTTCAAAAGAACAAAGCTAGGATTTTTTTGTATTTTTAAAAGTTCTCTTTCTGAAAATTTAACAAAACTCCGAGTTTAGACCCATTTTGTTGCTTTATGAAGAAAATAATCATGCATCATCCACTCGCTTGGGAATGAAATGTTGCTCGTATACACATACTCAGTAAAGTTAAGCAATCTGTTTCGTTCGCTATCTCGGGTTGTTCAGGTATATTCACCCATAACGAGTTGATGGCAATATACAATCATTGAGTCATTTATTCTGACATCATTGATTGTATATTGACAATACGAAATCTTTGGTATCAAGCAAGACGACAGTGCCGCAGCATAGCTGTTTTGGTGTAACTGTGTCGAATTCGATAAAAATCCTTGGGTCTGTGGGATTTACTATCGGGGCCGCCCCTCCCCCTAGAACCGCCTCTGATCTGGGGGTCTGTTATCCACCGTGGCCTTCATCTTTTTCTTGATAAAACCCTCAATCTGGACCCCGGACTGAATCCCGGACCCCCCCCCCCCCCCCCCTCTCCGGCTCCCGGATAATTCCCGAAGTTTGCAATTTCTTGTAGATTCGACTTTTTGTCAATGAAATTTCAAATATTTTGCGTTGTTTGAGGTATTTAACTTTTAACATCGAGCGTTTCCTCAGAAACCTCGGTATGCCATTGTTATATAGGCAATAATGTGATTGGTGGTAAGTAAACCAATCCAGTACAACTGCTACATGACATCCTCAGTTTTTACATGAAAATTATCTGTAAGAAGAATGTTGGTGAAATTCTCCCTATATCCTGATTCTCGTTTGCCAAAAAAAGCATTTACGTGTACCATTCAACCACATTCCTCGAACATAACGAATAAACAATCTTTCATTCCAAGATATTTCACCGATGTATCTAAAAGAACTGCAAAAGCTGTCGAGTTGCATAATTTCTACAAGAGGAACAGTGGAAAAATATAAAATAAAACAAACGCATCTGGCTCACGTTCCAGATATTTTATAGCGTCTACACTTATCTGTTTACACAGATTTTCTTTCATTTCAGCCCCTTGTTTATTCAGAGGAAGTTGATTAACGTGACGTAGAGATCGGAGCAGCGAGTGGCTGTTGTCGTTCTTGGGGCGTAGGGGGGTGCTGCCATATATGGGCTATATGGGTATGGGCTGTGAAGGGTTTTCAAGTAGTTTACTTCGGGATAGGGTATATAAATTATCAAAGAGTTTGGGTCTAGAATAGGTTATCATTTTCCAAGAAACTGATCAATTGGTTGAAGATTTTAGCCAGACTAGGGAAACCGGGAATTACCTCCGTTGTCGCTCTCCGCACTCGCTTTCACGCGTGAGAGTTTGGTCGTCGATTTTCGAAAAGAAAAAGAAAATAACTTCTGTGAAGAGGCTAATATTTTCTGATATGCATACTGATGCATTAGTGTATGAAATCGAACGGAAGACATTTTATTCGAGGGAATACGGTAGCTATGAATCGCAATTTATTTATTATTTATGTGATTAATACTGCCGTTTCAGTTTTTACAAGCCACATTAAATTCGAAAAACACCACTGAAAACTACAGAACATCTCTCACAGAAAACTAGAAATGGCACATTGTTGCAATTTTTGATTGACACTTCTGATGGACAAATTTGTCAGATACTCGATACCTCCGTTTCAGACAGCGAGTGTCACGCACTTTAGTCCCACAAGTCTCTCATAGTGCGTATTCTATACTGAAATGTCGAAGTATCTATGGTTTAGTTTGGTAATCTTCGCTTGTTCCTTGGGACAAAGCTCATCAACCTGGTGGAGTCCTTTTCAGTGGCGAGAGTATTGGCAAGACTGGTTCAGTGAACCAGAGAAAGGACAAACACAGCCTCAAAATGGTAAACCAGAAATTTTGCCCAATGGCCAAGGGTAAGTTAACAATAGCAATCGCATGCCTTTTTATCTCTGCTTGGTTATGACCAAGTTAGAGACTACATCTCCAGGGAACGAATTTAATCATTATAAAAGTGAATACTTTATTTATTTACTTGTAATAGTAAAAGAACTAAGACAACTGTCTGTTAGAGTACGATGTATCTGAATTACATATCAAAGAAGGAACCGAGACTCGCATATTTTCTCTTGATTATACAACGAATATTAACCCAAAATAGGGCAGACAATTGCTACAGGAAGAAAGTAAGGTCTTTTCTATGGACCAATATAGAATTCGTAAGGTAAATGCCTCCCCTATTATGCAAAATAACATGGTTAAAAACGTTGGCTGGTCAGCTGCGGTTTTGTGGCCATAAAATTATCATTGCCTGCTGGATTTCTACATTTAGTTCTTCAACCCCCCTACCCCTACCCCTTTCGGATGTCTTGCCTTCTTTCATGCATAAGTTCTTTTTCTCTTTCTTTTCTTTTATGCAAGATAACTTTTTTGTCCTTTTTTTCCAAACTGACGACATTTCGATTATTTATGGCATTTGAGACAAGCAAACTTCCGGAAGTTGGTTTAACCTTTACTACGCCCTTTTTATAGCTTTATACATCCGGTGTTTGGTAACGACATGAATCGACATACCAACTTGTCTCTGTGGAAAGGTAGAGGGGGTGGGGGATGCTTTTAAAAATATGAACGCAGAGCTTTGATTTTATAAATTTGTTCCGCAAGCCAGGGGTCAGTGACAAAACTTAACCGTTAACGTCCAGGCCTGCTGTAAAGGTGGATCGGACAGGACTGGACAGAACTGGACTGTGTAAACATGGACTGGACTGGATTTGTAACACATGAGTAGAGAGATTGACTGGGATGAACGTCAAACGTACGACGTTACCATTTTTGCAGCTGGTCCCAGAGAAAGCGCAACACGAATCATAACGTAGAGTAGGCTTTCGATTGGCGTGTGGAGGAAGGAGAAAGCAAGAGTTCTTGCCCGGTTCTAATTCCCCTCTCGCCCCTGCCCCTGAAATAAGGTGGGAACGAGAGGGGCCCATACCTGGATAAAATCCTTGAGAATGAACTTGAAATCAAGTTTCCAAAATGCTACATGTAAGGCGTGCCGTGCATGTACCTATTTGCATGTAAACTGTAAATCAGTCTACGCGCGCTTGTTAATCTGCCCACAGTTGTTCAAGGCTTGGACGCTGAGAGCGGTGTGTCGCTCATTCGAGTGCGGTGCCTATTAACAATAAAAAAAATTAAGTGCGCTTATTGAAGGTAATGAAAGGATAAAGAATATTTTTATTTTATTAGCGATTCGTAGATACGCCAACTGCAAGTTTGCACGCTCGTAACAGCGCGCACACTCAGTCGTGTCCAGTTTCTTCTAGTGTCCGACGACCTATCAATGTACAATATTAATGCTTTGCAGCCAGAGATAGACAAAACTACCTCTTCTTTTTCTCCTTGTAGCCCGAACGTGTGCGAGCATCACATTCTTAAAGGAGTTTTTCGAAAATGTCAGAAAGTGCCTGGGAAACGTCGACTGCAATGCAGGTCAGTGACGTCAACTCGCAGATATAAAGTTGTGTTTATGAAATGCACAGCATTTTTCATTAAAAAATAAATAAATAAATAAAACTATTAATAACCAAAGGTTACGGAGTGGGGGCGACAACCATCGAACTTCAAAACGCTTTTGCTTCAGCGACCAGCGCTGTGCTTTGCGTAAGTTTCACGTGACAGATGGTCAAAACAGGCGTGATCAAATTACGAGTGATAGAAGGTCCAAACGCACGTGATCAAATTGCGTTCTGTGCATTCCATTCATTCTTAGTTGAAGTCCAAACAAATGCTGGTTACATACATACGACGCATGCGTAGTAACAACCTGGAGATTATGATTGCGGGCTCCTATTGTCGCCCGCAATTACAACAAATTTGCTAAAGAATTTACAATTAATACATTTTTTACCCATCAATTTATGTGTTTTAAGCCATAATCATTTTCTACCGACCGAATACATGTTCACCAGTTGAAAATGTAATAAACAATTTAAATATTCTCTCATGATCGCATAGGACAGAGCGGCGCTATTTAACAGAGTATCGGTGCTGTCCCGGATACGCTCAAGAAAACGGAAGTCCCGGATGTCCGAAAGGTATGCTTAACTGATATGGCACCGAAGAATTGAAAGTAGTGTACCTTTCTTGTTTGACTAAACTTTTGCTGTATGGTTTTTATTCTGGCTTTTTCCGGCTTTTTAATCTCATTGAGAAGAATGGAAACTTCGTATTTGACTTATATTTTTGCCATAAATATCAGTTTATATTACAGGAAACTTGCTCACATTTGTCGTATAAAGAGTAATAAAATTTGCTCGGAACAAATATGGTTCATAAGTGCAAGCCATGAGCGAAGGGGGTAAATTATAGAGGGACCTTCACACAACGAATATTTTTATAACGAAGTCCTCGGTATAACGAACGATATTCTTCTTCGTATAAATAGCACATTATTCTTGAAAACTAAGAACCCCGATATAACGAAACCCTTTTTAGCACCAGTCCCTTGGGCCTTCGTTATATCGAGGTTCCACTTTTGTTCGCCTTTTTTGCACCATATTGGTTCTGAGCAAATTTGATGGATGAAATCCTATTTTTGGTACTGTGACAGGTGAACTGACTGTAGTTTGTCAGTTTTGTGCTCAGGCAGTCGTTCTAGAGCTAAATTTGGTCCTTGGTAGAATAAAGTTCAGAAATAACTCACACTCTCATTGATTTAAAAAGCGTGCTTAGTGAGGCTATATAACACGAAGCTAAAATTTTGGTTTGAAAATTAGAAAATAATTCGCTCGTGGGGAATTTAATGGATTCATACAACAAACAAAGAAGCCTTAACTGTGCTTTGCGGTTTTGTTACAAAGTTCTTAGGAAGCGGCTAGAGCGCTCAAGAAGTAGAGAGAAACAATTGACTACGTCTTGCGTTTTTCATTACACTTCTTTCGTGCTCTAGTCGCTTCCTGTATGCTTTACAACAAAACAGAGCACAGTCAAGGCTTTATTAAATCCCTAAATCCCCTTATCACCGTGCGACACAGCTTTATTTCCCTCAGCCTGATCCCTTTCCTTACTTAGTTCTTCTGATCATCTCTTTTCCTATTTTATCGTTAATACTAGTGTTTGTAAAATCGATCGTTTTTTGGAATAAGAATACGCAATTATAGTTTTGTTACAAATCTCTTGTGCCCTAATTTTTTGTGCTACTTAAACGTTACATACAGCGGAATATTTTATTTCAAGCAGATTTCTAGAAATGAACGCCAAAATAATTGATTTCTAGAGTTTATTCCGGCCGACGGGGGTCAATCGAACATGCCTTTAATCATGGGAAATAAGGAATTGATCAACCATGATGATGCCAGCTTCTTCCTCTATATGTTGAAATGTTTGAAACTACTTACTATCACAAAATTTACTTAATTCCTATCACAGACGAATAATGTGAGTGAGACATGTTTGTTGTATTCTAATCACGTCCTGTGTTTGTTTTAGAGCTTCATACGTCAAATAAGAGCTTAATCGAAGTCGCCGAGTCTCTTAGTTTGCGACAGTTTGTTCGACTGATGAACTCGTCTGGCTTCTCTTCGAAACTGGAGTCAGTGACGCGTTGCACCTTCTTTGTTCCTTCGGATCAAGCTTTCGCCGCTCTGCCACCGGAGAAGTTAACAGAACTGGAGAGTGATTTGGAACTTCTTCGTTCCACGCTAATGCTGCATGTAGCGCACGGAAAGATTGTAACTGAAGCAATGAAAGACAACAGTAAAATAACTACACTTGACGAGGCTGAGCAACTGCGTATCAATGTAGTAGATGATGGCGAGGTATGAGATCTGTGTTGATTTTGTTCCTTAAAAAAAGTGAGATGAAAACCTTGATCTTGGTAAAGGTAAACACGCAAGGGGAACACGCAATAGCGATACTCGCGCTGACGTCACCTATTGGTATTTATGTGCCAATCAGATGCCCATTGGCTCTTGAAACAAAAAATGCTTTCGTTTCACTCGTTACAAATTTGAATATGATTAAGCTTATCAGTGAATCTAATTGTCTGTTGCAACAACAACAACAGCAATGTAAACTTTCAATCGTACAAAACAGAAAGCATGCTTTTTTCCTCCTTCCTTTGTTCAGCTCCCTTGTCAGCTAGTTGGCTCTGTCGCGTCTTACCACCGAGCCTAGCCCGTGTCAGGCTCTCAGATGGTAGCTAGGGACGTTGCGAAAGCAAGGTCAAGCGAACCCTCTCCACTGAGCCCCGCGCATTTATTGCGTCAGTTTTCCACGATCTCTGCTCTACTATCTTGGAGCCTGGAACAGGCTATTCGACAGACTGAATAGGGACTGCTTGCAGTCTACGGAACCCCCAGCTCTGAAGGCAAGCGCTATACCAACCTATCACCCTGCCGCAGTTATTGATTTTTGGCTATTTATGTTTCATTGGCAGACAGTTGTTGTCCAAGGGGGACAAATCCTTCTACCGAATCAGGGAGCAGCCAATGGCATTATCCACGTCATTGACAGAGTCCTAGAGCCAACCGCTGGTGATGTTCAAACCCTTTTGAAAAACGACCCAAATTACAGCATTTTCTCGCAGATGATAGAGAACACTGCCATGAACTTTACTAACATCACATTGTTTGTACCGAGTGATGAGGCTTTTGAAGTGATGGACCGCGAGAGACTAGAAAGGCTTATTTCCAACGAAGACTGCGTTGAAGTAAGTCTTTTAATGATGATCGATAAACCTATCGGTCATCTACCTTTTATTCCATGACGTTACTGAAAGTCCTGACATTGACTCTTGTTTTACCCACGCTAGCTAGATCTGCCGACAATAGCGACTGGACATACACTAAATAATGATAAAATAATAATAATAATAATAATAATAATAATAATAATAATAATAATAATAATAGTAATAATAATAAAGATTATACATATTGATGATAAATAATTATGATCGTCTCCTGTGATGGTGATGATGATGATGATGATGATGATGATGATGATGATGATGATGATGATGAAGAAGACGAAGAAGAAAAGAAGACAACAAGAAAAAAAGGGGGGGGGGGTATCGCTGCACTTTGCCACAGGTTGGCAAATAAGGTCTACAAATTTGATTTTGAAATAGAACTGAAAACAATTATCCTTTCTACGGAGACGTGGGAGACCATAATACAGCTAGAGCAAAGAGTCAGTCTCTTTTGTAGAGTTATTGTACCAAGAGAACATTTTCTTGATTGTATTTATACAGAGATTCGTCAAGTACCACATGCTGCCGAAACCACTCTACACATCTGCAATGGACAATCGCCGTTTCGTAACAGTTGAGGGACATTTTGTTGATATTAAAACAGGTGGGGAAGAAGAGGTCACGGTAAATGACGCCACCGTGACAGACGCTGACATAAGTGGAACTAATGGTGTACTTCATGTCATCGACAAAGTTCTGATGCCCGTTTCAGGTACCTTGGCGACACAAAATATATAGAGCTATTTCGAGAAAGTAGTCGGAGAAAGTGCACGCGACAATCCCGAAAGGTATTTTGGGTGGTTTTGAGTTCACTGTTCTTCAAAGAAATTTGAAAGAATGACGTAAGAGGCCATGGACGTATATTTGCGAATGCTAAATGAAAGTAACAATCAAGAGTAGGTTCGACAGGTACAGTGTCAAGAACAGTGTGTTGATCATATCCCATATTACCTTTCAAGATTGTCGCGTGTACATTTGTTCCGACAACCTTTCTCGAAATAGCTGTATGCGTGGGATTGGAGGGAAATCTGGGCCTAGTTGCTCGAAGATGGCAATACAGATTGGTTACCCCGAAAAAAAGTTATATGTGGTTTTTGTAGTTGGCCCAGGGTTAGACTCAATCACCTTGGACGTCGACTCATAATTTTGACTTAAATAACAATTTCTACATGAAATGTATGATGACGACGTCTTTGTTCTTGGGAACAAACTCATCCATGAATGATGAATTGACATTTTCGTTGTCTTGTTGTCTTTTGTTTCGGAGATTGTTCGTATCACGTTGCCTTTTTGCTATAGCCGTAGATGAGAGTTGTGCAAAATATATTTTTTATTTAAAAACATAGAAACAATAGAAACCAGTGAAGATGGTTTTATTCTTGGGGTTTTATATCTTCAGCGGTAGTGAAGGCAGTGTGGCCGAGTGGTTAGAGCGCTGGAGCGCTCTTAACCCCGTTATGTTTGTTTCACGCATCTGCTTGGCCCCACTACCATTAGTGCTATAATAACTGTAGAGAATAAATAACGGAAATTTATTTATTCATTTTTAGCAATGAACTTGTTAGAAGTGGCTAAAGTTTTAAAGCTGACCACACTGGTGCAAAACCTCAACCAAAGCGGTCTCGCAACCACACTGAGAGACAAACGAGGTCCTTTCACGCTGTTTGCTCCATCAAACAAAGCGTTCGAGAATTTACCCGAATCAACCAAAAAACTGTTACGGAACGATCCTGACAAACTAAAGGAAATTCTCAGTTACCACATCATACCTGAACAGAAATTGACTTATGAATTTGGCAAGGACTTGTTGGTAAATTCATCAAGCGCGCCCCACAAGTTACGGCTGAATTCATTCAGATATGGAAAGGTGAGAAATGCCTAGTAAAAATTATGTTCTGGAATTTTTGTTCAATCTGTTAGCTTTAATTTCTTAGGCTACAATTGGTTTGGATAGTTGGGATAATGTGCTAGACATATACCAACCCCTCCCCCCTCCTTCCCCACCCATTTCGGTCCAACCAACAGAATCAAGGATATGTGAGGGTGGGGACAAAATGAGAACGGACAAATTCACTACCTCGCCATTATTTTTAAGAAAGCGCGCTAACGATCGTGAGGCGTTTTGCCTTCAAGTCTCTTATGAACAGAAGCCGGTAACTTTACTTGAACACCCTCCTTTCGCCTCCTCTTAGCTCCCTCTTACTTATTGTGCCTTTGTTTTGAAAAAAGTATACAATTCTATACGTTGCAACTGGTATTTACCCAGCCGCATGAAAACGCTAACGCCATGCAATTACGATAGGGTCCCTTTAAAACATCGTATATTTGAAAACATAACATCCGTTTTCGTCCGTCCACACGAAGATCTCCACTCTGGGGGCCGTTTTCAAAAACCCGCGAGTGGACGAAAAGCTAGAACGAAGAAAAAATATTCCGGGTACGTGTGAACGGGACTAGTACAAATCAATTACAAAATAAAAGATATAGATTAGACCGGTTTAGCACCGACTGCAGGGCCCCAGTGGTCTGGGGTGGAGTCAAATTTTTTGAACGCTTTTACGTCAAGATAGATCTCAAGCACTGTTTTTCAACAAGAATTCCTTATTACTCCGACCAATATGAGGAAAAATCATCTTGGATTACTTTTCGTCAATTGTACCCAGCAAACGTACCCGCTTTCTGGCCAGCCAGGTAATATCATTTTTGCGAATACAAGGATCTAGTAAAGTGAAGAGACGGTCGAATTCATGCTTTTGTTACTATTTCAGGTACATGCTGTGAATGGCGCGTGTATAACTAAAGCCAACGTTCAAGGCTGCAACGGGATCATTCATGTCATTCAGAAAGTCCTACTGCCGCCGACGAAAACAATTTATGACCTTATCAACTCGGATTCTCGCTTTGTCACCTTAGCGGAGGCCATCAACATGACCTCGCTGAGGACAACCCTTCAGAATCCTTCGGCCTCCTTTACTCTGTTTGCCCCAACAGACTGGGCCTTTGCTAAGTTGGAGCTCCGCTCCCCTGGGACAATGGAGACACTCCTGGCCAATCCAGAGGAGTTGACCGAAGTTATGGAACATCACGTGGTGAGGGGAACATTTTACACGTGCGGTATCCACTGCATGTACAGCTACTGGTCGATTTTCAGTAATCATTTTGCTATGTATTCTATGGGCCGCGGGGTCATCAGATTGAGGCACGCCGGGGGCAGTCGCGTTTATGTTAATGGTATGCGCATTAGTGACCTCGATCTGCCGGCTACTAATGGAGTTATTCATGTGATTGACGACGTGTTGGAGCTCTATCCCCAGGGACGCCGCAAGCATCGACAACTGGCGCACAGCCGGGTAGCAAGTCACGGAAAAAAGAGACGCTTGCATTGATAGAAAGACAGAAGAAAGACATGCTTTCGCTTTGCGCACCTGGCCAATAGTTATACAATGTTTGATTTTTTAATTGGCTTTCAACTTGATGATCTAAAAAAGAAAAAATAATAGAAAAGCTGTGAAGAAAACTCGTGTTATTTTTCTGCTGTTAAGCAATAGTAATGTACTGAAGCTATAAAAATTACATTAAATGTACAATCATTCAGCTCCCTATGACATATTTTCAATTTCTCACTTACGGCTGGAAACGGGATAAAATGTTGTCTAAGACCAGACTGTACCATCGCACTGTTTCAGGCAATACGAACAAAGTTGCCTCTACTTTCAAGTGTGTAAATGGGTACTGGTGATGTAACGCTTGGGGTGCTTTGGACCAGGGGCCTGTGTCTCGAAAGTCCTGGTAGTTTTTCGGGCCAAAAATCAGACATTCCGATCAAAATCTAACGAATAAAAGCCGTGTTCTGGCTAACAAACCAGTCAATTTTCCTTAATTGAAATTAGTTGAAAAATCGTGAAACGTCGACTTAAATATAAACAACAACAGATTTCCGGGCGCGTTAATTATCTGTAATAGAGAGTTTGAGCAGCGGCGTTTTTGAGCGACGCACGCCAACCGGAAGTAGACTTTCTGCACTCTTGAGCCGTGATTTTGAACAGATTTTTTGGCACATCGTCTCTGTAAGAGTAAAGACACCTATCAATACAAATTTAGTATCGTCAAGGCGTACAGAAAAAAGCTCACTTCCGGTTGACATGCGTCGCTCAAAAACGTCACTGCTTAATCTCACTATTTACGAGAAATGGGCACCTGAACCCCACAAAGGGCGAAAACGCACTATCTAAGGTGCATTAAGTTACAGAAAACTGGCCAAAATCTCGTCGCCAGACAAGGCAGTGTCCAGTCATATCCTAAGAACTTGTTTCATGTCGTTTTTCATTGTTGACGAATTCTTAGTTAGTTACTTAGCATTTTGGGAGTTAGTGCATTTTGTTAAATGGAGCGTTTTTAAAATGCGTTGCCACGGCGTGTAGCGTATCATGCAGGGGCCTCAAGTGAGCACACTGCCAATTCTATACTCTGTACTCTATGGCAGACGCCCGGCCCGCGTTCCTCGCATTCCTCAGGCAACGGAGCTAAGTGAGATAAAATTGCAGAAGCAAGCTAGTTGACAAAATAACGCAAAGAAAAAGGTAACAAACACAAACAGGTCCACTCAAATAGTTTATTTCGAACAGAATGTTCAGTAACCTAACCGGCCGCCAATGCTTTTGTTCCATATATAAACCTAACTTCATGATCATATACAAATACTTTACAGTAGCAGAATACAGTACCAATATGTTATTAGAGGCCTTTAGAAGGAGAACGACTAAGAGGACGAGATTAGGGAGTTTAAGATATCACGACAGCCACGGCGGCAAAAACGTCGCTTAAAAAGTGACTTTGCGTTCTTTGAAACGTCAGTGCGATTACCCCAACTCGCTCACTTTGTTCAATGTAGGCAAACTTTCTTGGAGTTGAATTCTTAAGAAAGAATCCCAAGTTTGGGGAGAGAAAGAGAAATTTGTCGTCGTATGTTCACGATGTCGATGAAACGTAAAAATTTGGCAATTCACCTCGTAGTCGTGCACTGGCGGCAAAGAAATGTACAAAAAAGCCTGGTGCACGTGCAGTGCTGAGTTGTTGATTTGCCAATCTAAACCTATTGCTTGTTTGTGACGTTTTCGTTGCTGTCGCCGTCGTGACGTCTTAACCTCCCTATAATCTCAATTCTGAGTAGTGCTCGCGCGTAAACCAGCGTCATTTTGGCGGGAAAAGTGGAAGGCGTCTTTCTTTAAACGAGTTTTAGCGAGAATATCGCAGTGGCGGAAATAAGTTATCAAATGTTAGAGGTTTCATCATTTTGCGATCGGGAGAGGGCTTAACCTCCTTCAATAAAAATACCCGTGCTAACTTTTTCAGTGGAAAAAAAGTACAATGACGCTTTCCGGGGTTTATATTATATGAGAATACGTTAAAAAAATTAAAGATATATTTCGTTCTCGTCCTCGAATCTAATGGTCTTTATTATGTCTTCCAACGAAAACGTTTCTGGAATTGCGCCGTTTGTTAAAAGCACTATCTTTGCACGTCATATCATCATCCATTGTTGAACATCTTAAATTAACCTGTCTTAATGAAATGTATAAAACTTTTAATTTTTTCCTAAATTGTAATTAATTAATAATTAGCATTAGAAGAACATGATTTTCATAAAAACGCTGGAAGAGTTGTGTCAAAACAAGGTCATCTCCAGGTAGTTTCTACCTGTAACTGTAAAATGGGTCATTATAGTTTACAATGTTTCCCGGGGAAAAAATACAAATAGACTGAAATGTAAGACGTATAAATTCCGCAAAAAAGCGCTACAGACTGTACCTATTCGTTTCCTAGCATAGCTGTTTTTAGAAAAAATGTTTCACGTATAATTTAGAGTATAAAATCTACAATAGCTTCAATTACCATGGTTAAAGTTTTTAAACTTGTAATTTACGATTGCTACTGCTATCAGTGAACCAGATAAGGCGATCATCTCTTATGTGTCCCACTGGAAGCCGCTGATCCACTGGACTAACTGTTGACTCGAAGCTGTACGTCTTAATTACTTGAACCGCAGGCTCATATTGACACTGACCAGTTCGTACAGCAACAGGAATTTCAAGTTGATTAAGGTCAGCGGTGTAATAACCATTCACAGCAATGAATTTCTACACGTTATAAACAACGACAAAAAAAACAATGACCAAAAATACAGATGTATAAAGCACTTTGTACATGTATCAATCGACAAACGATACTACGGTGGCCCAGAAGGGTCACACATGCAGATTAAAAAGTTGCTGCAAATTAAAAATAGTACATGCAAATTAAAAATTGTACATGCAAACTAAAAATATTACCTGCAAATTAAACATAGTACGTGCAAACTAAAAACTGTGCTGCAAATTGAAAATAGAAAACATATCGATGCAAATTAAAAACGAAAAGTCCTGCGCGCGCAGTATGAGTGATGAGGACCTGGTCCGAGCCGTGCGACCTGGCCTTACAGCCGTCGGCCCATTCATGTTTCATGTTTGTAATATTTTTAGTTTGCATGTACAATTTTTAATTTGCATGTCCTATTTTTAATTTGCAGCAACATTTTTAGTTTGCAGGTAAAATTTTTAGTTTGCAGCAACATTTTTAATTTGCATGTGTGACCCTTCTGGGCCACCGTACGATACTCAGGATATCTTTATACTTGCTGCCCTAGTACTGAACCTATTGCGCTAACGAGCACAGATGAGAGCATGTCTGACAAAGAGATAAAATATAGTACCTTTTGGGCGTCATAAATCATCACAAGGGCGGAGTAGACAGGCCAATTAGGTGTGCGAACAAACTCTGTTGTGTTCACAGCGTCTGTGCTGAACTGAATGAAACCCCACCTACGGAAATTGGTAAACAGAGTCATAAGCAGAAGTATTTCAAGAATGTACATAGCTATAGTTCAAAGTTCTTTGCTGGTGATCGTTAGCGAGGAAGTTGTCCGATGCTTTTAATGGCTTGAAACTTGATTACGATTGTGTGGAAGACATGACACTGCACATAGCTGAACGAGGCTCAACGACGAAGCACTTTTGTCTGGATCAGAACTTTTGGTCCAGTATGTATGCTGGTCCAGTATGTATGCTGTTTCTGTGCAAGTCTGAGCTCACTGTTGCCACGCTAATGCATAACGCAAAATGGACCCGCCTGCTGTCCTCTCATCCGCCACATTTCATTTTGTGAATACCTCTAAAAAAAACACTTGATACTCCTTTGCCTCAATACAGCGGTAAAAAAATATTTCACTAGAAGTCCATCTTTCTCATTCTTCTCACAGCTCCACCACCAAAACCAAAAGCACGAGTACAACAAAGCATTCTTGTGCTTCATAGTCATGGTTGTGTCTATGCTTAATAATATTTCGAGGTCGCACGTAACCGCTCCAAGAAAAGACGGCGTATACCCGGTACATACCTCTCAGGTAAGTGCATATTAATAGCACTTTGTGATGACCACACCCAGTTATCTTCTGGAACATTAGGAACCTGTCAGACAGAAAGAATAAGAAGTAAAATGGACGCAGGTTGAAATAAGGACTTCACACAAGGACTATTTGCGTGTGTGTAAAGCTGTGCGATCGCTAGGAACACTGAAAAACAGTTCATCGATTGAAGAGATAAAATGGAGACAACCCAGTAAAGGTCACTGCGATCACAGCGTCCTTTCTGACAATGATCCCAAAGATTGAGCATACACTGTATGGAGTTAAGAATGGGACAGTGTTGTGTCGAATTGCATTGTGGGAATGTTTTAGGAAGCTATCACACATCTTTTGGCTGTTATGAAATCGCGCGGAAACTGGGTCATAATTCGTCCCCCAAAACATTCCCACTGCTGTTATTCGACACAACACCGATCCAGTCTCAAGCGCAACCTAAAAATGGACGATACACCAGCTCTATTTTGACGCTTCAAGCCCTAAGAGTGATCAGCATCAATTTTCTCCTCGCAATGTCTGTGCTTTATAAAACAGAGTGGTTAAGAGAATTAAGCAATTGATCACCCAAGATGGATTTAATTGATAGCTTGACAACTTCTCTCCACTACTTCTACAGGTAAGGACAACAAATGGGAATTAATTTTGATAAAAAAAACAA
Source organism: Porites lutea (assembly GCF_958299795.1). Classification (NCBI taxonomy): domain Eukaryota; kingdom Metazoa; phylum Cnidaria; class Anthozoa; order Scleractinia; family Poritidae; genus Porites; species Porites lutea. Next base: position 21,948,561 of record NC_133207.1, read on the forward strand.
GCTGTGCTTACCAACCTTCTCATAATGCCCATGAACGTTTCTTACATGCCATTCAACCCTACAAACGAAAAAGTGACTGAGAAATTACTCTGAGAAGGTTGTCTGTTTGCTATGTTAAGGAACAGAGCTTTAGAATGGAGCCTTTTAACTGCGGTGACAGGTGAATTGAACTGTCCCTTTTTACCCTGTCAGGGGTAAACAGCTCAGTTGTTGCCTGGCAAGCTCTGAAGAGACCTGCTATGCTGAGCGGGAGGCCATGACTTCAAACCCCGGCCGGAACACTGACTAACGTCTTTAAAAATACCTTGTGAAAACATGCTAGCTGTGATTAAAACTCTTTCCCAGTTCAGATGATGGCGTCATTGGGAAGTGACATTTAAAGCCGTTGTCCTTGTCTCCTTCATCCTCCCAAATAGGTTGAAAGAAGAAAGGACGTAAAAGAACCCGTGACGTTGTATATAAGAGTAGGAGATGTAGTCGTCGTTGGTTGTTGGTCCTTTACATATGGACGTCCTATCTCAACTCTCTGTTTCCTCCGCAATTCAGCCATTGACTGCAGGTTAGAGAAGTGGGTACTCGATTATCTTATTATTATTTCATTATTATTAAAAATTTTTTGCTAAAATGTATTGTATTGAGGTCTAGGCAGAGAAGTACTGAGCGCCTTTCTGGGGTTTAGCAAAATTACGCCTCAGGGATCAACCTACCAGGGATCAGGTATAATTATATAACCAGGGATCATCCCCAACAAACTCACGTCAAAGTGCTATTAACGGCGTTACGTTTTTCGGCCTTACTTAAGACTGGATATAAAAATTCAAACCTGCTAAAGTTAATCCTCCATTGGTCCTTGTTATTTGGTGGCGCAGATGCCGTGGGACTGTGATCAACAAGATTAGTGAAGGGCAGAGCAAGTTCGACTGTCCAGTACTTGTCTTTCATGTGCAATTCCATAGTTTATCATGATTATTACACATAAACAAATAAAGAACGAACACAACAAGTGTAAGTTTGCATTCTCTTTTATAATCTAGTATAATGGTTAAGTCATTTATTGGTCAATTTGTTGTCCACTTAACCTCCTGTACGGAAGTTTTGCAAAACGGTTTTTCCATTGGCAAACAGACAACAATGTTAAAGTTGTATTGTGGTTGTCATGGCCCATCTTGGAAATCTTTCTCAGTGCCTTTCTGCTGCTGCTTCAGTGAAACGCACAAAGTTTTTGTCATCTGACAATGCCCTTATCAGATGCCTGTTCCTCAGGTTCGGTAGGCCTTATTGGTCTTTTTTTTTTTGTCCACACTACAAACCACAAAGCCACATTACATCCAGCGTTCATCATCAATTTTAAAAGTATAGACCTCAAACTTGGCCAATCGGAAGTGTTACGTAAACGCATGAAAAAGTGTTTCAAGCATCAGTGAAACTGGCATAACAAAAAAAATAATTATACTAAACCTGGAACAGATGCATTATTGATGGGCCCAGCCACAAAAATAGCACTTTTCATGCTTGGCATTTCCCAACTGCTGTTTGGAGTGCCACCATTGAGATATGGCTACAAGGGAAAAGTGTAAAGAATCACTTTACAAAGATAAAATAACACTAGGAAACATACACAACATTCTTTTTTTTTGACAGGTGATTAAACACACAGTTCAAAATCTAGAGGCATGAATTTCACCTGTCTCCTTTAATTGCACATTAGGGAATATGTGACTAGATTTAACAGTTGAAGTTCAAGCTAGTCTTACACTGCTCCTACTTACCTAGTTTCTTTGAAAATCCTTCCAACACAGAAAGCCATGGGTGCAATTGCCAAAATTATAAAACAGACTTGAGGTTTGTGTCTTGCACTGATTTTATGTTTTTTTTTTACGGATTCTTGAAATTTTGTCCTTTGTGGAGACATGAACTCACCTTGTTCAGTTCCAGATCCCAAGTAGTATTGATGGCATTTATCTCAAATTCTTTGTACCTGTGTGAATAAAAGAAATGAAATGGTACTCAGGACCATTAAAAAAGATCCACCTTATATGTTTGATTAAAGAATTTTTTAATATTATTTCCAAGGTATTATTAATTCTTACCAGTGAGTATCTCCATCTGGGTCCATAAACACCTGTAAGGAAATGAGAAGTTGAAAACAAGTTGCTAGTTTTTTTATGTGTTTTTTTTCTTTTTCTTGTAACTAAGTGCTACTAATGTCTGAGGTCCGGCAACAGGCTTGTAGGAGATTCTGGGTACATCAAGTTTCATTGAAGCTTGCCAGGTGAGGTGATTGGGGTGGGGCAGAAAATTTTAATGGAAGGAAAAGGCTGGAATAAGGGATAAAATATGGCAACAGAGGGTAGGAATACGATTGGTTATGAAAGAAAAGATGAGAATGAAAGAAATGGGGTAAAAGCTGACAAGAAAAAAGGGGATAAAAGGAAAAGGGTAGGAACTGGGTGAAAACTAGAAGAGAATGAAAGAAAAGAGGATGGAAGTGAAGATGATAGGCTGTGAGCTGGGAGATGGGGGGGAGGTGAGATGTAGAAGAAAGGAGATGGGAACTGGAAGAAAAGAAAAAGAGACAAGCTGGGGCAATTGAAGATGAAAGCTGAAACAAGGTGAAAGCAACAAGGATAAGAGTAGATAAAAATGAGGATGGAATACTGGATCATGTTTTAATTTGTTTGACTTTCTAATATCAATCACCTAAACAAAAAGATATTTTTTCAGAAGCTAAATTAACACAGAGACTGAGGGTGTAAAATACAGTCAGGAGAACGTGACAAGTTGTCACCAACTGGATGCACTGTTTGTGCAAGTAATCTAAAATAAAGGTTTCTATTTCAGATTTTGTTACTTACCTCAAAGTCATTATCTTGAAACACTAAAGTTTGTAAAACAAAACAAAGGTTTTTGTGAGAAAGTCATTGATTAAATAATAATTCATGAAGAGAAAATGAAGAAAATCATTTTCAGTGCTTCAATCATCTATGACATCCAGAAAACCTAAAGTTAGTCTTAAAACACATGGCTGCACCTTCTTTTTTTACCCCACTTCTTGGTGTTTGGATAGTGGAAAAAAGTGTGTGTTGTGATTGATGTTTTCATCTGTTAATACATGATCAATATAAAGGCATTGGCTAATATATTGCTATTCATATAAAACTTTCCCTTTCCAACAAACATGGTGAGATAAATCAGAACACATGAAACAGAGACACAAAAAATATATTTGACTAGGGAAAATAGCTGCAGGCTAATAGTTACCTACTGAGTCATGGTTTGTCTGATTTGCCCAGACATCAGTCTCCTGAAGATACGCCCCAATGTACAAGAAGTTATCATCCCATCGCATTTTAGCATGTGTTCTGAAACGCGGCTTTATGAAATCTGGTCCCTGAATGTCTACAGTGAGAGGCAAATAACAGATCTTGAAACAACAAAATTATCTCCATGAGCTGAAAAGTATGGTCGTGTTAACAGTGGTAAGAAAGTTAATTCTGTGAAGTGCAGAAATGTAGCAGAAACAAAGTGAGCAAGTGTCTAAGTGAGCAGAAGGGTTACTCTCTCTTGGGGTCTTATGAGAAGTAGTATATTGGAAGACTAACTATCAATCTTTCACATAGCCTCCCCGCAGACGTCCTTTGGGGTTCGTTTGTTATGCATTCATTTCTCCCCCACGGACATCTGCTAAACACAGCCGACATTTACGTTCACCAATCACAGGCCGTTTACCAATTTTTGTAAAACGTAACCCGAGCTGCTTCTTAAGATTCGCACGATCAGTGACGCTTTTGATCGGCGAGTGTGCGAGAAATTTGTAATTAATACAGAGTTAAACAAGTATCAGAGGGAAGCTATCCTTCGAATTTTATAGCGAAGACCGATGAGTTCATAAATTTGCCGACGGGATTTGGCAAATGCCTTATCTATCAAGCTTTGCTGCTTGTTTGCGACACAGTGCGTGGAACTACTGGACATTATTGTTGTTGTTGTTTCTTCCCTGGTAAATCTTGAAAGATCAATCTACAAAGCTGGAAAATATTGGTATTCCTGCTGTAACGCTCAGTGATATTAGCAAAGAGAATATGAGGGTTGTCAAGAGAGGGACTTTCTCTGTTGTTTACAGAAGCCCAGAAGCTTGGTTGAAGATCGATCGGTGGAGGAAATGTTAGCGAGTGACTTGTATGTGGTCCTTGGTCGGCGACTTTCCCGAGCATGATTAAATATTTCGTCGAGAAATAAAATACAATGAACAATAAAAGGGTCAATGATTTATTGATTATAAGCCTTCTTTCTTTCTTTGAAGGAGCGAGATTAAAGTTTGTTGACAGGTAGGTTAATTTGTCGTTCTAGCTTGAAGTTTGGACTTTGGCGGCAGCCGTGGTCATGTTTACTAAGCTTGTGAATAAATAAAACGCAACGGGAGGACGTGCCTTTTTGCAGAACAAGTTTTCACTGATAAACATTTTTCTGCCGTTGGAAGCACATTGCTGTAGACTTCGAATTTTTTGTTTTACCGACTCTTGAAAAAATATAACCAAATTTTGTGTACTGGTCCTTTGGTCCGCGACCCATGACCTTGGTGGAATTACATTTCGCAAAAAAGGAAACGGCCTTTGTTTTCGAAGAATGCTTTGAATATCTTCCGTATACACGTTTACAAGTTCTCTTTTCTTAATACTTCGAATATATACAGAGTTAATAGTAATTATTGTTTTCGACCGCGCTGAAAACCGCTCCGCGCTCGTGTGGGAGACTGTTGTCTGAAGTCTTTCAAAGAAAAGCAGATTATTTAATAGTCACAACTTCCGAAAAAAAATATACAGCTGACTGCAGCTTTATTGCATCGTTTCTGTGATTTTTTCAAAACGTTTGAGTCGTCTCAGGTAGAAGATAGCGGTGCAAATAAATAATTCACTTGAGAATACAAAGACATCACTTATATCACAGCGCGTGATTGGCTGATCGTGACACAATAACTAACCGCTTATTGGCTTATTCAAACAATCCAGAACGTAAAAGTCGGCTGTGTTTAGCAGACGTCCGTGGGGGAGAAATGAATGCGTGACAAACGAACCCCAAAGGACGTCTGCGGGGAGGCTATCTTTCACATTATAAAGAAATTTAATACATAAACGACTCTTATCATTCATTCAAAATATTTCCCCGATTTTAATTGGCTAAAAGCAAACGCATAATTCACCATAACCAGTTAATGATGACCAAATTTGGAAGAATTTTGTGTTTAATGAGGAAATGACGTCAAAACTGCAGTGTTCTTGTGGGTTAATGCACCCTTAACCGAGAAGACCTGGGGACGAGGTTGAGTTGTTTTGGTTGTAAAAACAAAAAATGGTGGAGATTTCACCCTTTTCAATTATAGCTAAAAACATGGCACGAACAGGAAGAACACATCTCGAAGTGCCATTTGGAGAATTTTTGCGCACGGAACTGAACGACCCTGAACGTGCACTATCGAAGGTAAACTTAACGACGATGGAGGTAAGCATGTTTTAGCTTTGTTTTTAAACTAGGAATTATTTTGAATGAATAATAAAACAATTGTTGAATTCGGCTTTTGTATCATATGAAGAATTATGGAGATCTTGGAGGGTGTTATCCAACTTGGCCAACGGCCTTGACGGATAACACCCTCCTCGATCTCCATAATTTTTCATAAGATACTCAGCCTCATTCATCAATTGTTAATTAATTAACAACAAAACGATAACTCATAGTTTTCATAACCCTTAGTCTCCTCCAACACTCATCACTCATCTCTTTAAGCCATTGTAGACCTTTATTATGACATGGTAAATCCCCATCCACCCTTTGTCCCCCACCTCTACCCATCCCCACTTAGGTCACAGTCCCCTTCATACAGTCCATACGATTTACTGAGATCTCATCTCAAGTCAGCTGTCTCTTAAGTTGTATCAGTGAAAATTATTTTGTGTTTGTATGAGAAGTTGGGCCCAACTCTTGTTACTGAGATCACATTTTCTGCAGCCAATATTAATTATTCTCAGTAACTGGGATAGGATTTAACCATATTAACAGTTCATCTTGATCATCGGCATTATTTTTTCAATGCAGATGCAATTCGCTTCTACAAATCATTCAATAAAAAATGTTGAGACCCCATAATACCAGTTTTTTTCTTTCTGATCCAATTTCTCTTGAAATTTTGTAGCAATTACTTTGGCATGACAAAACAATGCATGGCAGTGTTGTAATTTTTTGTCTATATGAAGATTACGAAAAGATAGAATTTTGCGTGATATCTTTGGACCGGATTTGTATCAGACGGGGTCGGGAGGGCGGTGGGGGTCTCTTTCACGTGGTTTGGAGGGGACCTTGGTGAAAAGTTGCCTCACATACCTCTAAACCAACATGCTAGTTCTAAACATTTGTCTAAAAGATCAAGAACTTACCTATGAAGTCCTCCGTCCACGAGACAGAATCCCATGCACTGTCATCTAGTTTTCCATCCACGTCAATAACTTCACGGTCACTCAAATGATACACCACGTAACTTCGAGGAAAAGGAAGAGTGCATTCCGAAGGATAAGAGTCAGTGCGAAGGAAGAACATCAGGAAATAGAAAACGAATACCATACACGTCCAAAAACTTAACTTCCCCGTCATTCTGTCAAAAGATACTTGCATTGAAGAACATCAAACTATCAGAAGATCTATCATCAATTCATCGATCCCATTTGAGATTTTCCAGGATTTTCCAGAAGATTTTCCAAGATTTTCCGCGGTCAGCGGAAGCTGCCTTTAGTTACCAGTGCCTAATCTTTGATATCGTTAGCGCCTTGTTGTTTCTTTTCAAAAGTGCCCCCACGCCGATGAAAATGCCAACAATCGTTAGCCAGGTGAGTAAAAACAACATCACATTGGCTTAAAATCACAGCAAATGTTTGAAGAAAACGAATATTTTTTATTCTAACATTTATGTAATTATATAAGTATTCAACTGGAACATCCTTTTTACGGTGGACGGTGGACACCTCTCCGCGCGTGCGTTTGATCAATCCTTTTTTGACAAATGTTTTTGAGGATTTGCAATCTTTGTTTTCGCCAATCATTTGTAGCCAATCATTTGTGACCGGCTGCTGACCGAAAATTATTTTGAGCCCTGTGACCTTCTTCCTGTTCTCTCAAATTTGTTAGATTGAGGATCTTGAAAATAACATAAAAGCATCTGAAGATGAAATGGACATGATAGACCGAAGTCTACGTCTAAGAAGATTGTCAGAGAATGAAAGGTAGTTCGACGACTTCATGATCTGCATTCTGATAAGATAAAAATTACTTGAAGTTGGTTCTTCATGTTAAAGTGAACAAGAACTTTGTGTTCTGCAGTCGTTGATACATGTGTTCCATAAGTGGACCATTTTACAAACTTCAGTGTGAACCTTATAATTGCTCTTTTGACTCCTATTTTTAGTTCTGTTACATTGCAGTGAGACTTATGTCCTTTTCAAGTAATAAACTAGCCTGTTCCAGGCTAAGAGATAGTAAGGAAAGTGGATCAAGAAAAGTTGCAAGAAAACCACATGGGGGCTGGGGAGAGACAGATTAGTGGGGCCTGTAAGCATTGTTTTCAATACCTCATTCCAGTTTACCAGTTCCAGGTATATCTTATGATTGGTCAATTGTGACATTTCAGGGACATGTTCATTTTTAATGGGGGAGAGGGGGGGGGGATTTGGCAAGTACCTCCCAAATTAATTGAGATGACCCCCCCCCCCCCTCCAAAGGAAAGGAAAGGAAAGGAAACAAAAGGTAAAGAAAGAAAGAGAGAGAGGACAAAGAAAAAAATGACGTATGTCTAACTGAGTTTTGTTACTCTTTCCTAATGAAACATTCAATTTGGAATGCTTCTAAGCTTTGTTTGCATTGTAGTGGGATAGAATTGCCTTTTGGTGCATAAAGCCTGGTTCTCATATGCTGCCGAGCTACCTGTGACATAGATGCCTGTACTGCCTGTGACACCGTTCTGATATGAGAACAGAAGTCCCCGGCAACAGAGGCCATGTCAGTCTTTACCGCCATTATGCCTGCAAAGTTGACTCGAGTTCGACTTTGCTGGCTTGCCGACGGTTTAAAAGACCTGCGATGTTTCTTGTTGCTGGCGCCGTTATGTCCTCATATGTTGGATTGGTATCGCAGGCAGTACCAGTGGCTATGTTGTAGGTACTTTGGCGGCATATGAGAACTAGGCTTAACAAAGAAGGTGTCTGGGGGCATGCTTCCACAGAAAAGTCCGAACTTTCTGAATGTTTTTGGCATTCTGGTAGGCTGTTTGCATTTTCACAAAAGCCGTCACTGACCCGGCCTTTAAAAGCAAATTTTTTCATGCCTCCTCCCCACCTCAAATCCCACCAGCCCCCCCTACATATAAAAAGTAAATGGTCCTTTACTTTGCTTGGACAGAGTCTAACAAAACTTGTTGAGGATGTAAATTTTTTGGGCACACAGGTCAATTTTTCTGATCCCATCTCCATACGCAAGCCATGGGACAACTGTTTTGCAGTTCCCAACCAACAGCTACCACTTGTCTGTGGTGGAGCTAGTGCTTAAAGGAGTGCTTTGCACTCACCTTGGCATTCTAAAGGGTCTTTGATAGGTGAGTTTGCCTGCTCACAGACCTGATGGCTATGCCATGCTGATGAGCCCCCATAAGGGCAAAACAGCTGTCCATGACTGCCACTGCTAGGGTGATATGGTTGTGTGAATGTGTAAAGTAATGGCTGTACCACATAGTTGGTACGTGTGCTTTACTGCTGATATTGGTAAAAACCCTCCTACACCGCACCTTTCGATGTTTTGACATTTTGACTCAAGAAACGGTCTTTCAGGATGTGGGTAGGTTAGGGTGGATTGAGGTATTTGACAAAATGCTAACAGGCTCTCCCCTTCTCTATTCCTGTCGTCCCCTCATTTTTTTCCAACCCTGCTTGTTCGCTTTTTACGCTTGTTCGCACTGATCAAGAGCATGGCATAGGCTAGTAGTAAGCTGAGATTAAACTCGGTAAGAACCGAACTGTTTAAAGGAACATCATAGTCGATCATCATAGTGGTTTTCTTAATAATAATTTATATGTTGCTTTTTGTAACTGTTTCCTCAAATTATTTCGTTGAATGCATTGTGAGTTATTTTCAAATTTAAGTTCTCTTTTAATGACTTGTATGCAGTGATAATGGATTAATTTAACTAAAAACTGAATAAACTTTGGTAGGTTTCCTGTTTTTACCCCTAATTACCAAAAAACAAAACAACAACAAAAACAGTGACAAATTATAATGCCATCATCCCATAAGGTGATCGTTTATTGAGTTTATATTGGGAATTGATTGTGGAAATAGTATGAAATAATCTGATTTTACCTGTGGTTGCGTGTATAGTAAAAAAAAAAATTTCTGATATTTTTTTACTGAAATGTCTGATATAAAGTTTTACTGATATAATAAGTATGCCAAATGAATTTTGGACAAATATTTGGAGCAGAAATCCATAAATAGAAACTCATTCAGAATTCAGCTGTAAAATTGTATTGCAATTGTTATTGTTAATTGTTTCCTCTCAATGTAAGGGCATTCATAAGATTGAAAATTGTTACACTATTAGGTTAGACTTGGAGCATAAAATGAAGCAGTTACAAGAGCAAATCAAGGAAAATGGTAAGCATTAGTTTAATTTAACAGGTCATTATCAACATACAAGGTGCATCTTGTAGTCTAGTAATTGGCCTACGCTTCTGTTAAAAAAGAAGAATCTTCATAATAGCAGTTGTCACCGATTGAGTGGTATATTTATACATTTTTGCCATGATTTAGAGGAAGAAGTTCGCGTAGTTCGCTTTGCATAAGCATGTGTTATCAATGATGCCAAATTACATACGGGGAAAACATTTTAGGCGTGTTTTGTCAAAGTTCTATTTATCAGTTCCAGATTTGGAACTGGTAATCAAAAATTAGCCACGGAATTCTCTGGAAAATCTGAACCATTTACAGAGATAGTGAAATCTCTATAATCATGAATTTACAGACTTTATACAAGAGTGCAAAAACACACGGAACACAAAATGTCTGTAAAATCATTTTTGCAGACATTTCATACAGTTTTTTAATATCTGCATTTCTAGAATGTTTATGAAATAACTACAAATTTCAGCTACTAAATTTCAACGAATCTAGAACGGAGAAGTATTTTGAATGAGTAATAATGCTTATTATATATATACTGAGAAATACTCACCAAAAAGCTATGTCGTAAATTTTCGTACGCAAATTAGTTCTAGCCAATCAGAGGAGCGAACGATGGTTTTCACATGTGAAAAAAAATGATACGTCCAATCAGAATCGCGAACGATGTTTTTTCACGTGTGACAAAAATGATACGTCCACAGAGGTGTGCGAGTTTCGCGCCAAAATTCCCCCCTTTTATTGCAGTTTGCAGCGCCGCTTCGCACACATTCAACGTGAAAAGTTTTACTCAATGAGTTTTTCTCGCCAAAAAAGTGAAAAACATTTCGGAAATGGAGTGCAATAGTTTCGTTTGTTTCACTGTCGATAAAGAAAACGGTAGAGAGCCGGCGAAACAACAGCGGAAAGGAGTAAACAGAACGAGACGTAGCGCTTTTGTTGTGCCTTTTCTTGTAGCGGCAAATTTTAGCATTTTTGAAAGATTTAAAATAAAAAGGCCGCCAAAATGATGAATGTCTCAGTATGTAATAAAAAACTATATAATAAACACAATACCACATGGAAAGTGCTTTGTACGGTATTTACGCACTCGTTATTTTTGTATCAGAAATCTTACTCGTTCGCTGCGCTCACTCGTTCGATTTCTGATACGTCAACAACTCGTGCGTCAATACCGTACGCCAGCACTTTCCATGAAGTATTCTCTACCGATCATAGGTTTCAATGGCGTCGTGGGTGATCATTAGATTAAGGTGCAAAAAGAAATATTCAACAAATGTATATTCTGCGTTTTCAGATTACCAAAATACATTTAGAACTTATTATTATTACTATTGTTATTATTATTATTATTATTATTATTATTATTATTATTATTACTATTACTATTACTATTATTATTATTATTATTTTTGTTATTTTATTACAGAGAGAGACCTTGGAAGGTTACGAAAAGAAAACCGAAAATCCATGCTCATGTCTGTTGCAATCCTTGCCCTCTTCATCGTTGCATACTTAATAATAACCAGCTAGCGACAAATCTTAGAGGAAATGTGTAGAATGTAATTATTTATAATGATAAGAATGTTATTCAAAGAAAATGTCATTTACTACGATTATACACCCATCTGCAGCGTCTGAACACCTTATATTTACCTATATACACCTTATATTAAAACACTATCTTTATATACACCTTATATACACTAAAATATACTGCCGTATACACCTTGCATCAACTAAATTCACTAACCTAACAATACAAAGATATATTTACAGCCGGTAAGGCTTCAAAATTATCAATATCAATATAGTCATCAGGCAGACTGTTCCACAACTTTATGCTACTGACGCTAAAAGACCTTCCCGCTTCGGTGATGTGTCGAAACTTTGGGCATACGAAGTTAAATTGGTCATGTCTGGTCTCTCTACCGTGCACTGATTCGTTCCTAATTAAGAGATCATTGATATACATGGGTGATTCGCCTTGCAATGCCTTATAAAGCAGAACACATTTATTTACCTTAACGTCATCGCAGAACGGTAACCACTTAAGCTTCTTAAAATTTTCTGCTGTTCTCGATCTTGAATCTACACCAAGAATTATTCGCGTCGCGCAGACATTTTCTGTAATCGTAAAGTTCTCTTGAGATCATTGTTAGAGCAAGAAGTCCACACCATGCTCCCATAAATTATTGTCGGTTTAATTAGGGCATTTTAGAACAATTCTCTTTCTCCAATCGGTAGGTAAGTAAGGCCAATTTTGGGGCTTATTTTCTTACAAAGTTGATCGACATGTTCTTTAAAGGGAAGTTCTTCGTCAATTGTAACCCCAAGCAACTTCTGGTGCATGACTTGTTCAATGGCTGCACCACCGGCCTGCAGATCCAGACCAGACCCATTTATTTGCGATTTTAGTCATTTTCCAGTTACCAGCATTGATTTGGTTTTATTAGCATTAAGAACCATGCGATTTCGTGAATACCAATCACACAAACTGTAGCTATCATGTTTAAACCAAATACTTGATGGTAAAATGCAACCGTTAAATCGTTGGAACCTAACTGCAGTAATGCTTTGTCCGGTTGAAAGTACTGGACTCCGTTTTATCGCATTGAAACGTTCTGTCAGCGGTATACTGAGACACTTATTCCGACGCATCTGAATATGGCACAATGACCTCCCCACTGAAAGAGTGATAATCACTGGGGCAGAATCATCACCGAGAACTAACACGCGTTAAATTACCTGCCTAAAATTTAGCGAAACTTCAGTGAACGCCAAGTGCATAAATATATACTTTATTGCCTTCTCCCCAAAGGGGCTTTTCGGGAACAATCATTATTTACAATCGTAATTTTTAACTATTTATTGACCTTTATTAAATGTTTACAAGTTATTGCCTGCGCATGCGCAGGCTAACTTAAACACAATAGTTTCATTGCTGTCACTCCCTTAAATACTATAATATTATATTATTTCTTATTACCAGTTGACGCGCCTTAGTTGACGACGGCAAGTTAATTACTAACCTGCTTTCAACGACATATAGTTTTCGGAGAAAACAGAATTAAAATTATGATCAAAAGTTCCTTCAATATCTGCTTTAGCAGTGAGAAATATATATATATTTTTTCATGAAGGAAAAATGTCTTTCTCCTGCTTTACAGAAAGGACTCCCTCGTAAAGCCACTACCATTACGACTGCGTTCCGTGAGTCTTGAATGCAGCCTAATGACCAGAACAAACTTCTACTTCTCAAATGGTCATTGCTCCTTCGGAGTTATTCTAAAGAAGCTTGCATCATGACTAAGACCACGCTTAAAAGGACGAAGAAGATGTTGACACGATTAATTCCTGTTCCGCTGGGCTTAGTAGGTATTGGTGGTTCTGTGAAAGAAAAAGGGGGAAATGTATGAAATCGGACAGCTGTTGTGTTAAAAGTAAGGTCTATCCCTAATCATATCGAGGGTTGTGGTAGACCGATACCTAATTTTGGAAGTGAAATCACGGCAGCACAAGATTTACCAAGACTTTTGGGAAATTTCACAATACTCAATCTCACTCTCTAATATCGATGCTGTGAGCCGAAAGAACATGGGCATCCTTCCTGCTGACCTGCATTTTCCCAAAATAATAGGACTTTTCGACATAGAACGGGGCACTGTGAAGAGTTTCAGTGTTTATCTCACAGGAAAATAACTCAGGTCTTAATCATTCTTTCGTGATTTTTTTTTTGTCTCTTACCTCCGAGACACTTGGTTTTTGGTTGGAACTCCTTTAACAGTCCTGGCCTTGTGCTTACAACCAGATCAAAAGCTTTAGATGGCTCATCGACTTGATTTGCTGAAGTAAAAGAAAGACGAAAACATATTAGTAAACCTTAATCATCCAGTACAATGACTTCGCAAAGTTTTTTAAAAGGATGCCTACTTAAAGAGTTTTAGGAGAAAATACTGAAGCTTTAATGCTAGGTTAGTTGAGAAATATCTCCCTAAAAAGTGTTTAAAATCTCGCCCTTGCGAAAAAATATGTCAGTACTTAATCCTTTGATTGCTCTATATTCGTTTAGGGACTTACTAACCATTGCCCATGATTCCAAATTTGACGGTCATACAGCCTTGAACCCTGCTTTCCTCTTCTCTGATGTAAAACAGTCTCCAATCTGGTATTTTCAGCAACGCCGATATAGATTTTGTAAAAGTAACCCTAAAACAAAACCAAACAACATGATAAAGTTCGTCGGCTTTCTGAATGTTTTGCGGGTGTTGATCTAGGGTATCGCTGCATTCCAAATTCGTTCTTCATTACAATGAAACAGCAATCCTTCAGATTCGAGAACATTAATTCGTGAATTGCGAAACATAGGTTAACTTTGAATAGATCGTACATATATTTTAGCCAATCGCTCTGAATTTTTCACTTATTAGCACGGAATGCCTCTCTTTAATCTTGGCATTGGTAATACGAGTTGAGTAAAAGTTACCTTGAAAATGTCGTTCCTTCCACATAATTCAGCGTTTTCTCCACATACAAAGTATTCACTGGTTTGATGGTGGCACAGGCAAGACGAGCAGATCCACTGTTCTTTTCATGAACTACAATTCCGCGGCCAACAACTAGAAAAGAAACATCAAATTCGTTCCTTGGACTTTTTCTTTTGTCGAAACTGCAGTTTTGGCAATTTTAAAAGCAAAGTTATCTGGATCTTTACCTGACCATTCACCAAACAATGGAAGACTTGGATCCGTATAAAACTGCTTTCCAGAACCAATATTCAGCCTTTCATGCTTGCCAGATAGATCGCCAACTTCACAACGCAACATGTTTCCAGAGGAACAAGCTGGCTTGTACGTTCCCTATAAACCCATTCATGTAGAATAGACCTGTTAGTAACAGTTTATGAATCACCGCTGAGGAAGAGTTGACTCTTACTTGAGTTGAGTCTTACAGTACATCACCACTGGACAAAGATCATTTGTATTAAAGTTGTTCTGGATCAATGGGAATTTAGTCTACCTCTATTTTCAACTTCTTTCCATATTACCAGTCTGATCTATTTCAGAGTCAGTAATCTTTATATGTTACAGTGCTAGGGCTAGCATATTTCTGTCCATATCAGCCATATCAGCACTCTAAAAACTGAAAATGTCACTATCCTATCTGTATCAAGCAGAAAATAGTGGGGCAAAATAATGGGCATGTCAGGTCATTGGTTTGACTGTGTCATGAACAGCTGTAAGACGCGATCAGATTCCTACGTGAATCGTTAAATCAAAGCTGAGTTTTTTAAAGTGCTCAGTCTTGCGCAACGGTCACACCGCGCTGGACGAATTTTCGGCAGTTTTCGCCCCATGTAAGGGAATCTGGAAACCAATCCAAGACTGTCTTGGATTCCTATGTTCGTGCGTTTAGGTGTTCCGGTCACACCGTACCACCTTAACCGTACGAAGATTAAAACGCCCACCTGTTCAAAAATTTGAATGCCAAAATCGAGGTCAAATCTGTAGCCGACTTGGTCGAAAATTTGACGTCGGCACGGTATGAACAACATAACCATCTCAATTTTTGTACGGCGAAGGTGTGACTCTGGGAGACGCCATTTTAGATTTGCTAAAGAAGCGCTCTGTTAAGATTCAAACGGAACGAACAGTTCTGTGTGACGAGGTGTCCCCTCAAATTTTTCAGCCAGTTGAAAATTCGTCCAGTGCCGTGTGAACGCCCGCGCGCAGCCTTGCTGAATGACGATACTTACAGCTAAGTCTACGCCATAAGGGTTATAGTGTCCTCCGAGGCTCTTGCATCTCTTGCCCATCTCAGCGTATGTGTCGCCACCCTCTGGATTTACGTGCACGTGCCACGGATGCTGTAAACTCTGGTGAAAAACACAAATCATTTAGTACCACACCAAGTCTGCAAGTCCATATCGTGGGACATTTGACCGTCTCAACTACTAACATAGATGAAAACTTGATTTAAATCAAATGTTCTTGCCAAAAGTGGATAGCGCTCCACCAGATAAATCTTTACCTTCCCCCGGTTGTTGAAAAGTTGGATAGCGCTATCCACCGGATAAATCACTATCCAACGGATAAGTGTTACGGAAACCAATTGCGCAATCCAGTGGATAGTGATTTATCCGGTGGATAGCGTTATTCACCTTTTGAAAAACTGGGGCCTGGTGGATAAAACCACTGGTTTACCTATAATACTTAACTTATGGATAGCGCTCTCCAGCGTTTAAACGACCGGGCCAAGGCGTTTGCTCAGCTGAGGAATTGGCTTTCTAAAAGTGACTGATCCATGAATTCTGCACTTAGTTCTATCTTTTCTTATCCCAGACTGAGGTTAATCAAACCGTCTTAATCCTAGCAAGAATAGTTGCGAGAGGCAGTATTATAGCTTTGCAAGAAACAGCTAGAGTTATCATAGTTTTATATATTTTTATTACCTGTTTACTTGAATCATTTACATATTTTAGATCAGCATAAACTGATGTCTCCTCAGACGCCATTAGGCTGTTTTGCCACTTGTACTGAGCCTAAAAAAAGAGAAATTTGATAGAATTGTCAGCGGTGAATCAACACAATTACTTTCTGCTTTATTGCCAACGGATGTTTCGATTCAAAGTCATTAAGGTACGTAGTAGGCAGATATTCACATGAAAAATACAACTTAGTTTGGTGGCAGACAAAGCTTTTCTTTGTACAAGCTTTATCAATGAGAGCATTGTTTTGAAGATTAGGAAGGATAATAGACCTTTCCCACGTTACGCTTCAGTGAGCAAACACAAAGAAATGAGGAAGAGGCTCGGGTGGACTATTTCTTACAAATCACTGTATTTTGTCCTCTCAAGCCTCGAGTTGGTGCCTTTGATTACAGGAATGCGGGAAAGGTCTATTGAATGTTTGGAAGGTCTCTATTGTGATAAAGTAGAGCTTTAGCATTGCAAGTACTTTTCTGGTGCATATAGAAATCAATGCCCATAGTATTATGTACAGCGCAACAAAATGCAACTTTTTGCTATAGTACTGGTTATTTGGCTATCCGATTCACTATCCCCACCTTCAGGTAAATACATTAAAACAAAAGTGACTCACCAGGAGAATGTATCCTTGTAAAGCTGGTCCAACAAAAGTTACTTTGGTCGTCATGACAAACAAGCCCTCTTCATGAGTCACACCAATGACTGCACATACCCATCTCCCACTTCCCATTGTTTTCTGTCTGTGGATGACTATAGATCTTCCCTGGATGCTGTTTTTACCAAACAAGGGAAGGTTGTAGTCCACGTGTGTCTCGCTGTAGCTTGTTAGATTTAAAAATGATCCATATTTTCCGCTGAGGTCGCCAACTTCATACTGATCATTTGTCCCTGTATAGATATAGAGTACGTGGCTTAATAAAGAAATGAAATCGGGAGAAATAAAGTTTAATTGAAACAGAAAGGCACAGCCTAAGGTGACCTTTGCTTTGTGTTAAGAAAATGAAGTATAAAAATACTTTTATAAGATAACATTCATCAGTCTTAAAAGCGGGGATACTGAAGTGCCAATGTATCGTTTCGTTGGATTAGATCATTTCAGCCACCTACAAGCCGCACTGATACTCTCTGCAGAGTGTTTTCAGAAAAACAAAAATGAAACTAATGCCCTATGAAAAGAAGTGGTGCTTGATATGAGCTGCTTAGTAACGAAGGTGGGTCTATACTATGAGACATCATACCAGTTCCGGCAGAAGGGCTGGCTTTGACATCCACGCCAAAAGGGTTCCAGTGTCCCCCAAGGAAGTCACCTGCACACGATTGACTTCCAGTGTACGTCATCTGCCATGGCATGGGATAGTTGTGTACGTGATATCCTTCAGCCTTTTTGTTTAGTCCGGTCAACTGTATTTCCGTCGTTATGGGGTCAAAAGGAGATAGCTGGGTAAACTTGAAATAGCCTTCTACACCGTCATGAACGTTCGATTTGAAAGAAGTTTTGAAAACTCTTGGTTTAACTTGCTTTATCGTTGCGCAGGCAAAAGGCGTCTGCGAATCGTTACTTGAGAATAAGGCAATTGTCTTACCAACGACGCTGTTGGCTCCTGTAAGTGGAAGGTTCGTATCAATGAAGGCCGCTTTTGTTGCGGATTGACTATTTGTGGCCATGGAGACAGTGATGTTGCCGTGCTTTGAAGTCAAGTCGCCAACCCGGCATTTGTCGTGCTCAAGATGCGAACAGCTTTGTCCGTTATTGTTTTCAGGGCTGAAAAGGTCTCCCGACGTACCACAGCTGGAAGATACTTGGTTTATCTGCCAAGAAAACTGACTTTGGGATTGAGCGTCGTTAGAATAGAACAGGTTAACAAATATAGTTGTGTCTGCGTGATCTTTGACTTTTCTCAGATAAACAAAACCTGCAACGGGCATCGAGAAAACAGCCACTGCGGTTATCATGGGATGAACTGGTGTAATTAATGCACAGGCTTTTGGTATGCCACCCTTGGAAAGAACTAAGGTCCTACCCATGATGCTGTTAGGCCCACTGATTGGAATTGTCAAGTTCTGGAATGTGAAGTTTTGCTGTGCACTGTTGGCATCCAGAGCTCCCAGCATTCCCGTTAAATCACCAACAGCACAGTCGTGGAATCTTGAAGCATTTGACAGACGGCAAGAATTGCTGTAGTTTTCAGATTTCATGGCCATCGTCGGGTCGAAAATTGCCCCAACTGCGCTTGAGTTGCAACTCATATCCGCATTTCCATCGTAGATCATTGGCAGCTGTCGAATGTCCCACGTCAGAGTTTCGTTGACGCCTGTTATGTCAACCATGATGCTCGTAGAGCTCCTATTTTGCCGCTGAGAAAATTTGATGTCGCCTTTTATTCCACCCATGCTAAAAACGGCACGCAGTTGATGACTAGAGGCGGATGAACACCACACGAAACATCCTGTAGAGAAAAGAAGAGAAACAGGCATAAAAACTCATTAAATCATCATCATGAAAAATCAGTAACGTCAGTTATAATTACGGTTATTATTCAATTTTTTTTTCCATACGATTTGATTGGTCTCTAGGTCAAATACGACCTGACAAATCAGGCCTGCACAAGGACAAGGGACTGTCCATGCACAGTGTGGATAAAAAAGGTTTGCCAAGCGAAAAATGCTCCCTACAAAGTGTGCTTTCTGTCTTCGGGTAAAAAAGTGGTTCTCGATGTTTATTAATTTAACAGATAGTAATCTAAATTGTCTACTTAAACAAAAAAGTACAATGATAAACACAAAAATAATAGCCAAACATGTTTTGAATTTATGAATACCATATTTAGAAGAGAAAAAGCGAAAAAAGAGGGTCTTATTAATCATGAAACGTTTACTGGCGCTTTTACGGAACAAACTTCAGCGGTCACAAAATACTGAATAAAATAATATTTAATTCGGCTAAAAAGGGTAGGCAGTATAGTAGTGCTCCCCGATGAAATTTGTTCGATTCTCTTCTTATCTATAACAGAACATTTTTGTGTGTGGATAATAAAGACACTCACTTAATGACTTCAGCACAGATTTCACCTAAAACAGTAATATCCAGTTGGCCAGTTGGTTTCTACTAAACCAATCACACAATTCACTCTCTTTTTGTAAGAGTCAAATAGTCCGCACATCGAAGCAAATTGATTCTCCCGATAAAAAAGTCAACCTCCTAGTTTGTCGTGGTCTATTTGTTACGCCTTGGGAAGAGGAAAAAATATCGATGCGTTCATATCAAGGTGTCAGTTTGGCGCAGCCGCGGTTTAGAATTTATAAGAATTATATAAGAAGACCAAACGACAAGAAACAAACAACAACAACAGAAATAACACCCTTCATCGATAAAAGGGTAACCGAATAAATTAAAAGCGCCTTCATGCCAGGGAACCAGCAAGATAAATAACTTGTTTTCCACCACGATATTGATTCACCGACACCTTATCAAAAGGCTTCTGCTCTGTTAATTCTCCGTTATTTAATGAGATATTTTCTTCCTGTATGTTAATGGCTACGTGTTAGATGCTCCCCTTTTTCTTTCTTTCCGAGTGCGATGCACGTGAAAAGTTTTTGTCTTGCTAATTGAAACTATCATGGATTGTTTTTCAAATTATTGTATATGTCGTTGTCCCTCTGTTTTTGTTTTGTTTTTAATGTCAAAGTTCACCACTGTGATGATAAGGGAGAGTGCGCTCTCTTATTTAATATTAGCCTTAGCCTTTTTGAAGAGCCTATTGGGTAGGAGGGTAAAGAGCGGGGCTGTGATCGTCGGGATGTTTGGAGTTTGCAAGAAGGTTAATCGAATGTGAAAGCAACAAATGGTACATACAATATGCCAGCCTTTTGTTGCAACTTTTGCTCGATATCAGAGATGGACATGTTCCGCTTTTTCGTGCCTCACTATACACTCTTACAAAAAGAGAGTGAATTGTGTGATGGGTTTAGTAGAAACCAACTGGCGAACTGGATATTACTGTTTTAGGTGAAATCTGTGCTGAAGTCATTAAGTGAGTGTCTTTATTATCCACACACAAAAATGTTCTGTTATAGATAAGAAGAGAATCGAACAAATTTCATCGGGGAGCACTACTATACTGCCTACCCTTTTTAGCCGAATTAAATATTATTTTATTCAGTATTTTGTGACCGCTGAAGTTTGTTCCGGAAAAGCATTATACATGATCGATTCATCTACTTCTGATCAGAAACATCACAAAAACGATTTGCTGTAAGTCTTGAATAAGAATGAACATGAGAGATACCTTTTTTCCTTTTTACTGACTAACTGAAGGATACCCTTCGTAAGGTATGGTTTATTTAGATGCCAGTTGACTTGCTTTGGGATGCATTTTTACGCTACAGTCGTATTCAAGCGCTGGATGAGATAAGAACTAGACGCATTTTAAGAGAAAAGGCGGACTGCAAGAAGTCTAAGTCCTCAGTGATTATTGCATCTTTCACCGTAATAAATGCTTTGTACGGTGTTCTGCCTGTTACCAGAATGTAACATAACGTTTGGAGAATGTAACGGAAATTCTTCAGCTTTAACCGTCCAAGTAAGTGGTATAAATGTTTTCCCGTTTTCGAACTCAGTTAATGGTTTATTTTATTGGCCTTGTGGCAAACGGATTATCTGCACAGATTCGTCATTTTGGTCGTAGTCCACACGCTAAAGGTTGCGCCGTGCGATCATGGCTATACAACGAACACCCGTTTTAAACCTACACTATACCATTTCCTTGATCTGTTTAAAGTACACGTTCATATATTTTTTTTCCTCTATTAATAGCCAAATCATAAAACGAGACAGACAGGCTACTTTTATTTGCTACACTTTTTTCAAGGCACAGAAGTAAATTACTATGACTTTTGTCGACCAAAAAAAAAAACAACCATTAAGTAAACTAAACTTTCAAGTGTAAGAAAAGGTTCACGAAGAGTTACCCTAAAAAATGGGAATGAAGGCTCTGTAAAACATAAGTATATTACTTATAAACACTCAGTGTGAGTTAACGAACATTGCTGTCCTCCTTTTCAGCGTGTACATGTTGTCCATTCCAATACGTCAGTTACAGTTATGAAACAAAATTTTGTATCTATTGACCATCGTCACATCTGTTAAACTGGCAAAGTATTTTCATCAAGGCGAAAAGTAGTTGAAAGTGCCGTCAGTTATATAGTGCAACTACTGAGTTAATCAGAAGACGTGTGTATATTTACGAACCTTATATTACACACCTACCTGAATAAACAAGAGCTATGGAATAAATCCCAAACAGAGCAGGTGGAAACATGATGTGCAGTCTAAAGATTATTCAGCAAGTTGACTTCTTGACGTTATGAGACTGAAACTAACTG
Organism: Porites lutea; assembly: GCF_958299795.1. NCBI lineage: Eukaryota > Metazoa > Cnidaria > Anthozoa > Scleractinia > Poritidae > Porites > Porites lutea. The sequence goes on from NC_133207.1 coordinate 21,970,144, forward strand.
ATCGATTGGAGGACACTAACAGGTTTATATCTTACCCAAGGTAAAACTCATTTCATGGTCGATTACCGATCTTCTTAGCCTATAACAAAAGGACACCCATGCCTTCTTGTCATTTCGCATGTGCGTTAAAAGCCAGGGATGTGGGTCACTAATCACATAGCGTTTCGCAATATAGTGACGTTAATTATGAGGCACGAAAAAGCGGAACATGTCCATTTCTGATATCGAGCTAAAGTTGCAATAAAAGGCTGCCATGTTATATGTACCATTTGGTGCTTTCATATTCGATTAACCTTCTTTAACCTTCTTGCAAAACTCTCAAGATCCCAACAATCATAGCCAGCCACCACCCCCCCCCCCCCCCCCTGCTCCTTACCCTCCTACCCCATAGGCTCTTCAAAAAGCCGTTTAGGCTAAAAAAATAAAAGAGCGCACTCACCCTTGTCGTCACAGTGGTTAACTTTGACATTAAGAAACAAAACAAAAACAGAGCGACAATCAATCAAACACAACAACATAACAATAGTTTGAAAAACAATGATAGTTTCAATTAGCAAAACAACAACTTTTCACGTGCATGGCACTCGGAAAGAAAGGCAAAAAGAGAGCATCTAACACGTAACTATTAACATACAGGAAGAAAATATCTCATTAAATAACGGACAGAGCAGAGGCCTTTTGTTATGGTGTCGGTGAACCAATATCATGGTGGAAAACAAAAGAGTCGCGTTTTTCGTAAATCATGGCGTCAAAAAAAACAAAAAAAAAACAGCTAGCTTTAAATGAGGTTTCTAGACAATCGAGTGAACCATGACATGGAATTTGGCCGTCACAGAAAACAATGCTGAGTGAATATTGTTGTCTGACACTGTTGCAACAGTTAAAACACTGAAAATTTGAAGTTTATACTCTGGCAAAAGTACGAGGGGGTGTTCCGGTTATGAGTTACTGATATTTATTAACCTGAAGATCAGGAAATCACGTATATTTATTCGATCAAACATGTTTGGCACATTATATACCACATATCAATCCTACTTTTCTTATGGGGTGTTGAGTGTTTTTGTAACTTTGAGTTTGTAATTATAAAAATAGCATCAAATTAACATGAAAATCACAAACAAATTAAAGGTTCGATTTTAGTCAATGTATCTACACAGCATATAGTTTCCAATCATCTCAACCGAAAGACAATTGAAAAACTGCGGTCTCGCCACCAAAGTATTGTCAAAGCATATCATGACTGAAGGTCACGATATTTATTAGGAACAGTTTTGTCAAAAGACCTCTTCTAATTTTTTTGCGTGTAAAATTAACAAAAAGGTTTAGTTCGTTCACCGGAAGAAAATCGTTCATGTACGAAGATAGCATGTACTTATTTTCGCATCTTATCTGTTCAGGTGACGATTTGAGGCGAACATGTTGCGGAACGATCGGTAGACCGCAACTGCTAATATTGACAATGGATAAACTATAAACTGGTGAACTCTGTACTTAGTTGTCACTAGACCTCCTACGTCAAAAGGAAATGGGTCAATGAGAGATTACGAATAGAAAGAAATGAGAAATTGAGAGAACACTTGTAAAGTAGCTGTATAAACTGTATTTATTTATTTTCGAGTTTTGCCATCTGATCATTAGCGTGATCTTGGGGTAGCCAAGAGGCACACTATCGCTCGATTTCATTAGTTCTATAAAACTTCTTTAATACCTTATGAACCCTCCAAAACGCTAAGCCACACAGTTAGCTTGCTCTCGCGGGCTACATAACCATTACGGGGTGTTTTCTTTTTTCTTGCAAAAAAGACCTTTAATTATTTAAAAGTGATTTCGTGAAGGAATCTTTCAAAAGGAAGGAGTATTTCAAGAGGTCATTTAAGTGGCAAACCGTAATAAAAGAATACTTCACGTTTATTAGAAGCCAATAGTTGATGAGAAGAGGCTTTTTGCTCAAGTAAAAAACTTAGTGATTAAATACGTCAAAACTAAATCATAACAAGTGTCTGGGTGGGCTTTGGTGGAGTGACGTTTATGCAGTGTTGCAACTGGCAGTTAATCCGTTGTGGTTGGTGCTGTTGCCACGCATTTATTGCTCCTCGACCGTCAATGGGCGTAATGACCCATAATGAGCTACAGTAAGAGAGTCTCTCGGCCACAGTTATTGATTTTCCTTTTTAGTCATTCAATTAGGGAATTGAATGAAACGGAATAAGCAAGATAAAGTTTGAAGTAGCGCGAATTCACTTCTAAGCGACGTTTTCGAAGCCGTCGCTGGTGTTGTTCTTTTTGCCCCCTATTTCCCTCAGTAGAGGTCGAATAAGTTTCCCTTATCATTGGGGTCTCTGGTTGAGCGCATTCGACTTGACGTTTTTTTGAACTAAGAATAAATGGAATATAAGCTCTAGAAATCATCTGTTTGGCAGTCAGTGTCTTTCAATATCTAGAAATCTACCTTAAGTGACAAGCACATCTTATGATGCGCATGTATAAAGCGTTCAAATGGTCCAAAAATCGCGGTAGAGGAGAACGATTTGTAACAAACTTTTTTTCTGCAATAATTAAACCAAAGCAATTTAACTATGGTTAATTTATCACTATCTCGTTGCTGGAAAGCTCGTGATTGCAGACACACCGTTATACGGAAAGCCTGACATCAATCCCCGGTGAAAAAGAAAGCAGAAGCATTAAAGGTGACTGTCCCCGTTACTACTGACTGAGTACTCGCGCTAAACTTATAAACAACTTGAGTGACATTAACAGGCACTTATCTCGCATACATAAAAATATAAAGGCTTTTTAGTCCTTCTTTTACTATCGCGAATTACCACCAATGAAACCTCCTCTTTAATAGAACATTCGACCAGCATTGCAAGATCACCGCCTTTATTGAGTCAGCTTTTACACTTGCATTGGTAAAGCTCATTCCTCATTAGTAAAACCCATGAAAATGAAATTTTTACTCTGTACCACTCCAATTACACTCAAATTATTTGACTGACATTTTTCGCGCACTACACCCCTCTATAATTTACGGACTTTGGATACGCAGGGCATACGCAAAATGCCGCGTTCGCCTCGCTTGGCTCATAAAGCGCCTGTCATGAAGGCTATACGCACGGTTCCTAGGATGTCTACAGTGGAGGCACATCTGGCAGAGGGCAAGGGAAAACATGTGCGTCCTTGGAAACTCCTATTTCAATTTACTGATGATGTGAATTTCTTTGAACTCTTTCAGTCCCTCCTAGAATACATTGTCAAGATTCAGCCTGTGCAATAAGGCTTTGCAGTTGAGGATAAGGCACTTAAAAAGAAAACGAGCTAATCGAAATTAGGGGAAATAAACTAAGGCGATGGAAAGTAAACTTAGCAGATTTTGATGTTGCTGTCGTTGTTGCTGTTGTTGCTGTTCGGTTCTACCATGACTATCGGTAAAAAGGGCAAGGAACATTCTTGTCACAACCGACAAAGAAAGCTTCCTTTTCCGTTTTCAAAAGGACGAAGTTCACCATCCACCCAAGAGGGCGGGTGAACTTCCCATGTCAACGAAGTTCCTTGTGCGAGTTTATTTTAACACGTCATCAGAGTCACTAGTTTTTCTAATGAGAGTTACGGCATATTCGCATGCAGGATTCAAATTCTAAGAAAAAGAAGAGTTGAACTTTTTTTTGATCAGAAAAGGCTGTCTGGATGATCGAATATTTTATAACAAATTTTTCACTGTTAAAAACGAACACATAACAGTGCTCCAGTCCTCACGTTAAGACAAATTGAGCATGTTTAAGTTTGCTGGAGGAATAAAAGAGGGAAAATGTTGTTATTTAACTCGATTAAGGAAGCAAACTACGAGAGTATTTTCACCACAGTGAGAGCGCGGCCGGTTGGTTTCAAGTGCGTTATAAATTTGTATTTTGCAAAGCACCTACCTAAGTTGACGAGAGCTGTAAAACACAGCATCGGAGACAGGACTTCCCTCGAAAACATGGCTTCAGACAAGTATATAGTCGGTTAAGCTTATAAAGCAAGTAAGGTCACCTCTGATCTATAGGGTATGACGGGGAGAAACTGACTGGCCTGCCTTGTGACAAAGGATATTAAATTTAAATTCTTTCCAAACAGGAGCTGTTTTTATAGCAATAAGTCTCTGATGCATAAAGAGTCTGTACTGTAATTAAACGCTGTTAAAAAATAAAAACAAAAGGAGACCTTTATTAACGTCACATATTGCGTTAATTCAAAACAAGACTTTGATCACCAATTATTTATTGTTTTGAAAAAAGAGGTGATTTCTATTGAAATCAGTATCAAATATATACAGCTATTTCGAGAAAGGCTGCGTCGGAAAAAATGTGCATGCGTCAATACCGAAGGTAACATGCATGGAATCTCATCAATACACTATTCCTGACACTGTATAGTAGCTGTCGAACCTACTTTTTTCGCTTTCTTTTAGCACTCGCAAACATGCGTCCATAGCTAGCTTCTCGTGTCATTCTTTCAAATTTCTTTGAAGATCAGTTAACTCAAAACCACCCACGATACCTTTCGAGATTGTTGCGTGCACTTCTTCCGACAATTTTTCTCAAAATGGCTGCAAACTTTAATTGATATCTGTCTAATTTAGTATCCTAGTTATTACCCCTACGTAACAATTATCTATCTATCTAATACATTCTACCTTCTTTTGTTTGTTTTTTTCTTAAATCGCCATACGTATATGGAAAAAAATACAGCGGTAATCATGAACTTCATTGAGGAAGACAACTAATATAACTGTGAGTGAAAATAAATGATGTAAAAAATGCCGACAACTACGTGAGGATGAATTGAGAAATGCAAGTTGTGTAGTGCTTAACCGTGGCAGTAAATGGTTCAAAAATATTAATTATTTTACTTTGTCAATTTGTTTGATCTTTTTTTTATGTTTGGGTTTATTTGTCCTATTAACCACTGCACCAAATCATGGTTTTCAATGAATGAGAGGGCTGTAACGGCGATTTGTTTTTATATTTACGTTGATGACCAGTAATAATTATAATTCGTCAACCAATAAACCATAATTTTGGGGGGTAAAAAAAACGAAGACTCATTTGAAAAAGTCGCCAATTTGGCAATGAGTTATGTTTAGTTAGGTTGATGATCCTAGAGGACTTGACCGCTGACTGCCAATCAAGATATGGAACTATTATAGCTGCCCTCCTTTTCGAGATACCCTCCCAAAAATGTTCAAAAATCATTTATGTTTAACTAGCAGAGTCAAATCTTATTATGGCCAAAGCCAGCTGAAAGAGTTCGGTTGTCACAGGGCAATTTTTGAGTTAATCACTATACCATTGCTAAGGGGCAGTTTGATTGGCTCGAACACACTTACATGAATAAACACGTACAAGAGCTATGGAATACAGCATCCGAAACAGAGAAGGTGGAACTGACATAATATACAGTCTACAGATTAATTGGAAAGTTCCCTTCACTTTTTTTCCTTTTTTTTGATAAATCATGTCGTCAAATAAGCAAGTTTCCTTTAGTAACGTTTATAACGATCAATGACCTACAACGTGGCATTTTGTCACAGAAAACAATTCATTTTTATGAGCGATATTGTCCTTGTTTTCATCGTTGCAACGGTTGAAAGGAGGGTAAATTGAAAACCAGTTTCAAGTTTATATGGGGAAAAGTCCAGTTACTGATATTTATTTAACATGGAGTTCAGGAAATCACGTCTGATCTGTATATCTATTTGATTAAACATGTTTGTTGGCTCATGCGGCATAGCAATCGTACTTAAGTTTACTAATGGCTTGTTTGGCGTTTCCGTACCTGTGAGTGTGTACTTGTAAAAATGGCATAAAATTAACACAAAAATCACAAACGAACGTTTGATTTCAATGAAGTATACATACCAATAATTAAATGCAAATAATAATGAATATATGAAAGTCATACGTGGTCTATATAAGCTTGCCAGTGAAAAAATTCAGCAAGCCTACGTTTACAACTGGGATAACCTTTCGTTCTCGTCCATTTAATTAAATTAAAAAATGCATATAGTTTACAATCGTAAAGACGACTGAAAAATTGGGGGTCTCCGCCTTCTAGGTATGTAAGGTATGTAAATCATATGATTTCAAGATCACGAAATTTAGGAATTTTTGTCAAGTCTGCAAAATTTAACACAAAATATTTAGTTCTGTCACCGGAAGAAAATCATTCATGTACAAAAATAACGTGAAGTGCACTGAATCACTTGCATAGATCTCTTTTTGCCTTAAAACAGGTCATATTCGTTAGAGCAGAACAACTTGCGAAAACATGAGTAGAGCGCGCCCATTGTGTCGGCTTATTTCCATATCGGCTCATCAATCGATCAGTTGTTAACTATCGAGATTAGTTACTGATATTGATAAACGAAAAACCATCTATTAGCGATCTCTGTATGTACACGTTTGTTGCTTGCCATCACGCTGTACATAATGAGAGAAGAATAAAAATCTTTATGCAAAGATTTCTTGAAAGAATCTTTCAAAAGGAAAGAATCTATCAAAAGGTCATTCGTTTAAGTGACAAACCGTTATTTAAAAAAATTCCTCACGTATAGTAAGAGCAATAAGAGCTAATATTGGGTGAGAAGAGGTTTGGTCTCGTAAAAAAATGATAAACTACGTATCTGCATGGGCGGGCTTTGACGAACTATGACGTTTATGCAGTTTTGAAACACACCGTTGCCGCCGTCGTTGATGTGCGTAATAATGGGCAACAGCAATGGTCACGAGTCTCTCGGCCACAGTTATTGATTTTCCTTGTTAGCGAGAACTTTGACCGTCCATCGTGATGTCGCCCACACCTATTCTTATTAATGGTGGTTTAACTGGATGGCATTCTATCAAGGTTGTTTTTTAGCTTATAGTGATTTTAAATAGAATTAAGAGATATAATAGCGTTTTTCCTATCATGGGCCCAAAATTGGCTGCGTTAGTTGGATTTGTCGTATTCCGGAAAACATGAACGAATAAATGGAATTAACACTTGAAATCACTTGTTTTGACAGGCAGTAAATAAGCAATAACAATAACATCTTTTATTATACGCATGGTGCGTTCAAGGATCCAAAACTCACGGTAAAAGAGATTTGTAACAAAATTATTGCGTTTTTCTTCCGAAATACGATTAATCGAACGTTACAACCCTGTAATTTTCGATCCCTACCCTATTTCAGACCTGCCTTGTAATCAGTCGCCTAGGTCAGACCAATGTTGAAGGCAATGTTTATGCGCTTTTATTAACTAGGATACAAAACTGTACAAAGTTTCGAGCTTAAAATTCCACACTATGAAGCAGGTTGCATAATGCGCCGTTGTAGATATAGGATACGTGCCTACCAATTCAAGACTAGAGTGCACAAACCATACCCTATTTCAGACCAAAATGATCAAACTTGATACCATTCAGGCCAAAACGGCTAAAAAACCATAACCTTTAGCGTCATAGATACCTATATAGCCTATATAAGGGAGTACCCCCCCGGGAACATACCCTAACTATGGTAACTGTCAACTATTTTGTGACCGGAAACCTCGTGATTACGGATATTCCGTCGACACAGACAGCCACTAGATCTCCAGAGATTAAAGAAAAAACCAAGACTGGTGGTTTTAAATGAAAAGCTCCCATTAATAACTACTGACTGAGTACTCGTGTCGCGCTTATAGACTTACAAACTCCTTCATCCAACCGAACAATACATAAATTTAAAGTATTTGGGCTTATTCTTCCTTCTTTTAAAATCGCTTTTTTTTGTTTTGGTCATGCCCACATTTGCAAATCAAGTGGTACATCATATAAGACCAGCGGCATTTACTAAAAAGGTTGCCGTGTGAAGTCTGTCTAAATATTGAGACTTCTGCTCATGTGCTTGCATTGGAACTACTCATTACAAAGGAAAATGTATGCTAATTTAGAACCACTCCTTAGAATGAAGAATGAATAAAGTTTATCGCGCACCCTAATTCTTACAACGGACTTTCGCTATACTAAGGGCAAACGCACGGTTACCAGGGTGTTCGCGATAGAGTCGCATTGGTCAGAGGGCACAGGAAAAAGTGTGCACCCGTGGAAACTCCTATTTCAATTCACCGATGTCGCCTGAATTTCATTGAAGAGGTCATTGAACTCTTTGCCCTTCTTGAATATAACGCGTCAAGAATATTCCAAAAACCAACGAGCTAGGCAAGTGAACCGTGTAGGCCGGGAATGAAAAATTAAAAAGAAACAATGGAAAGCATTTTGCTTTATGTTTTTCTGTTGCTGCTGTTCAGTTCTACCATGTTGACTACTTTGAAAGAGAAACGAACATTTTTGTCACAACCGACAAAGAAAGCTTCCTTTTCCGTTTAAAAACGTGCTTGATTAATTATCAGCTTCGTATAACGAAGGTCAGTCCATCATGATCTTCTACCCGAGAGGGCTAGTAACTTTCCACGTCAACGAAGCTCCTTGTACGACTAAGTTTATGTTAACAGTCGTCATCAGAGTTTTTCTAACGCGTTAAGGCACATTCGCATGCTGGATTTAAATTCAGAGAAAGAGAACAAACCAGCCTTTTTATCATTATGAAAGGCTAACACATGTATACCCGGCCGGCCTTCTATAACGAGCTAGTTTTTAAAACAACGTGGCTTGAAATGCTCCAAAGTTGTTCCATAACACATGCAAAGTACACCTTGAAAATGTATAGTGGCTCTCTGCTAAGATCATCTTAGCAGAGAGCCACTACACTTTCAGTACTGAGCTAGCGTGTGTCTGAACGATCGAATATTTCATAACACTAACTCAAACAAGCAGCCTTAAGCGGGTATTTGAATGGTTAAAAACGAACACAAAACTGTGTCGCTCCCACCGCTTTCTCTATTTTTGTTAAGGCAAACTGAACACGTTAAAATTTGCTAAGGGTTAAATAAAAAGGGAAGAAAAAAACAGTGTTGTTTTTTACTCGACCTGAGTTTTTTCACCACAGAGAAAGCCAGTTGAAATTAAGTTATAACTTTTCGTTTTGTAATTCAATGCACCTTTATGAGAAGGCGAGAACAGTAAAATACAGCATCCGGGAGACAGGAGTTCCCTCGAATCTATCGGTTATGTAAGTCGGTAGCTAGATTACAAAGCAAGATCGCCTCTGTAGAGAATGAGGAGAGGAAACTAAATACCCTGTCTCGTGACAAACGAAAATTTAATTATTTTCAAGCAGGAACTTTTTTCGTAGTCTGTAAATAGCCAAATAGTCTCTGAGGTAAAGAGTCGTCCATATTAATCATCCATTATTAAAAAACTCAATAAAAGCAAAAGAAGACCTTTATTAACGTCACATTGTACGTTTCAATGAAAGTAAGAATTTCATAACCAACTAGTATTGTTTTGAAATAAAGGCGAAGTTAAGTACTGCGGAAAAAGTATAAAATATATCAAACCTTTTCATATCCCGTCGTCTAAAGTATCAGTTAATACCTGATGTAACATCTATAAAGTTCGTTTTACATTCACGGTGAGTTTTTTCAAAATCTCGATAACTATAAAAGCACATTGATATTTTTAACAGCGGTAATCCGGAAGGTGGCGAGAAATAGAACAAGGAACAAGTGAAGCTAACTGATATTTGAAATGAGCCGACCGAAATTGCGGCGATCTTGAAAATAATAAAGAGGACATTAAACGAAATGTTGCGTCATACAACGAAGGCAATGCAACATGCTCTTCCTCTAAATTTATCTTCCTTTGCCATTTTTCTTGATCTTCTTAACGATCGGGTTTATTTTTTCTGTTTATTAAAGATTAAGCCAGGATTTTCAATGAACAAGAGATCTTCGCTTCGCGTTTTTGTTTTAACATTGAGGATTTTAGTCAAGTAGTTTGTCAACCAAAGCAACTATTGAGCGTAGAAAACAAACATGAAGAATCATTTCTATCAATTTTATGGGATCAGATCATGAACAAGCAAAGCTGTTTTCCCCTTGGGGATGCAAAAAACTGTTTACAAATATGTTAATTTCAATAGTAGAGTGTTAGTTATGTTCTTAGTTATGTTCTTAATTATTTAGTTAGTTATGTTCTTAGTTATGTTTATTCAGTAGATCTTTCAATGACGACTGTTTGATGAACACACACCTACCTGAATAGACAAGAGCTGTGAAATACAGCATCCGAAACAGAGCAGGTGGAAACATGACAGCACAGTAGATGGATAAAAGCTAAGTTCACCTCTCGAAGTCAAAACAACTTAGACAAACAGATCTGTCCCTAAACACCAGCAAGTTTATATTTTACTGAAGGTAAGACAAATTTCATGGTAGATTACTGATCTTCCTACAGGGTCAGTGACAACAAAGGAAGTAGTCTACTATTTTGGAAGATAAACACCTTTTTGGACTTCCCTCATTGGACTTCCTGCCGTACTAATTTGGATTTCCTGCATACCGATGATTAAGTGCCTTCCACCACATATAATGAAGTGGATAGGTTTACTAATGAGCATCTCTCTACTACAGTTAGACTGTTCACAGTCCCCTATTTTTTCGTGGGATCGTCGAAGTATAACGCGTCTTACCGTTAATAGAGGCCATCTTGATTTTCAAATGTAGCGAGGGGGCGGGCGTCGGGGATAATAGCTGTAGGGGGAGGGGGTGAGAAAAATAGAGGGACTGGAATTCTTGGGTTGCACGTGACGTCACCAAAAATCAAACTAAGAAACTATCGATTCTTCTGAGTTTCTACTTTCACGAGGTATTTCAGTACCTAAACATCTTTACATAAACAAATTTTTGGTTCGAAAGGGTTCTTCGTTTTGCAAGAGAGGACGCTTGAATTTCCAGACTTTACGTGACGTGGCATTAAGCTGGCGGCCGGAAAAGCTCTTATGTGGGTTAAAAACATTACCGATTTTGGGAGATTTTGCAATCTAAACATTCCTTGTCTCAGAATAAATATTACTGTAATCTTTATGAGTTCCTCAAGCGAAGAATTCACACATTAGTAGAAAAACTCGAAAAAAGATGTTTCTGTTGGTATCCGGCGGCCATATTGGTGTTCCTGAAAGGGACGCCAACATGGCGTTTCCAAACAAAGCTTTATAAATTTAGGTAAACCGTTTTTCCCAATATCTCGCATTTGAAATATTTCACAGACCTGATTCTTGGCAAGGGTTTTTGTATATTTATCTTTTTTCATTTCCCAGATTGTAGTCCTTCTGTATTGAATGGTTTGCATTTTTACTTTTCATTGCGTGACAGTGCAAGCCGAGAATAACATAACTGCAGCTCGCGTTCACGGAGCGCGTTGACAACCGGTTTAGTTTAGGTTGCCGGCACTGACAAGTCGTTGACAAGTCATCGTTTCTATAAAACCTACGCCTTCGTAATACTACCATAAGGAACATCCTGAGCCAACACACGAAGGATTTTTGGTATTCTGCCGGAGCGGATCCAGGATTTTTTTTAGGAGGGGGTGCACTCGTCTCTTGCTCTACTTCAACACCAATAAACCACATAGTTTTTTTTTTTGCAGAATACCAGTTGTATTAGAAAACCGTGGGTCATCTCAGGAGGGGGGGGGGGGGTGCGCACCCCTGCACTCTTCCCCTAGATCCGCCCCTGTTCTGAGGATGAATCACGTAAGCCAACATGCTTTTAAAGCAGCCCGGCCAGGGGAATGTTGTAACACAGTTTCTGCCAAACGAACTGAAATTTAACGCTACGCCAACGCAAAACTCGAACCCTCTATAACTCGAACTTCCCGCTAACTCGAACCAATTTTCATTTCCCTTCACGCATTCATTTCTCCCTCACGGACCGTGGGGGAGAAATGAATGCGTGACGAACGAACCCTAAAGGACGTCTGTGGGGAGGCTACTTCAGAACATTTTCTATATAATTCTACCCTCGATAACTAGAACTCCCGATAACTCGAACTTTTTTCTGTTTCCCTTGAAGGTTCGAATTATCGGGAGTCGACTGTAAAGACTTTTCAACTCCATTTTCTTTATGTGTTTTGTTTATATACCTGAGTTTTAGCGCTAAATAAGATATAAGAAGCCGTTTCTCGCGTTGCTAGGTGATCGCCTCTCTTATTCCTTATTAGACATTTTTATTAGACGGTCCGAAAACCGGGCTCAAGTTACTTACGGGGCAAGCCAAGGCAAGCCTATTGTTTCTGTTGTAGTAGAGAGATGCTTATTAGTAAACCTATCCACTTCCGTACTATGGAGGAAGGCACTTAATCCAAAATCCAAATTAGTATGCGGGAAGTCCAAGGGAAGTCCTAAAAGGGGCTAACTTCCAAAATAGTAGACTACTAAAGGACTTCCACCCTTGCGTCATATCTTAAGTTAAAAACCAGTTGGGGACGTGGATCACTACTAACAATGTATAGTTTCGCATTTTTTTGTTGACTTCGACATTGATTATGATGCAAGAAGAACGTAACAATAAAACAGATTCTATTCCTATATTAGGCTACCACTATACTGAAGAATGCTACATTGAGCAATCTTTTACCCGGAGCGTAATGAACACGATTTGTTGAAGTTATAGTTGTTTTACTATGTAACGATATTTCTTAGTTGAAAGACTGAGTTACACCAAATGTATAATTTTATCCCAGAGAGTTGGGAGAGTTACTTAAAAAGGACAGAATTTTTCGTCTCAGAACTATTTCAGTCATTTCACATACAGAATGAACCGTTTGTGTAACTAAAAACATAGAACTAGATTATGGTTGAAAAAAAAAGGAAGGAAGGAAGGAAGAATTTGCGAGAAGAAAGAAGAGAGGAGAAATTGGTACAACACGTGTACATGTACACCGCGTACGGTTTACACCCTCAATATAAGGCTTAAGGTAGTATGTAGACTCAAGACGACCCCCATAGAAGGAAAAAAAATTAACAAGTGCAACGTTAACGTCAACGAATTCGACGCAAGGACTAAAACGCGAGCAATAAAAATGGTAAAACGACAACTCTTTGCGTGTATTGCACGAAGCAAATAAAACATTGGACGTCTAACACGTAGGTTATTAACATAGAGGAAATCGATAGTATCTCAGTAGGGGTTAATTTACAAGGACAAGACCTTTTGTTACAGTGCCGGTGGACCAATATCATGGTGAAAAATTGGTCACGGTAAAAATAAAGTCAGTCGTGGCATTAAATAAATTAGGAGCTTACTGATCAATATCATGTGTTCACGTCGAACGTCAGGTCATTAACCAGTACATGACCCATAACGTGTGATTTTGGCAGAGAAGATAAATTACTCCTTTGAACTTAGCGATATTGTTCTTGTTGTCGGATAGTCAGGGATAAGGTGTTTTAATTTCGTGTTCGCGCTCTTCACAATTTCGCGGACCCGACTATCTCCTCGGAGCATGGAACAGGCTACCTTCGCAACTGTTGAAAGGTTTTTGAAAAGTTTAATTTCGATTTGCAAGATCTTATGAATATAAGGTTCTTCTCAACTACTCTTGAAATTCTGTTATTTGTTTACATGAGGGTCCACTTTACCAAACTATCACTTTACTAATGGCTTACGGCTAAGTGTTGTTTTCGTAACCGTCAGTTCATAAATTAGCAGCAGCAACAAAACAACGTTAACATTAAAGCGCGAACGAAGTTCCCATTTAAATGAATGAATCCATTGAAATTATGAAATGCATTTTGCATACAATCATTTCAAGCAAAGACAATTAAAAAATTGGGATCTCACCGCCGAATTAAGAAAAACACATGAAGAAAGCTCTGATATTACAGGATTTTTCTTGCATTAACTTTTACGGTTGCCTGCAAATTTTAACCCAAAAATTTTGGTTCGTTCAACGTGAAAGTAACTCTTAATCTCTCTTTCAGGGAGTTCGGCAGGCGTGAAAAAATGTGGCCACCAAAGGAAATATTTGCCTTGGGCTAATTAGAATAATATATGAAATGCTAGGAAAGACGTCAGTCTTACTGATTTCATTTCTGGTGTTCGTTGACGAAATGTGGAAATTGGGTCTAAGAGATAATTAACACCCACTCTTGAATGGATCATTTACGTCATTTTCACCGATTCAAATCATGGCAAAGACTCGGCTGGTAAAGAATGGTCAGCTCAAGGACTACAATAAAAAAGCGTGTGTAAACCTTCATTTTCCTAAGTTAGGCTGAACAGGTTCTTTCATAAATGGGTGACTAGCACATAGGCTATTTAGCTTATTTATACACTGAAATTGTGTGCTTATAACGTGGTATTTAGCGTAAAACTATTTAGCTTATTCCTTAAAACTGCATCCATTACACTGTAGAATTACATGTAAGGCACCTGTCTGTCTTCCGAGAGGATACTCAATCGTAACTTATCTTATTTGCATAAGTGTACAGAAATTTTTATAGATTTTAGAAAATAAGAACCTGTTTCAAATTTCAGGCTAAACAGGTTCTTATATAGAAGGGGCCTAACTGGCGACTTTTAGCCTGACAGGTTCTTAGAGGTTTTTACACGAGTATTTTGCTGTGTACTTACAAAGACTGCCATATACCGCTGCAGTACGAAACCTAGAATCCGACGAATAAGACCAGTTGTATTTCATAAAATCAGGGATTGAAATTTTCCCTTGGCGAAAGAGCGTGCCCAGTGCGGACGTCTCCTATTTCCTTTATTGTGGGTCAAGAAAAAGTGTCACGCAGGCTAGTTAATTAGGAGCATTGTTTTGTTTTCTTTTAAAAGGCTCTACTGAAAAGCAGGGAACTGCTGCTGACATGACTAGCCCATTTTTTATATTATTATTAAAAAAGTCCTAAACTAAAAAACAAAAAATTACGTGAGAAGTCAGTGAGAAGCGAGGAGAGTAAAGCACGTGGTTGAGCCAGCATTGCACCTGTCAGCTGTGTTGTTAAACCCGGCAGGAAAGCGAGGCAAAATCAGGGTAAAATGTCCTCAATGTCTGGCAAGATACAGACTGGTATCTGAGTGAAGCAGGTCTCCTGTAAAAGATGAAGGTGAACAAAAGTGACTGAGGGCGAATGCAGATGAATAAATTAATGGTGCACAAAAGTGAATAAAGGAAAATGAAAGTCTAAAAATAAAGCAGAATTAAAGTGAATTTAGTTGAAAGAAACTAAATGAAGGTAAGTCAAGGTGGTTAATAAAGGTAAATGAAAATAAATGAGATGAATTTACTGGATAAAAGTAGAAAAGAACATGAAGGTCACTAGTAAAAGTATAGTAAGGTGCATAATATGAGGGTATATCTATGACAAAATTCAATAACCCAAAAGTGAAAAGGGTTAAGTCAAATCTGAAACTTACCGAGTCAAAGTTGGTAAAAAAAGGACCACGTTAAAAGGAAGAAATACTAAAAAAGCCACTGTCACAGAGGTATCACGCGAAAAAGGCATCACGCTAAAAGGCAACATGCAAAGAGACATCACGAAAAGAGCCAACACGCAAAAAGGCATCACGCAAAGAAGCAACACGCAAAAAAACATAACGCAAAAAGGCAGTGCGCAAAGAGGCAACAGGCAAAAAGGCAGTACGCAAAAAAACATAAACGCTAAAAGGCAACACGCAAAAAGGCATCGCAAAAAAGGCAGTTTGCAAAAAATGGCAATTTGCAAAAAAGAGAACGTGATAAGTTCACTTAGGATCCAGGCTTGGATCTTAAACAGTATTATTTAGTACATACTGCAAGCAAAATTGCCGTAAATCTGAGGATGATCATGATCCCTCATATGGTGTGATCATCCTCAGATTGACGCCGATTTTCCACTACTGGTAACGCTGCACGAAGAACCGCTAGTATGTACTAAATAATACTGTTTAAGATCCAGGCCTGGATCCTAAGTAAACTTCTCACGTGATGCCCTTTTTGCAAATTGCCTTTTTTGTGATGCCTTTTTGCGTGTTGCCTTTTTGCGTTATGCTTTTTTGCGTGTTGCCTTTTTGCGTGTTGCCTTTTTTCGTGATGCCTTTTTGCGTGCTGCCTCTTTGCGTTATGCCTCTTTGCGTGATGCCTTTTTGCATGTTGGCTCTTTGCGTGATGCCTCTTTGCGTGTTGCCTTTTAGCGTGATGCCTTTTTCTGCGTGATACCTATATGATAGTGGCTTTTTTAGTGTTTCTTAACGTGGTTTTTTTTTTTTTACCAACTTTGACTCGGTATATTTCAGATTTGACCTAACCGTTTTCACTTTTAGGTTACTGAATTTTGTCATAGATATACCCTCATAGAATAACGCCTGGAACAGGCTAAGGAGAAATCCCGTGAATCATTAAAACTGAATGAAGGTGGATAAAGATAGATCAGGAGGTGAACGAAGGTGATCAAAGGGTAAATCGCCTAAATCGCAGCGGATCGGGAAAATAACCACACCGAAAGCCAGAACAAACCAATTTATCTTCTTGAATTTATTACAGTACATGGAGGTTTACATGGAGAGCTAACACCAGCTTAGTGACCGGGCCGCAGTGACATCTTGTCAACCAGCGAACATGTCCTTCGAAGTTTTTGCTTTTATTTTAGGGATAATTATCAGCATTGCTTTGATATTTTTCGCAATATGGAACGTAAGTACAAGGATGTGCCCAAAACTTGGTGTTTTCTTGCTTCCAACTCAATGCTTGGTCTCTCCTTTCCCTGTAGATAATAGCTTTTGACGACCTCAGGACTGATTACAAGAACCCCGTAGACCTTTGTAACAGTTTAAATCCGGTGAGTTTATGAACTTATAGCTATTTTTATCTCCATCGATCTTTGATTGGTTAGTAACAAACTGTGTACATCAGGTTTATGCATGAAACGTCTATCATAGAGAGTCATACTTCACTAAAGCATGTAGACGTGTTCTGTTAGTTAATTGGGCCGGGCCGTAAACTTACATGTAAGCTTATCTAAGTTGATATTTCTCGCAATATCATTACAAAGCTAAAAGTTTTTTTGAAACAGCGTTATTATTATATTTAAGATTCGTTTTTTTATGGTACATGTATGTATTGAGGGTCATTGGCACTAAACAAACTCGATGTTAGACATTTTTTGCTACAACGAACCTGTAAAAGCTTAAGTTTACTATATAGCAAATAGTGCATTTATTTATTATATATAAGTTAAAACACCTGCGATGTGTTTTATATTTGAAAAATTATGTAAATTAGGACAAAATCAATCATAATAAGGCTTTTTTCAAGCACAATGTAGCAGTTTATAACTATTAAGTTGAACCAACAGTTTATTGTTTATAACAATCTTGTTTGACAGCTTGTTTTACCAGAATATGGAATCCACTTGTTCATTAGTTTACTTCTCTTGGCTGGGGGACAGTGGACTGCATTTCTTTTTAATCTTCCTTTAATAATCTACAATGTTCACAGGTAAATATAGCAAAAGAAAATTATTAAACATAACAGTTAACAAAAATATTTGAATCTTGATTAACCAAAAAAATTAATGTACATGTTTTTACAGTTCTTTTTTGCCTTAGTAGACAATAATCAACTTAAGATGAGACGAGCTGGGCCAGTTACCTTTTATACCAGAAGAGCCTCTCTATGGGTCCCTTCGGATGTTGATCGCATCGTCCGTCTTCCATCAAATCATCAGTTTTTCAGGCAAAATCATCACATCAAGAATTATTTTGTGTGGCAGTGCTATTAGCAAGCTCAGCACAACTACAATGATGAAGGAAACAAGAAAATAAAGAAAGCAACAGGTTTAATAAACAGAACAAAAACTCTGCACATGCAGCACACTTTTTGGCAGATTTCTTTGCATTTATTACATGGAAAACATTGTCAAACTTGATTGGCAATGCGATCATCTCTTCAACCCTTAAGATTGTCACTGTATTAATAGGGCCAGGAATAGTCGAGACTTCAGTTTTGTCAAAAACACCCATGCAGAGGCTCAGAAGATCTCATTACCTAAAAAAAAAAGATTTTTAAAAAATAGTCACCTGATTGTTTATTTCCTTATTTCAGGTATGTTAACAGACCAGTAATGAGTGTTCCAGGTCTTTATGATGCCACAGAGGTTATGAACGCAAGTGAAATGTCTCGCTGCCAGAAGGAAGGATGGATTAAATTAGCATTCTTTCTCCTTAGCTTTTTTTATTACCTCTACAGGTAAGTGTGAATTTCTAATCATTTCAGCCCTAACTACCAAGGTCCTTGCTCCACACACCCCTTTAATTTGTTCGTTAGCTAATTATCTTCATTCAGGCCCTTGTTCTAATAGCCAGGGGTCCAAAATGTCTAGTCCTCTAAAATCCAGGGTACACTGCTGCATTCATGTGTAAGAAGGATAATAATAAATTTGCTTGCTGTGTGGCACTCAGGGTTGTCAGAAAGTTTTGAAGTAATATATCAAACATGAGACGCAGTGTTTCATCACCAGATGAAACACCGAGAAGAGAGTTGAAAATACGACGCGTAGCGGAGTATTTTTGACAAACTTCGAGCTGTTTCATCTGGTGATGAAACACTGTGTCGAATGTTTGATATTTCTTCTCAAACAAAATCATTTTTGAAGGAGAAATTAAGGATGCAAAAATGAGCAGTTTTTCATCCGATATCCAAACACTCATTAAACATTAATTTCCTTTGAATTTTCTTTATGAATTATTAATGAGTTTGAGAAGTAGACAGCCGAGTCGTCAAAGTTTGTGGCCAGTCCAGGGATATTTTATTTTAAAAACGCCACCCGTAAAGAAATGCCAGTAGCCATCCGATACTAACCATGGTACTTTTGACAACCCTGGACACTCTACTGATGATAATGGAACAACTCCATGCAAAAACACCCCCCGCCCCCTATTTCCTTTTTGGAGGAAATGTTTTTGCTTGGACCCCTTCAATTTGTATGGTGCATGTGCTTATATTTTTTTGCCCCATTTTGTTATAGGATGATGTATGCCATGTTAGTCTGATAGTGTCTCTGGAAGCTACTTCAGTTGTACTGCTACAATGGCAGAAAGAACAAAAAAAAGCATTTTGCAAGATTTTCATTATTGTTATCTAACTGGACTGTAATGTATGGTACAGCAGGATTTAAGGTTTAATTGTAGTTCATCCGTGAATCTTCTTAGAGAGGACGAAACGTGTGAAGTTGTCTACTTTTTGATGGCTGATGAATAATTTATGAAATCAATGTTCTACCTAAATGCATTTTGGCAGCTCCTGAAAGGCTTCTGTACATGTCGGATGTTTGAGTTTGTGCTTTTGTATGGACAGAGATCAGATGGCAAATAAAGCCATAATTTAAATAGTACTTGGCACTGATGAAGCCAAACACAAAACCATGTGTATTTCCAAGGAAAGTGGCATTAAAAAAAGGAGTAGTTAACATCTACATGTATATAATTGCCACCTTTATTTAATATGTACTTTTGAGCTATACTGTGCCATTAATCATTGTGCTGAACACATCATAATAATATTAAAGCTCTACAGGGGAAAAGAAAACTTAAAGTCAAAAAATTAAAATTTGATTTCCAGTAATATTTGGAATAGAACTACCTGTACCAACTGCACAGCCTTGCCCCTTACCCAGAGACTAGAGACTGGCTGTAAAAAGTCCAAGTACATCATTTTGCACTACAGTCAGTCAGCAGGAACTGGAAGTCACTGTACACATTGACCATTTTCCTTGCTTTCCAAAATTGGGCCTTTTTAAAAAATACTTACGTGAACAAAACTCTCTACTGGCCAAAAATTTGAAGGGGGGGGTGGGGGGGTAGATAAAGAGCCAAAAGTTTCCTGACGATTTTATGCCAATGAGGCTATATACCGAGTATATTATGTATTATTCTTCAAGTAAACAGTGAAATTAAAATGAAAAGACTTTATTTCCACAGTAAGTATATTTTATTCATTACATTAGTGAATCATATTAAGAAAATGGTAAGTTCTTAGAAGCAAACTGCAATATATTCATTATACCCAAGTAAAGAAATGATTTTAACTTGCTGCATTTGAGGGCACATTTTATTTTAGACTACAGTGTATGCTTGGATTAGAAATCCCAATTTATTCGCAAAGTATAACTCGAAGAAAATGCCTTTGTAATTTCTCAACACAGTATAATTAATATGCTACCTTTACTAACAAACATCAAGTTTCATTGTAAGAAATAATTATTAAGAGTGATCAGCAGAGTATTTTCTCTCCTAAAAATAATAACACCACTTAATTAAACACAGATAAAGGACGGGAGGGAAAAAACAAGGAAAATGAGGGTGCAAAGTGAAAAAAAAAAGTTCTTCATTGTTAAACAAAATTATTCAGTTCTTATCAGAACCACAACATGTATAATAGTGTGGCAAATATACATGCTGATGATAGTGTTTAAAGATTGGCAGTAGGGAGTTTAAGATGTCACTAATTTATGGTGACCGCAAGGTGGATTGCACCACATATGAAACTAAACTCTGGTTAAGCCCCTTTGCAAAACAGTGCCAAAATCCTTGTTCTAGGTACCCACCTGTGTACCAGGATTTGAGTACATTCCACGATTGGCCAGTCAAAAAAGACCTTATCGATTTGCCAATCAGGGAGAAAGAAAATCAAAATGCACTTCCGATAATTGACTCCTTTAGGGCCCAGAACAAGGATCTCAACGTTTCTTTGCAAACTTCACTAGCCAAGGTTGAAGTACATCTGCAAATGCAGTCTACTGCAAAGAGCATGTTAGAAACAACACTAGGTTTAACCCTTTTAGTCTCCAGAGTGACCAACATTAATTTTTGCCCAGCAATATCAATACATCATCAAGAGAAAAGGTTTAAAGGTAGACTGCGAGCAGCCCCTCTTCAGTCAGTCGAGTCTAAGTTCGGAAGGACTGGAGAGAGCAAAATGGCCAAGCTTCCCCTCAGCTTCTTGTTTTTTTCTTTCGCTCGCTTCACTTGATTTCCTTGCTCGCATGACCATCCTGAGGGACTGCTCGCAGTCTTGTTTAAAAGAGAACTGATAAAACTTATTGCCAAAAAGCAAACGCTAGATCTCTTATCGAATTCTCTCCACATTCTTTAAAGAAAAGTATTGAGATCAGTGTGGAGAATTTGTACATGGATATTAGGGCTTATGGGTTGACGCAGGTTGATCTGCATCATTTCCAGTAAACTTTCATCCCTTCCCCACTCTTCTTTGAGTGCCTCCCTTGTGGGCTGTACGAACTTACATGTACAGAATATTAACAATATCTGGTAATAACTACCAAATCAATATGTAATATAATTCAATTATATCTCAAAACATACACTTATTGTGATTTAAAGCAAGTCAACTGTTTGAGGAGCATTTCTTTCGTAATGGAGGAAAACCTTTGGCAACTAACACCATTATTGCATACGTAAAAAAAACTTTAAGGCTAGCGGAAAAACTTCAGCTTTTGAATCAACCATTCTTCGGACATTTCCTCTTTAGACCTCAACTCAAAAACCTATGATATAAAAATTATTAAATTAGCAATAATTATTGCTTGGTACTGCTGTTTCCCCAAGAAGCAGGAAGGGGGTGGTGGTCACCTTTTTCAGTGTCCCAAACTTTGCAAAAAAATAAGCACAACAAAGATCAAAGATGACAAGAAATCACTTCAACTAGATAGCTTCAAATAGCATCTTTCAGCAAAATCTCCTGGAGCATGAAATAAAAGGGCCATCCCGTAAATATTAAGACAGAATCCACCTTGAAATTGAGTAATTTTAATTGACAAAAACCTGTACAAGGTGTACCAGAATATTTTAAGCCAATAATTGTTGCCTTCTTTTTTACACTTTTCAAGGGCTATAGATGTAATTTAACAGTTATCTGTAATAACACCAAAGACAAGTTCTTATAGGAGCCTGAGAAAATAAATTTCAAATTTCAAAGGAATTGATAAAACACTGGTAAATTGTCATGCATGAGATTTCATATTTTGTGAAATTTGAAGCTTTTGAAGGTTGTTTTCTTGTACTCCCATAAGAACTTTTCCTTGGAGTTTAATTTCACACAACTTATTACATTTATAGCCCTCAAAAAGTGTAATAAAGAATACAATATTCTTGCACAAGGTTTTTGTCCACTGACAACCAAAATACTCAATTTCCTAGGATGGATTCCGTCTCAAAGGCTTTTGGGTTCCATAAAAATTGGGCAGGAGAAGAAGAGGTTAAAATGTATTTAGGGCTTTTTTCTCCAGAGGAGGGGGTGGATTTGAGTCCTTGTTTTCTAGATGTTTGATATAATGTGCCCTTTCAGATACACATACACACAGCATGAAATTTTACATTGTACAGGACAAACACAAAGCATTCATACTTACCTTTGTTGCCCCTAGCTTTCTAACAAGGTTTGTCTTTGAACCAGCATACATCATCTGCAGTTCAGGTTTAGTCCCTAAATTTGAAACATTGACTCATTTATCATAAACTGAAATTCACAAAGATAAAACCTTCCATCTATGTCTGTGGACTAGTTCACTTCAGAGGGTAGACAAGGCCACACAATAAAACTTAGAAATGTACATAATTCCCAATGTACTGTTATTAGGCACTTAAAATCAAACAAGGCTGCATATATAAATCATGGAACTATTCGCTGCAACAAGGCATGACGAAAATGCTTTTCAACAAGCCCATGGCTGAGCATATTTATACTACCTTGAGTTGACCAATGGGAAAGTGGCATAAATTGGCCCATACAAGTAATAATGTTATAAAAAAATCAGTACATGTTAGGCAATAATAAATATAATGTTGAAAAGAAGAGGGAATTTTCCAGCGAATTGAGAGTTCTGAACCTGCTGACCTCAACAAACTGTTATAAAATATTCAATCTTTCAGACAGCTTTGTATGATATTGTGAGAAATGTCAAATGAATGTAAATAATTTTAATAGTTTTTGAAAAATACACTTGTGCCAAAAAAATCCAAATTGAACTTTAAGTTGTATGATTACCTATACTAGTCTAATCAACACAGCTCAACATAGCTCAGTAACCTGTCCTTACCCTGAGGGCTGATGAAAATGAAAGCCAGTGGGTACGATACTCTGCCATCATCATGCTTAAGAACATAACTGTACAATACATAGCTGAAGAAGGTGATTAAGGAATCAAACAGACGTGTAAACAAACACTATACACTGCATGAGGTAAAATTGAAGCCATGTTTTACTCTGCATGCAGCGGAATTTAGGAACAATAGCACTAGGAAAGTGAAATGAGGCCAAACTGTCAACCCCCCCAAAAGAAGAAAGCGTTTAACAGCCTAGAACCTGACAACTTCTGCTGTCCATGAAAAAAACTTTTATGAACAAATTGCTAAGTCTCCCAGCCTGCATTTGCATGTAAAGGTTAGATCTATCTGTATCAAATAAAATGGATTAGAGTTATTTGACATTAAAGTGAAGGTTACCTTGGATTATGCCTTATGTTCATCATGATCAACCCACTCAAAAAATCAGTGTATTTTAATCCTACCCAAGTTATAGTCACCGAAAAAATTTCTAAACCTAGAAAGTCCTTTGGATCCCAAAAATGTCCAACCGAAAAAGGGCTTTGCATCTCCCTCCCTTAAAGCTGACAGTCTACACTGGGAACTAAGTATTGCTACTCACAATTCAAGCTGCCTTATTTTGGTTGCTATGGCAAATATCTAAAAAAAAATGGCAACTTAATATCACATCATCTTCACCATTTGCAAGAAATTTTTATATAATTTATTTTGTCTCTTTTGCTCAATAATTGAGCAAAAGAGACAAATTCAAATTATTTGTCTGGGTAAAGTAATTCATGTATAAGGCCTTGAGATGTCGCATGCACCACCAAATTCCACCGCGTTAAATTCAGGGAAGCCATGTTCATTATTTCAAACCCTCAATAAAATAATATTATTAACACCAGTCAAGAACACTTTCTTCCCTCTGGCAACCAAAATTTTTAATATCTGGTGACCATTTTATTAGGTTGTCAAAAGGTGACTTGGAAAAATGTTTAGCTTGGAGCACTCCTCGTAAGCACTTTAAAGCAAATTTAAAGCTATACTTTTGATACTGACACACTTTGTGTTCAATGAGACTCTATATATATGGTACTATGGTGACTTAAATTTACTGAAAGTGGTTGTAATCAATAAAATCATGGAAAAGTGAACAGCAAAACCTTGGTTTTATCGTACAATAGCCATGAAAGAATTATCAAAAAAGTATCAGGGTTCACAAAAAAAATTGTAACCATTTTTCAAGGACTTTTCAAGGGTTGCATTAGATTTTCAGGGACCACCTACTACAGTGTAGGAATATATTAAATTTTTCACAAATTATACAAAAGTGCACATTCCCAGTCTATTCTTATAAGGCTTTAGGGCTTGAACTGTTTGCTTCACCAACTTCTCTACATTTTTTAGTTCACTTGTCTTAAATTGATAGTTAATAATTTATTGTGCAGATGCATAAAACATTGAGCACTTTGTGTGAATAACCTTTAAATTCTCTGGGTTATGATTCATAATTATTCTGTCTTGGACAACCAAAAATCATCAAAAAACACTTCCCATGCCACTAAATTCAAAGTTGAAGAAAATTCAAGGACTTTTTAAGGACTTGCCCAGAAATTTAAGGACTTTTCAAGGAAAAATAGAATTTAAGGTCTTTTTGAGGACTTCCCCTAAAATTCAAGAACTTTTCAAGAATGGAAATCATGGTACAAAAAACATAAAATTTGGCAGAGAGCAGCAAAAGTAGGCCTTAAGATCAGATGTCATAGCCAGATCAAAATTTGATTGTGAAAGTTTTTTCCCCCTAACATTTTTATGCCTGGCAACCATATGCATTTTATTAGTTGAGGCAACAAGTTGATGTCAAAAACCTGTATAGTACAAAGATTAAGAATAGTAATTTAAATATTGTTGTTATGACCTCTTATCTGGCGCTTTGAAAACTACTTAAGACCAAGAATGAATAACACAAGGATACCGTGGTAGATGATCGGGTAACTCTTCTCTCAGATCGTCCACAGATATATCCTGTAATAAAACAAAAACTGACACAATAAATCAAGTACTTTTTCTCTACACCTACACATAAATCAAGTACTTTTTCTCTACACCTGTTTGATAAGCGTATGTTGATCACTATAATTAATTCTCTCGTATTCAGTAAATTAAAATTGTATTGTTCATCAGTATGGGCTAATACCACTAAGAAAAACATCGAGCTATTACAAACAGCGCAAAATTTTGCAGCCTGGATAGTTTCTGGAATGAGGAAATTTGATGTTACACTTATGCTTATAAAGCAGTTACAATGGCTACCAAAT
The DNA here is from genome assembly GCF_958299795.1 of Porites lutea. Taxonomy (NCBI): domain Eukaryota; kingdom Metazoa; phylum Cnidaria; class Anthozoa; order Scleractinia; family Poritidae; genus Porites; species Porites lutea. The sequence continues at coordinate 21,995,447 of NC_133207.1, forward strand.
TATTAAACAACTTGTGGTTAGAGATGCTACCCTGGTATTCAAATGCTTAAATGGACTTGCACCTCCATATCTTTGTCAGAAGTTTAAAACCAGATTGGAAGTGCACAACTGCAACACTAGGAATAGGGACTGCCTACATATACCACTCTGTAGGACGGCTGCAGGTCAGCGCGCATTACCTTCAGAGGCCAAAAGCTGTGGAATAGTCTCCCAGACGAGTTTCAGTCTATCACTAATTTAGATGTATTTAAAGTAAAAATAAAACAGCATTTTTAAGGGTATTTTTGGAAAACTAAGTTTTAGATACTTGACATTGTAAATTCAGCTGAAAAGCCTTTTTGAGGAGATTAATAAAGTTATTATTATTATTATTATTATTATTATTATTATTATTATTATTATTACATAAGCAACAACAAGGTTTAAAGATTTCTCTTGACTCAACATTCTCTGAAGTCAGCTTAACGCCCTTCCCACCAAGTTTCAAGTCTTTTTTTTAATTGTGGGGTCACATCATATTCAGTTACATGTAATAATAAAATGGGGGAGTTGACAGGGTATCTGACTAGAAAAACCACCGACCAGGAAATTTTACACAAAATACAGATTCTAATTTTCACTTTCAAAAATAAGGCTACACATGCACTTGCAGAACACAAATAGGACAGATAAAACGAAAACAGAAATGGACAAACTTCATATCACAAAGAAATTTAACTTTGTCATAATAAGACTACCAACCCTTGCTTGTACATCCTTCCACTAGGAAGGATGTAGCTGCAGCAGTCAATCTTTATCAGAATAAAGACCTTCTGTTGTCAGAAAATAAAATTCTACAGAACATTAATTATCTGGGTTGTAAAGATGGAATCAAAATGATGTCACAATCATAATATTAAATTTTGGACAATTTTAGCACTGACACAGCTTAATGGGGTCTTATGTGGATCCTAAAGTGATCGAGTGTTCTGTGGACAAATCACCCAAGATCTTAACGGTGGAAAACAATAACACTGAAAATTGGGCTAGGCTTCCTTGACAATGTTGCTAATCACTGCCAATCATGAATTAAAATAAGGGAAAACTTGCTTTACCTCGTGTTCCTCATCCAAAATAACAAGCTGCTTATCCACATCAATCTTCACTAGAAAAGAATTAAGAAAAATTGCAATATCTACATGTATGACATAACAGTTTCAGTATTAAATAGACCTTATAAAAACAAAGGAGCTATCTTTTCTACCAGTTAGTCCTTTATCAGAATCAAAAACAAAAGTCACAGGAAAAACCAAAAAAATTCCAAATTTGGCAAAATGAGACAAGTCCCAGCCAGGGAATTCCCAACCAAGTTCCCTGATTGGGACTTGTCTCACTCTTCCAAATTAATTGGGATTTTTGTGGGTATTCTTTAAATACCCTAAAATATCCAAAAATTGGAAATCCGTTTTTTTTTTCCTGTGAGTACAATAATTATTTAATTATTATTCTACAGTGTATTTACTTAATTTGATGAAGGGCTGACACTTAATGCAACAACAATTAACGGCTTGTGTACACTGTTGTGTCAGTTCTTCCTACAGTTCCCCTTTGTTAAACATTTGTTGTACTATAAAACATGTGACATTCCTCTCATGAAATACTCAGCTCTGAAGCATTGGTTGCCTCTTGTGTTATATGCCAAGTGATAAAATGATTTTGTTGACAAATAAAACCAATGTGAACAAGCCCTATGGCTGAAAGGCCACAATATCAATAAATAATAAAAAGAAAAATTTATGCAAATTCATAATGATCACCTAACGAAAATGATTTGATCTTTAAACAACTTCTCTTCACTAATTCCTCAAGAAATGTATTAAGATTAGTCTGGTCTGGAGAATTTGTGTGCGGACACTAGGGCTTAAAAGCAAAAGTTGCATGCAAAATCAGTGGTAATTGCTTCATTTTCATGGCACACTGTACTTTAGACAATTCTCTGATTTGAACAACGTACATGTAGGGAGGTCTACACCTGTCCAGCCCTCCCCTGGATCTTATTGTAATTTCCTCTTGCATGCCACAGACTTACTGATAATTGCAGCTGAAGTTTTTTCTTTACAAAACCTGAGTTTCCCTGCCTTCTCTATTACTTCAGGGTCAACATCACAAATGATTAAGTCGTCACTCTGGTGAAGGAAAAAACAAAAGTCTTAAAGTCAGTGTTCACTAGAGCTTTGTTTGAAAAGGTCCAATGAAACAATGAGTAGTAAGAGATATTGTTGAGATTCTATCTGGGAATGTTTTCTTTGTGCCTGTCCACAGATTGCAATCAGAAGTCACCGTCACAACTGCAGCATTATAAGAGCAATTGACAAGATGTATGTTTGTTCCAGTGCTTTTCAATAACGTATAAATTCTGAATTTTAAAAGCTAGCTAACAAGATTACGTTTTTCCCTGCTGTCAATTATAATTAAGATTAAAAGCAAATATGAAAATTGAAAGACAGAAACACACAAATGGATTGAAATCCAGTAACCAATCACAATAAATCACAGACCATGAACTTTTGAAATTGTTGAAGCGAACTTATTTTTCCTTTGCAAAGAACCTCAGACTTTGCATGCTTTTTACTATGGTGGAAGATGTCTGCATGCAGAGTTTCGAATCTCTACAGAAATACATGCATGCCCAAAGCAAGTGACATGTCGGTTGCAAGACAGGTAAATATATAATATCCTTCAGCTATCAAAATGTTTATACTAAAGAAATCTTGGTTGGAAAAGTCAGCCAAACAGGAACTCCATGTAATCTTTTCTTCTGCAGTGGCGGATCCGGGGAGGGGCCCGGGGAGCCCTGCCCACCTCCCCCCCCCCTTATTTTTACGCCATACTGAGGCCCAAAGGGCCGAAAAATTTTTTTTGGAGACCGAACCCCCCTTTATCTCAGGGTATGGACAACCGGGCCCCCTCCTTATCTGAAGGTCCACTGTTCAGAGATCTCTTTCGTCAAGTTAGAAACCTGGACGAGGCTGGATCAGTAACTTACAAAATGATAAAAATGTTATGGATAGGATTAACGGTTTGACCTGTTTCATCCCAAACCAAATGTGCGAAAAAGATGTTGTTGGCATTGAAACATTCGACCTGGCCCTAGTTGTTCAAAAGGTGGATAGCACTATCCACCGGATAAATCTCTATTCACTGGATAGCGCAATTGGTTTCCCTAATACTTATCCACTGGATGGTGATTTATCCGGTGGATAGCACTATCCAGCTTTCGAACAACTTGGGCCAGATCGGTTTACTTCCCACTAATCACATTATTGCCTATATAACAATAGCATACCGGAGTTTATGAGGAAACGTTTTATGCCAACAGTAGCTAAAACAATGCAAGATATTTGAAATTTTTTGTTGGAAAGTCAAGCCTACCGTCAATGGCAAACTTCAGCAATCAGCCTTGTGAGATTTCAGACTCTAATCTGGAGACCAGGAGACACGGTCCATAAATCTGGAGTATCCCGGATTATCCGGGAGAATTGACAGCCCTGAATAGTACCAACTCAGCAAGCCCCCCCTTTCCCCCTCGCCCCGCAGAAAAAGCACATTAATTTCGTTTTTTTCTCATACCCCTCAAAATATTCCAAAAATAAAAGGTGGCGACACAGCCACCCACATTAGAAACAACTTTCAAACCCTTGGAATATTAACTGGAATGGCCCTAGGTATTGGGCTTCAAGGTATGTTATGATAAAGACATGTAAACTGTTTCTTGTCAAAAAAAATCCTTCCAGTCTAATTAAAAAACACTTTAGGGTTTCTGCGGAAGCAAAACATAAGGTTAATCTTTAAAACCACAACCATCCATAAAAATCGAAAGTTATCAATCTGAGAACTGATTAAAATCAATGCTTTTAATCTTATTTATTATCAATTTTCCTATAACAATCGATTCTAAGATTGACATCGAAATAATCAATAATTTTACTTCATAGTTTGGGAACGCCTGCGTTGAGCTGCTTTGAACTAGCCAAGGCATATTTCTACAAATACGCTGACGAATGCCGTTTTTACAAGGCAAATGTGGCCAATATACCTCAAACAAAGACAAAGAAAAACCCGTTCACTACAAATTAGATTTTTAAGCAGCTATTTTCCCGATAAAATAGGAATTGGCCAACTTACCATCTTGTGATTTTCATTGATCCTGGTTCCGGCCGGACTGCGGCTATGTGACCACGCAAAAAGTGTAGTTGGGTAAGACTGGGCGAAATATGCGAATGAGCGCCCATCCCCGAGTTAGCGCCCATCCTAAAGGCAGAAAAAGTTAATAAGCGCCCAGCTTAGAATAAGCACCCACCCCCACCCCCTTTCCCCTAACCCCCGCCAAAAAAAATTGAATAGGTACTAACAACATTAACAAGAGCCTTAAAATGTACCCCCCCCCCCCCCCCCCTCCAGCATATGTGCCTACATTCACGCTACATTCCTGGTAGTAGATTTAGCTGATAGGTTTCCGGGCCAAGCTTTGTACGGGTAACATTTTGTTGTTGATAAAGAACCAGTAGTTTGACAACTTCTACATAGAAGGCCAGCCCCTTGTCTTAATGTTTCGACCCCCTCACGTTTTGTTCCTTTTCAAAATTGACCCCCAAAATCAAGCCTCTTAGAAAATTGCACCCCCTCCAAAAAAACCCCGGCCAAGCCTGGGACGTAATAAACGTACGGTCCCTTACATGTAACAACCGAAAAACTTTGCTGGCTTCCCAGAGGCCAAAAATAACAACCGAAAGTTCCTATTTTCCCTCTTTCGGTACTCACATGCAAGTTTGAGATTATTCCTTAGACACTTTGAATTAACTTCTCCTATTTTCTAATCAACCAATCGAAATCCAAGATATCGATCGACCTTAAAGTACCTAGAAAACCTGCCAGACCGGTTAAATCACTTAAAAAAAGCACATAGTCCCTAGGCCTCATTAGAGACCTTTAGATTCTAAGACGAGTACGACTAGGAGTATGCGCGGATTTTCTCGAAGATTTTCTCAATACTGAGTCATGTGCGCACGCGTGAACCAGGGTCATTTTGGCGGCAAAACGGGATAGTCGTCGTCATTCTACTTCAAGTTTTAGCGACAATGTTGTGTTATGGGACAAAAGTTATAGTGTTATAGGTTTTATTATTTCGCGGCTGGCAGATAGCTTAACCTCCTCCAATCAAGATAACACTGCTAATTCAAAAAGATGTACAATGAGCTATCCGGGGTGTCTATTATTTGAGAATACGCGCGAAAAAAACTTTTAGTTAAATCTCGTACTCGTAGTCGTTCTCGTCCTAGAATCTAAAGGTCTCTATTATTACGAGTGGCTAAAGCGTCTCGGGTCACGTGGTCCAAGCGAAAATTAGCCTCGGATAAGTCACCGAAGTGAATTGACCGAGAGGGAATGGGAAAACGCTGTACAAGGAGACTAGGCAAATTTCTCCGCATGATAAAGACAAAAAGCCATGACATCATCTATGTCAAACCGGTTGAACCAGCCAAGAAAAGCACATGACCTGATTCCTTCACATTGTATTCATGAGATAAAGAAAAAAGGCTATGTCGTCAGCAGGGGCGGATCTAGGGGGAGGGTGCAGGGGGTGCGCACCCCTCCCTGAGATGACCTGCGGTTTTCTAATACAACTGGTATTCTGCAAAAAAAAAAAAAAAAGAACTATGTGGTTTATTGGTGTTGAAGTAGAGCAAGAGACGAGTGCACCCCCTTCTAAAAAAATCCTGGATCCGCCCCTGGACCGTCATCGGCGTTAATATACCCCCTGCAAGGTCCTGCAAGTTAATGAGATTCCCCCTTAAAAAACGGAGATGCCGGCCCCTACACCGCTACTATGTTGGCCTTTATAATAATAATAACTAATGAATTTAGAAATTTGGCCTTCTAGAATCTTGAATTCAGGCGTGATTTCGGCATTGTAAAAAATTAAATTCAGGTTTTTATCCTTTCGAAATATCGAATAAAGGATTTTGTAACACGAAAATTTTGAACTCACGATTTTGGCTTTCCATTATTTTTTTGATTCAGGAATATTGCATTCCAAAAACTTGACTTCAGGAATTTAGCTTTCCAAAATCTCGGATTCAAGATTTTGGCCTTCAGGAGGACATTCTCCGCCCTTCATTAAAAGAATTTAAGATTTGCCAAGCAGAGGGAAATTGCTATAAAGTTTACCTTATTATTTTTGGGGTTAGAGGACCGAGGAACATAACCGTCGGGTTACGTTTTCGAGTGGACTACGAGGTTCTTCCTTCAGGGCACGGAAGGGGTTTCGCGTGAGACGTGAATTGGCCACTAAACAGAGCGTATATCGGGAAAAACTCATGAAACACAGTTGTGATTTGTGAAATATATGTTCACTGTGACGCGTGATCCTTTAACATTGTAGTCCGTGAATCGAGATTTCTACCGATAAAGCAGGTGCAAGCGTCATAACAAAGGCTCGAAGTTAAACTGTGTAAAAGTGGAAAATTGTAGAGCTTCGATTTTACAGCGGTAATTTTCATTGCCAGTCAACTTTGTAGCCGTCAAACAAAAAGAAAAGGAATCGCCATATTTATCGTTTCCTTCTCATCAAGGGGTCGTTTAAGACCAACTCTTATATAGTAACCACTTAGATCATCGATAGACTTGATCAGTTCGTCACCTAATCACGTGATTAGAAAAATAACCCCAAAAGGTAACGTGATACGTGAATATACGGAAATTTAACCCGTGACTCGAGATTCAAGCACCCCCTTCTACGCCCAGTTCCTTGGACAGCTTTGAAGGAACTACTTTTCAAGTTTAATTCGGTGAGCTTTGAAAAGGAATGAACGCTTCCCTGGCGAATGTCATGTCGGCATAGAGGGCTGCTAGCAATATGCACTGATTTTTGTCCAGTTCAGGTACTCTGGCAATTCCAACGACATCACTGCATTATCTGACTTACTACACGTCAACTCTCAATGCAATTTAAACGTCTGATATGACCATGGCGATCAAATTACAATTCTCACAACGTTATCGGTACCGTGTTTTAATTGAAATTCATTTAACGCCTAGTATTTTCCTCAAGAAATTGTCAATATGAGATTATAGATGTCTTGCTGATTATTAATCTGTTCCAATCTTTAGTAAGACCCTTTAGGCGCTTGGTGGATCATGCGGTGATAACATAAACTTTCAATGTTACAACAAAACTTAATAATAGCAAATTTCTGCCTCAGTTTCACCTTAACCGGCAACAGATGTCAAGTTCATGTTATATAATGCTTCGCTGAAATGGCGACAAAAACTGTTGGAAGCCGATCATTTAACGCCCTGAAAAACTGACCTTTGGGCTATATGAGAAAGAAAGCTTGGTTTCTTCCACTTTAATTATTAGGCTAAATTGCACTTTCAAAGAAAAGAAGGAACTGTGTTAATAGATGACAATTCCACCCTTGAATTTTTTCGACCCTCTGTTTTGTCAATGCACCTGCTATAGAGACCACATCTTCCTGTTTAGAAAGTTGTGACGGAATATTCATATAAGGTAAACATGAATCAAACTATTGCTTATTTCGCACCCTGACAACTTCCTCCTTGAAAATTTAGAGATAATAATCAGTTTAAGATGAATTAATCATGCTAACTATTGTTGGCATTATTGCTTTCATCTACACTTAAATTTAACAAAGGTATATCATTTTTAGCGACACTCTTGGTATCTAAGAAATGCATTCACGCGCCAAAAAGGACTGACTCTCAGATGATAATAATAAAAGAATATAAATCGGGGGAAATAAGATAAAAAGGGGGACTCTTACATTGAAGTTCAGTAAAGCGGTCGTTTTTGTGGGAGATCTGTCGAAACCATCATGTTCTCTGTTGGAGGTTCAGAGGCTGCTTTTTGAGTGCTAAGTAAGACAAGTATAGTTGCATAGCGACTGATTGTTGAGAAAAATAATGAAATTCCTCGTACGCGCATGTGGCAATGGATTTGAGTGATGGAAAGCTTGGCATGCGTGCTTCACAGGAAAGCAGTTGTAGCATGCCGCCTCACTCGAAGTCGGTGAAAAAGTTATGATTTTGTAATTGTTTTCGATTGTAATTGTCATCGGAGAACTATGAGGGATAGGAAGGTGAGTGCAAATTCAATAAATTCAGCTCAGAAATGCATCGCTTTCTTAAGGGAAACCTCTCGTTACATAATAATTTTCTGGAGGTTTTGTGCTCACCATAAACCGCAAACTAGTTATTATTGTGATGAATACTATTAAAACCCTATTCCCTTACTTTGGATTTAATATATATTCAGTTTAAATGACAAAGCTTGAAATCACTGTTTCTGAGCTGGAGCAAATCTTCCTCAGAAGGCCTTTGTTAAAGTTGTGATCACATTCAGGACTAATTGTATGGAAATTTGATATAATTTCCTTTTTTCGCACCTTTAAACATGATAATAAATCAATTCTTGCTGTAAGAATGTTGCTTTCCTTTCCTTATGAACGCAGGTTCGTTTTTACGACAACGCATACCACGCGGGTACTGCAATTCGAGGACTCTAGGTTACTTTCTTGATGAATCGAAGGCCGAACAGCAAAAGCAATTTCTAGAGTCGAGATCCTCTCTATCCCTTAACCCATTAGGAGATTATCGTCGATGAAAATGTTCACGCCATTATTGCGAAGTTTGAAGCTTTTTTTGTAATCCGAAGTGCAAAAATTCACTGCCAGTAACCACTTAATCACCCTATTGCGCAAACGCCCATTTGGGTGTTACTTCATCTGCCTCTCTCATGCCAGCGCCCGACCAGCAGTACACGTGAAAATATGTGTCTCATCTTGCTCTGACCATTGTGATAGATAAGTCGCTTTTTTATTCGATTCGTAAAAGGAAAAGAAAATTGTCGTCAGAAGAAGATATAGATACAACTGAATTGAAATTGTCATTTGTGATACTTTGGCACTTTATACCGACCGAGTCGTTGCGCCAAATAACTGTCACTGCTTAATAAAATTATTCGCCTTAGTTATTTGTCTACATATACTTTCATCCTTCATTGAGCATGCTCTATCGATCTTCGAAGGGACAGTCTTTTATTATTAAGGTTCATGTTTTAAGTATAATGACAAACTACGTTACAACCTTTTAGCATTTTTGGCAGACATAAAAGTAAAATTTGTAAATTTAATTAAGGTCACATAATTTATTAGACAAAACTAAACCTGGCTGCATTGTTTTTCTTTTCGTTTACTCTATTGTTATATCATTTGCTCAAATCTAATTGTGTTTCCATAGCACGGAAGTTTATTCCTCGTATCACAGCATTTGAGGCTATTCATGTTACTCTGACCTTAGGCAAGGCAGCCAGAACCACTCTAACATGTCAAATTTAATCCGCCCTGCTCTTAATTGTAAACATAGCAGCCGCCTAGTTGAGTTTTCCTTCCAATTCTGCATAAGATCATCGCGAAAAAAAAAAGATAAGGACACGCTCTTCCTTTTTTTCCATTTAACTTTTACTCTATTCTAATTCAAGCACAGCACGTGTCCCTTTAAAAAGTTTGCTTACCATAAAGAAAAATGAATAATCGGGGAAATTTTTTCTTTAACCTTTTGATCGTTCGCGACTATAATATTATAAAATGTATTTGACCATGGAGAGTGTAAAAAACTGATTTATTATCTTCGACAATGAAATTATTTGTTAAAAATATTAAAATATAGACTTCCAAGATAGAGCTGTCCTGGAAGGTATGACAGTTTTGCTGAAAAAAAAAAGATACTTTATTTTCTAAGCCCCCACATCGCCATTTTTCGGTGTAATTTCTGTCTGTATCACTGTCCTCAGCAGAAAACTTAAATCCTGTAAAGCCGTTCCCTCTGATATAAATTTCACTTTTTCCAAAATTTAATCATCATTTCAAGTTATTACGTTTTGCCGATAACCCTTGGCCATATGGAACGAATACTTTGCGTTCAACTTTGCGAACCTAATATCTGATACGTTTTACTGAGTTATTCCTAGCCCAACTAACTGCGCTTTCTTCGTGGGTCAGTGCAGGTTGTACGCCCTAGGGAAAATAAGTGGCAATTTTGAGGCAAAACATTTGCCTTGGGAATTATCCAGAACGAAACAATATTTACAAAACGCTCTATCAGAAAGAAGGTTCCTGAGTAGAATGTAATGTGATTTAGTACTGCAGAGCAGAGGATAAAAGCACATATCCTCCATACATTATATAATTTTGAGTAGTTAGCTCAGATATAACAATACGAAGGTGCCACTGGAAGCTGCGTTAAGGTCCATTTATGGGGTGGGTTTACAGTATGATATGTGTGATAAGCGAATTGTTAACATTTGTAGAGGCAGATCAGACCACACCATTGGGGAAAATTCCCCCGTACTCTTCACCCTTCCATTTCGATTACGTTCCCTTTTCATGAAGACAAAGGCACCGGCTTTTGAGAGTAACCACCCAATGAAGAGATATAAATATAAACCTCGGCCTCCAACTCAACAGGTTGGTGCTCTCCCAACTGAGCAAACCGGCCGGCGGCTATAGATAAGGGTTGAAAAGAATCATCTGCATTTTGCCATTAGCTAATTTAAATCATAGGCCAGGATCCGGAGGATTAAGGCCTTCAAAGGTTTCCTAAAAGTGTAAGCTAAAAGTGCAGCCATTTCACTGAAGAAACGAAAAACGAAAGGCAGATGATATTAGGTTATTGCAGTAGACGAATATTACATGATTTTTGTTTTTTTGTTTTACAGGCAACGACACTTGAGAAACATTAGGAGATTATGTTGTCTTCAGCTGGTCAGTCTGAATTAGATGCTTTTACAAAAGCGGTTGTGGATGAAGAGAATAAAAGTCTTTCCGTTACAATGTCAAATGATACCCCGAACTTTATCACCTCATATACTGCTGGAATACATAGCGTCGGGAAAAAACAAGGACAGCAAAAAGACAAAGAAAAGGGCATTGTATTGAAAAGTGTTTATTATTCAGCAAAAGAGAGTGGATCAAATTTATCAAAATTCAGCAGAGGGGCAGAACGTCCACAAAGTACTACTCAAACTACAGGGGAACTAACCATAACCCAAGAAACAAACGTATTCCACCCGAGTGACATGAATAATGTTTCAACTGGACATTCAGATTCTTTGGCAGGTTGCAGGGGTCCTTTCCTCCAAAGACTACCGGGCGTGTTTTTAGTTCGGGACTGTTCAGCTACCTGGAAACTACAAGAACCAGGTTTTAAGCAAGCTAGAACTTCCTACACGAGATCTCCAGCGTGGCCTTCGGCTGGTTTTAAGAATCAGCTAGAAAATCCATTAGTAGAAGAAAGGGTTGGTGGTTTTGGTGCAGAAAAAATGGACCAGTTGCTCTGTGATAGCACTTATGTACCACAAAACAGTCCCTCTCAGTTGAACCGCAACCATGAAAGCCACCAACGTTTCCCAATGTCTCGACGCAGATCCTCTTATGAGTTCATCCATGCTTCCACTCATTATCTCCTCCCAAGCCTCACCACATCAGAAAAATCACCTGTGTGTTCTAAATCCATGGAGCAATATACCCCAAAGTTACCAGAAAGTCATTCCCGGTCGACATTTGCTTCCAATAGCTCACATTCGTATAAAAAGCAACAAGAATGTGGCAACTTCAAAAAGAAGAGGGAAAGTTTCGATGATGAGCCGATCGGCTTGAACCCGTTGATTACATTGGAAAAACACACACCTTCAAAGAAAGGAGAACAGCGCGTATATTCCCGAAGGAATGGCATTGGCACCAACGAGGATGGACAGAGTGCCCAGGTGAGCCCAGATTGCAGGAACGTTGTGTTTGATTCAAGGTCAATCTCAGTCTTCCCAAGGCCAGGGCCCTCTAAAGTGCACAAAAATTACCCGATCCGCGAGAAAGCAGAAAGAAAGAAACAAAACCAAAATCCTTCCGGCAGGCAACGACGATGTCAATTGGGAAATGCTTTCTCGAGCGGATGCTTTTCAGAACTTGCAGCTCCAGTTGAGGGAAATGGTTTCTACATATCTAAAACAGTGTCAAATCAGCAGTCTAAATTAAGTGACTCCAACATCAGTACACTTGATTCCGACCTGGATACGCAGAATGAAAATCAGAATTTAAAGGAGAAACAGTTTAAAGACAATAACTCCGCCACGGCAATTTCACTCTTACCAAAGGATGTTACAGAATCCACATTAGAATTTGCCAAAAGGCTCAACAGTAAAAAAACTTACATCTCACCGATTTCAAAAGCAAAGAACTACAAGTGCTACCTTATTGGGTGCTCCAAAGAGTTTCCAAAACTAGCCCAATTGTTTCTTCATCTAAGACATCACTCAAACCAAGAACCACCAAGGTTTTATCTTTGCCCTTGGAAGGGCTGTGGAAAAAAGTTTAAGCGCCGCGACGAAAGGAAACGTCATTATAGATGCCACACGGGTGAAAAACCTTACAAATGTGAACACTGCGGCAGACATTTTGCACGACTAGATCATCAAAAAAGTCATCTGAAGAATATACATCATGTCATGGGTGTTGCCTATAAGATGGGAAGGGCAGATTCATCTTCGCCAGGGAGATGAATCGATGTTGCGCCTTTGCACTGTTTCCGTAGAAGAGTGTTTTTGCCAAGCTGCTTTTTGCACATTACATTCTAGTGTATGGAGGGCACCATGGAGTCACCTTGCTAAAAACTGGCATTCTACTCCGGGATGCTGCAGATGCTGGATTTAGACGTTGCCGTTAACCCTACTTTAAAGCATGAGACCAGATTAAGTTGGTGATTCATATATTAACACAATTCTGTCGAATCTTTACTAACGGTACACTTTCTTTTCTCGGATTCCATTCCGTTTGGTTTGTTCATGATAGAGACAAAAGGTATTTGTGCTTTAAACTGTTGAACTGATGTAAGTATTTTGTCATCTTTTCGGGTGAATATTTCAAATTTGGAAGATTTGTAAATTATACGTTCATTGACGTCATTTACTCTGACGTCAATAATTGTATATTGCATATTGCAATACACCCATTTGCGTCACGAAACACAGCGGCGCGGTGGCTTAGATAATTTTGGCTTGAGTGCAGAAATCAAGAAAATGTCTGAAAAATTCAATGATAGGCGACGACAAGATGATACCAACTATATGCAAATGCTAGTCGAGGGATGACTTTTTGAGGAATACTTTCAAGAGAAGAAAAATCCGTTCATACTCTAAAACTTTTGAGAGGAAGCTAAGGCAAGTGTTTTGAAGAAAGTATCCGTGGAGATAAGAATGTTAGTAACGGAAAGTAAAAGGAGAAGGTGGTCCTTCGAGCGAGTCCTGACGAAAGGGACAGCCCCGAGCATGATACGGTCCTGAATACACCACACTATTCCCCGGGAATGCATTAAGCGCTAGTGCCAGTTGATAAATCTCTATCAAGTAGGAAAAGTAATCGGTTTCCCTGTTTTCTATCCATTGGATAACGATTTTAAAAGAAAAAAGCAATGCCGAGAATTGATTTCCGCGAAGAAGCCAAGTTTTGTTTTTTCTATTTCAAGGTGGTTCAAACTTATAGTATTTTGGCTCTATTACAGAGCTATAGAAACGGAAACGATATTTTAGAGGAAGGCAAGTTCGTAATAAAAAATATAACTAGAATACTAGATAGGTAATCAGTCAGAAACAGGTCTCATTCTCTCTGTGATTACCCACTAGAGAGCAGAGCAATTAATTTTGGTTTTCCAGTGTTACTAACATTACCAAGATCTTATCACCCGATCTCTCTACCCCTCTTCAAACGGCATTTTCCTTTGTGTTTTTACTGACTTGTTTCTAGGCATAATAATCCCTATCAATTTTAATATTATTTTTTCAGCATGACCTCCGAATGAATAATTTAATTACCCCAAATTTACAACCAAATCTATTTTGGTCTCTTCTATGCATATCACCAGAACTAGATCAATACATGCATTTAACTTCTGTCTTGTAACGTGAAAATCACTGATTGCTGGCATCATTATTTCAATCTAAGTTTACAAGTCATGTGCCTTTATGAAGAAAAGTATGTCCAATTTTCCTTCACCAAGGTGACTAGCCCTTTTGTATACTTGTTTTTACATTTTGTCTACGTTTACGTTTTCACGCCACAAGCTCATCTGTCATAAGTCCTTCTCAAATAAAATCTCATTAAAAAATGAGGTCAGAGATTCTAAATCAATAACAGGGCTCAAGAGGTATTTTGAATGGTTCAGCTTACCTCCAGGCAAAAAGGTTGTAATTACCAAGTGTGAAAATTGTAAATACTTTCCGAGTGAGAGGTTTCGATGTATGCAATGTGCAGAGCCTTCGTTATGTGCACCTGGGTGTATCATGCTGTGTAAGCAGTTACATTAATGTGTTACTCAATTTGATGGCAGTTTCCACACCGCTTGAATCTTCATAAATTTCGTGACACAGTTCCTTTAAAAGCTCACATGCCGGAGGGCCCTGACCTAGGTTCCACTCTCTAACCCTATTAATTAACACGTTAGACGAAAAAGCTACCTTTCCTTGTCTACCCTTCGCATACTTCAACTCGTGAAATGCCTACCTTTTTATATGCAGTAAGTTGGCCAAATTTCAGCCAAATTGGTTCACGGGTTGCCGACTTGGAGTTTAAAACGTACCCTCAACTTGCCCTGATTTTCATTTTCCCTTGATTTTCATTTTCAAGATTTTTGGCGTCCTATTACCCGTGATGAGATTATAACAGATTATAACACCAAAGCTGTCAATGTTGAAGCATACCAGAAAAGGGACAACAATAGTGACACAGCAGGAAAAGGTTACAAACGAAACCCGACAACAGATGAACAATTTATTTCAAAGGCTCGGCCAGATGGAAACCTGGACTGGACTGGACTCGACTCGGGGGTAATTTTTTTTATGGGGGCGGGGGGGGGGGGGGTGTATTATTTTACGATTTAATTACACAAAATCCAAGGCCTGGTTATTCAGCGAAACCGAGATTGTGAATTCTAAACATGTAAATAGTGAATACGCCATATATGGGTTGGTTGGTACGCACAAGAAACAGGTCATCAGTTTTGTTAATTTACGTAACATCCACTCCTGCTATTTTCTTCAACTTTCAAGTGAAACGTGACGGCCGTGAGTCAAACAGAGCGACCAATCTAAGCCCCCCACCAAGACTAAAAATGACAGACATAAAACACAACCAACAAACAACAGAGAAGAGTAAAGTCTATACAATACTATCCCCTTTCCCACCCCCCCCCCCACCCCACCCCCCCGCAAAAAAAGGAAAAAATATAGCCTGTTGGGGAAAGGTTGAAAACGTGATTTTTTGCAGACTAGAAAAAAATAATACAACCCCCGCCCCCACCCTAAAAAAAAAAATTACCCCCGAGTCCAGTCCAGTCGAGAGTCCAGTCCAGTCCAGAGTGCAATCCCTGTTTTCCATCTGGCCCAAACGCCCTGCTCTTTGTCGAGAAAGCATCATTAGTTATTTGCGACGGGCAGTTTTCATTTTGAGCCAGCCAACTTTTACTCGATACATTTTCTAAAAGTTCGACACTTCGGGAAAAATCGACAACAAACCGCTTCCTGGAGTTTTTCTTGAAGCTGCTCTCCCGTTACAATAGACTTTCAAAAAAGTCCTTCGTCCGATTTTTATATGGCGCGGGACCTGTCGCGAATTTTTCGCTCGCTTGGGCGCTTCGCGGCCTAAAAAGCTCCCTCCGCTCGCTAAGAAACTCGTGAAATTCGATTTCGCGGTAGTTTCAACGGGTTTTTCAGAAGCTTTGTCATCTTTTCGACATTTTTTGCTTGATTGTAGTAGGAGCCCTTGTCCGTCTCTGCTAATTTCGAAGCCCACACTTTGCAAAACGATTTTGTCGTCTTCTTTCGTCTTGGAGTCAAGGACGAAAACGGACAAGCTCTTTTATCTTCTTTGGAGGCATTCACTTCCAAAACCCAGGGAAAAACAGTGACCACTATTCTTGTAGACCACTATTTCTGTCAAATTGAGTGATTAGCTTGGTTCAAAAGCGGCATGCGTATCAAGTATGACAGGACTTGTCAACGATCAATTAATATAATTATCATAGAAAAAACTTTTGCGTTCCATAAGTTTGCACAGAAAAAACATTTTTTTCCTAGGATTTTTTTTTTAAAGAAAGCTCTTGATGAGCTCTACTTTATCATGTAAAAATTGAAAATTTCGAAAAATGATGATGTTTTTACTCTGGATGATACCTTAACGTATGCAAAGCTGTCCACTCAAGTGTATCGTAAACTGTCAAGCCACAAAGAGTAAAATCTCTCATGTTCAATACAAGTGTTTCAATTTCTTCCTATACAATCGATCGTACTGAGCAAAGAAGTCATTTTGAATGGGTATACAGATGTATGTACTGCCGCACTCGCTCCTAGCTTCTGATACCAAACAAAATTAATTAATAAGTAAATTACCTGCCTTTGAGGTGTAGCTTATTTTTCGCCAGAGATTGAAGAGAAAGTCGTCTTCTATTTCAATTCCAAGCTAATTCTAAGACTAGTGAGCCAAAAATGTAGATTTTTCTCTTTACATTCGCCAGACTGTTGTTTGGTGGTTTCGGCTACTTTTGATGTCGCGTGAGTCCAGTTGTGGCCACCCAATTCGGCTGATGAAATCAGTTGAGCGAAAAATCGTGGTTGAGATGAACAGAATTGTAAAGGTGCGTTCTAAGATGCTTGTAGCATTTCAGAGGTCTAATAGCAATCACGGTAGACGTAAATTGTAACAAACTTTCTGCTTATTCTTATTCCAAATACGCGGCCAATCAAGGGCGCCCTGATAATGAAACCTGATTTTGTGATCCTAACCATAGAACTACTAACTACGTCCTAACCATCCTTTTAATAAAAACGAATAATAATAATAATAATAATAATAATAATAATAATAATAATAGGGGTAGCATCAAAAGGCTAACTTGACCACAAAATCACTCACTTTATTTGCTATTACTTATTTATGTAGTTATTTTTGTAATGAAAGATTCTAGCATCGTCTATGCTCAGTGTTTCAAAGACGCGTAACGAGCTTACGTGCAGACTTCTCCTTTCTTCTTTGTCGCGTTCGGAACATCAAAGAAAATAATAAATTATAAAGTTTCAAAAGGACCCGAGGTGGCGTTAAGGGTCGTATTTAGCAAATTGTTACACAAACAGGATCTGCCCCTTGGTTAAGCAGCTAACCTTATTAGTCTAGTATTTGTTTTGGCTTGAAAGGACCCCACTATACTGTTCACTTTTAGAGTATCTTTGAAGAGAGTGGTGTTCTGTAAAGAAGACTGTCTTGCGGTCTGAATAAGAAGAAGCACTGATCTTACGATAGCCGTCCTTTCCTTTACTTTGAAGTTTCATGGTAACGTACAGTACAAGCAGGTATGTTTAACAAACAAGCTAAGTAAGGTTTTACTTAAAAACAGAGCGAGAAACTCGACAACGACAAAGTTATTATTAATACATACTAGGCTAACAAGCAACTCAGCTGGAACCTTTCCCTGTAGAATCGTTTTCGAGGAGGTGATTGCAATATTTTCAGCTCAAGCATGATAAGGCAACAGTTTATTTGTATTTAATAATGAGAGAACTTTGTGCAGTTTCGTTAGGTCGCTTATTTAGATAGCGATAGCCCCATTCATAGCACCGTATGATTAATCAACTTGATTATGAGTCAAAATCAGCAGACTGAAGTGTTTTAATTAACACATATATCACTTGATGACCGTAGATAAGTATTGTTCGTAGCCGGAGGGCTGGTTCCAGAAACCGCTCTATCACGATTTTGCATAAACAGTGTTAACGGTCTACAGTTATGTTTTGTATTCCCAACAATCATAAAAATTACTTGGAATTTATTATATAGCACTAACAATTCCCATTTCAATGAAAGTTTTGAAAGCATAACCCATTAACCCCTTTATCTGCCCCTGCTAACCAGTGCTAGTGGAGATTAACTAAAGAAAGAAAATTAAGACTTCCCTTCAAATTTGACGTCGTCTATGGCGCAAACAAAAGTGGCCTTCATTAAGCAAATGAACTTTCCCCTTGGAGCCTAGTGGACGCATCCTGCATAAAGGACTTGCAATGAGCTCCACAAGGCCGATGAGGATTTCTTATTTCTTGAGATCTTTGCATCAATAATCTTTGTTTTTTGCCTTGACTATTTTAGAAATCAAGCTTTCCTTTATCTAAATGGCTAGCGGACTACAGGGAAGAAGGAAAGAGAGTACCGTGGGTTCTTCGTCCTGCGAAACCGAATTAGAAAATTTTCTCAAAGCTGTAGTGAACGAAGAGTATAAAAGCCTCACTTTTCCAGAAACAATCCTTTCCTCAAATTTTACTCGTTCAAACGTTCCAGGAGAATGGGAACCTTGCATCCTAGTACAAAATGTTTATTATTCCTCCAAAACGAATGGCTGTCAGTTATCTAAATCATGCAGCCTGTTGGAAATGAAGTTAGACAACCTTGAAAACATGAAAACAACACACGACGAATCCCATCTAAAGGAGCCTGGCAAGCGTCATCGAAGGCAGGGTAAACAGTTGTCTGGTGTAGGAACCTTTACTGCAAAAACAGCAAATAACAGTTCTCAGCGGGAGTATCCAGCCAACAGAACTCATCAACAACATGAAGGATATTCATTTGTAGGAGCATTACCCAATGAATCAAATTACTCTGATTTCTTGGGTAATAACAGCAATGTTGAAGATCTGCCCTTAAGAATGACAGGGACGTCTCTTATTTATCCAATAAGGGGCGCTGTGCGACAGCCCGAGATGCAACTCCTTAAGACGGAGAACACGTGCACAAGACTGGGTTCGGAATCACATACAAAGAAAGTAAATGACGCTGGACAACAGCCCGAGATGCAACTCCTTAAGGCGGGGAACACAATACTAAGTTCGGAATCGCATACAAAGAAAAAACAAAAATTTAGCATGGAACCTGAAGAGAGACTCCTCAAAATAGGTTTGGCAGCAAGCTACATTTACCCAGATGTCGAGCAACACGAAGTGAATGTTGTTAGGCAACAGCCGGAGAAGCATCTTCTTAAGACAGGGAACACAAAGCTGGGTGTGGAATCGCACACAAGCAAAAAACAGAAATCTAGCTTCGACCCTGGAGAAAGAAGCTTTAAAATAGGGCGGGCATTAAGCTACATCTACCCATACGCCGAGCAACACGAAGAGAATGGCGTTGGGCAGCAGCCCGAGATGCATCTTCTTAGGGCGGGTCAAACAAGGCTGCTTGTGGAATCGCATACACCGAAAAGGCAAAAACTTAACTTAGAACCTGAAGGAAAACGCTTTAAAATAGGGCTTGAAGCAAGCTACACAGATCCAGATGGCGAGCAACAAGAATCGAGTGGTTTTGAAAGAAAGGGCGCTGATAATCATATACTGATCAATAGCTACAACATAAAAAATTCATCAAAAAAAAGCACTTTGATAACAATGGATAATAGCACAAATTTGCAACAAAAGGGCGATTATTTATACATCTGGGAAAGAAAAAAGCAAGATGCAGCAACAACCCCAATCACGGAAAGCCATAGTTTAGATTATTCACCGCAAACGTTTCCTATAAGCCCAATGCCATTCAGTATCATCTCCAATCGGCGCTCGAATGAATTCTTTCAAGAGTCGTATTTGTTCTGCCGCCAAGAGGGCAACACAGGAAGACCATATTTATGTCCTTGGCGGTGTTGTGGAAAGCGGTTCCGTCGCTCTGACGAAGTAAAACGCCACTATCGATGTCACACTGGTGAAAAACCTTTCATATGCCAATATTGTGGCAGAGGTTTTTCGAGGTCAGACCATCAAAAAAATCATACACGAAAAACACATTTTACCGTACATAGCTAAAACATCTTGCATAGCCTCACTGAGGTATTTTTCTAGGTCACATTTTAGCTGTGCTAAGTTTCAAAACTTCCTAAAACTACCAGGAACACCCAGCCACCCAGTTAGCTTTCCATAATTGATGAATAAGCGACGGTTTGCGAGCTGGAGGCCGCTGGTTCAAACCCCAAATTTACACTCACAAAGGGGGGGCATATTTACTCATTTCTTTTATTAGAATTACTTGCAAACTGCACCATAAGCAGTATCACTGGCAAAAGTCCTTCAACCATTTTTATGGTATTCCCGAAACGTCCTGAGGTGAGAAGCCATTTTTATGGTATTTGTGAATTTTTTTTTAACAGAAACAATGTTACTTGGTTCTGTTACACAACTCTGGTGTCCAAGAGAATAGAAAGTCAAGTCGGAAGTCAGCCAAGCGCGGTCATTGCACGCATGCTGAACAAGAATGTTGTATCATGACAGACTAGAAACAACAGAAAACTCCCAAAGCACAAACTTAGCCAAAACGCTAAAAATCTTCAATGTTAACTCAAGTTTGGGCTTATAGAAGATAATGTCAAAGTTTTTCAATGATCATGAAATTCAGAATCCGGGTAGTTCGTTAATTAATTGTGGCCCTGATAAAATTTGAAGGAAAAAAAATACGAATTTTTAAGAAAATGCTTTTTGCGTGAGAAGGACTCTTAAACGCTGACAAACGTCAACAAATAGCTAAAACTATAGTTTGTATATGTTTGCATTGCTCAAAATCGCGCGCATTTACAAGGCCCTAAATCTTTTTGCTCACTTGCAAGGACCCATCTGTTATAAAGATCCCCAAAACAAAGGAATAAATCTCACAGTTTATTAGATATAATCGTGTAAAGTTTGCTTATCATTTTCGCATAAATTATGACCTAAATTTGGAAACCACTCAATTTCTCGCATTGGGTCTTTGCGATTTTGGTGAAACTCTGTTCAGCGGAAGGCATTAATGCGCACTATGTGTAGCCGAGAGATTTTTACGAAAAAATGCCCGCAACAGCAGAATTTCGACTCAGACCTCAAAGGGCGTGGCACTACAACCACTTGACATTTACTCCGATCGCCAAAAATTTTATGCTACATTGTAGATTGATCTATATGTTATCCATTCTATGTGTTAGACTTACGATAAAAGTAAAGGTGGGGAAACCAGAGTGCTTCAAAGTAGGGTAGTACCCCCCAAAAATAACTGGGTCGAGTCACCTTAATTCGCCTACATTTGGCTCTGTAAGACTATGGTAAACTTTCCCCTCTTTTCTACTGGATTAGGTCTCTACTAGAGAAAACAGAGACAAAGGCATCACCCATAGCAGTCTTCAATCTTTCAAGAACGGTATTGACAGAAATTGCCTAATATCTCCCTCCGTATTTTAGAAAACAACAGAGACCGGTTGTGACCTACGCTGGTTGTAATTTTAAGGTATATCAGAATCATTTTGTTATGATATTGAAATTAGCAGTGTTTTAAATTTTCATGAGACGAACTAAACTCTAATTTGGGTCGACCTCGAACTTAGGACAGGTCGAGCCAACCAACTGAATCAAACCAAAAAGTAATTTTAGCCCACCAAGGTAAATTTTCTCCCGAACGAGGCGTAAATATACGTTATCATACAAACTCCAATTTAACTCACTATAATTAATGTTTGGTTCGTCTCATGAAGAGTTCGATGTTTGGCTTAGGCCTTAGACTGTTACTGATAATTTGAGGAAAGTACTAATTTTATAATTAATGCTGACTTATTTGTTTTAGTCTGTTTTAGAACCTGTATATTTGTGCACAACTTGATACATTTAGCACCGAAGTAAGGTTTTAATTCCTTCTATTTATTCATTTAAGAGCTTTGTGCTATGATCTAGCGAAAACCATATTTTGGGAGTCGCAACTAGAAGAAGAGAAAATTCCAAACCGATTACTACGCCCGGTTTCGACAATCTAGATAATTTTCGCTGATTTAGACAGGGGCACCCAACGCCTGTTTTCCGTAAAGAATATCCGTTCGGAAGAGCAAACGTGGCCTACTGAATTTTCTCTTGGTTTAGGACGGCTAACAATTTCTAGATGCACGTTCCATTATGCACACTTTTCGAAGCGTATCTAGCAAATTTTCTGCCATTTTCTGGACTTTATTTTTTCATATTTCAGTCCCAATGTTGGGCTATTTTTCGTAGAAAAAGGACGCCTAAAATTATCCGATTCAAAAATGTAACGGAGAGAGGTAAATAGAACAATTTTCTCTTTCGTAAAACGTTAATTTGCATCTAAAATTTTGGGAAGATAATACTGTCTGTAGCCCTTGTAATTTTGAAGGCTCAAGTTCCCCTGATGACCGAACAGATAAAAAACTTTATAGCGCTGCTTAGATTGTATTCCTAGATATGTAAAAGTACTCTGGACAGCCTATAAAGTGTTTACAATGTATTTATTAGGAGGTACGCGTTGTTGGGTGCCCCTGTTTAGAAACGACGGAATCACAAGAGGGAGTCGGAAGGAAAAGGTAAATTGCAAAGATACCTTTGCGTCTCTGACTCTAGGGAGAATGGGTAGAAGCTTAAGTGTAGTTCTTTGGATTGTTTGGGTAGACAAGTGTTAGTAATCGTCGATGCTATTCAAGGCAACCACTAACAATAATTAAGTAACGCTTGCCCTCCCAAACGATCCCAGAAATCTTAGCGACGAAAGCTTTCCTTACATGTTCTCTAGCCTGCGTAGCAAGCGTTTCCGTGCGGTTTAGGAGCAAAGAACGAGGAGCGCGAGTCAAAGACCGCGCGAAAAATGGCGCAAGTAAAAGAGCGGAGAGGCGAAACCAAATGGAAACGCTTGCTACGCAGGCTACATGTTCTGGAGCGGGTGCGACTCCGATGTGTCATTTTCACAAGATCAAAGCGCTCTTATAACTTCGAATGGATCTCTGATCCACTCCATCGTTACTGAAAACCATTCTTTGGATGCATTTATCTATACACGCCTTACTGTGTCTCCCCTTTTTACGATGTGTTCCTCAAACCACGGAATAGGCCTAACGTTCAAACAAGGCCAAATCAATGAAAGAAACTGCATCTAACAGACAACAGCCATTATAACCACGAAGCTTGACTTTTATAAAAGCATAAAACGAATCATTACAAGCCATGCATAATTTCGAGAACGGTCCATGAAAACACTGCGCTGATGATGGCTTGTATATTTATTCGCAATAACGCTCATCGATCCGTTCTCAAAGGAGCCGAGTTTTGCTAAGCTTTCTAGTAATGTTCTTCCTTAATTAACATTGGATGCCTTGACCGGCGCCACACCGCGCCGTAAAAAGGTCTACAGTTTACTCAGTGAACGTTCCCCTGTCCCGTGTCCCGTGTTGTGGCGATCGATTTTATTTTAAATCAATATTATAATAATAGACTGACTTAAAATGATCTACTGGAACAGACTGGATAACTTTTAAACCATGTTCTGATAAGAGTCCACTAACCTTTTGGTTATATCTAAAATGGTGTGCGCATGCGTGATAACTTGCGCTTTCGTGAACTACCCAAGAGTGGCGGACAAAAAGGAGAATGATTTATTGAGAAGTTTTCCTTGCCACAGGTTGGTTCCTGTATATGCAAAAACCACTAGAAAAATCTGCCATTTGATTCAGAGAGAGGGAGGGAAAGGGGCGACGCACAGATACTCTAACTTTCACCTGCACTACTGACACATTGTCCTGATTTATCGCCTTTTTAAAAGGTTTCATAAAAGTGTATTTCGAAATTACAAAACCAATAATAGGTGTTATCTATAGAGCTGGTAATTCATATCTTCTTGATCCCCCTCCTTTTCTGCGTACTTCCTTAGAAAAAGAAACAACATTCCTTTGCCTTTCAAAGTTTAATTTTTCCGCTTAGTTATACCAGGACTTAAAAAATGGAATCGTCAAGAGAAAACTAACAGTCAATCGCTGCGGACGCTGAGGAATTAATTAAAGTCAACCTCTGCGATCTAAGTAAAGTTCTCCTTTAGTAATCCGAGCAAATGCAGTGATCCAAATTAAGGTAGATATGCCGGCGTTCACTTACGGCCGTCCAAGAAAGAACGTTCACGGTCGGACACTATGAGGTCGCCCTACGTATCAACCCATAAGGTCGTAATGTGTTTATCACAACATTAACACTTGAGCAGAGTCGTGTTGACATAAACTAGCTGTGTGCAAATCCTAATAATAACACGCAATAATCACCGATGAATCTTGTTTTTAACAAATCGTAACTCTCCAGACCCTTTTTGTTTTTAAGATTATGGGGGGCAATACAAGAAACAAAGCTTGGTTTTCAATCATTTGCAAGCCACCCGTGATCAGGTTTGTTCTCTCCACCTGTAGAGCACGTTTGTCGAATACGCTATTTGCTCGGCTGGTTCTCGTCCTAGTTGAACCTGCAAAATGACATAATTATTTCATGCTGTTCTTTGTCTATTTCGTTTTAGCCATAATTTTCTTACTTACCAACTAGTAACTTTCGAAGTAGACGAAACAATGGAGCTGAAAGGAATCTTGATCTTCCTTATCTTGTCCGCTTTACTCGTTTTCACCCATGCTCGACCTTCAGAGGTAAAAGAAGAAACTTTTTTTTAGTTAACTTATTTAAGATTTTCGCCATCCTGGAGTTTGGGCCTGAAGCCTCTCATTTGGTCTCCTTAAAACAGGCTTCAATTTCCTGCTGCATCCTAGACGATGTTTATATAACATATGAAACGAAAAGAAACATGTTTTAAAAACTTTTCGATCCCTACTAAATTCTGCGGAATTAGCACCAGCTCGGGCTATGCTACTTTTTATTTCTTTCATCTTTCCGTGTTTCACAGCTGAAATATCGGGGTGTTTAAAATCACGTCGGTAAAACTTTAACTCAAATCAAAGTTGTAACCGTAAATTCAGTGATATACGGTGGTAAAATTATCTTGTGTTATCTCATATCGGCGAGAGAAAAGTCATGCAAGTTCGTGCTTGATAGACTTACCCTTTCCTTCCACAATTAACTCAAAAAAGTTAGATAAAGTGTTCTTAAAAGCCAGTGTGTAGTATATTGTTTTTAACAGAGAAAATCAAAAATTCTCTTAGCTTTTTTACTTCTTACTTCAGGAAATTTCTTAACCAGCCAATTTCTATTAATATTTTAGGTCTTTTAGTGCTCGTTCTGCGAAACAAACACGACTTGCTTCTCTGAATCAAAGTTTTAATGGTTCATCTCCACGCTCCATTAAACGATTTATTTCTGGCAATAAGTTTCTGTCAAATTCATTGACTGTCTTTTTTTCGTTATTTCGCTTTGTCAAATTATCTCATTAAGCTTCGCTTTCACGACACCAAAGCACTGGGAAGGATACATACAAGTGTAACTCAAAAAGGAGGTCATCTAGTTCCCAGGGCTTTTCCTTCACAGTTTTCAAGGGGAGTGCCCTGTGAACGAGGTTAAGAGGGTCATGTTACATCACAGAGCAAACTGTAGTGCATGATCATACCTTTAAACAGCCCTAATATGTTCGGAAACTATTGTGAAGAAGTAGTGATGATTATAATAAGTGGTTTTCTATCACGAGCAGTGAGAATTCTTTGTAATGAACAGCAATCAGGGATAGATATTAGGGTTGATTAAAAAATGGTTTAGACTTTGTTTAGAACGCGGTAATGTGTTAAACAACCTCCGAACTCCTGAGTAACTGGCCCAGTCTAAATATAATCTCTACCCTCGTCCCATCAGGATGAGCGCCAGAAGCGTGAAGACGATGACGACAGGGAACAAGGTAAGTTCAGTTTAACTCGCCTTAGTTAAGAGTTACCCTTTTAGGCAATCAGTAGCATGTTTTTTTTGTTGTTGTTGTTTTTTTAAGTCTAGAGAACCGTCGAAGCGAGTAGGCTATTTGCAAGGGACAAAGTTAGAATAATTGAGATCAGAATAAATACATCGCGCGTTCAGGAAACCTCTACGGAGAGGTGACGATGCAAGAATACTTATTACCATCAAGATCCTGTTTGATAATATAGTTCTTGATTTCGAAAGTCATTTCTTTATATCATACGGTAGCAGAAAAATCTACTTATCTCGATCTATGTAAAGTTCTCGTCTTCTTAATATTCTCTGGTCCTCGACAGTTTGTAGATACAGTCGAACCTTCATGTGCGACCACCCCTCGTAAGCGACCACCTCCCTAGGCGACCGCCTATCCAAAAAAACAAAATTTTCCCAGTCAAAGCCTTACAGTTGGACCCTCTGGTAAACGACCACCTCCTGTAAGCGACCGCGACCACTTTTTGGACCTGAAAGTTTAACAATTTTCCATTGTTTTTAAGCGCTTGTTAGCGACCATTTGACGCATTCTATGTTCGCTCTGTGCGCTATGCTACTTAGAATAAACGACATATACTTTACCAACAACGTGGAACTACACATGGCGTACCATAAATTATCTTCCATAAAGAAGATGTTCCCAGACCTCTTCTGGGAAGAGAACCCTGCGGTTCGATTCTTGCAAGCGAACACCTCTTTGCATTTTGGGTGGTCACTTATGGGAGGTTCGACTGTATTAAGGGATGTTTATTGTAGCAGATATTCTTCAGATAGCATTTTTCATCCATCGAGTCTTACGTCTGCCTTTTCCTCCCCGAATATTGTCTGGCAAAACCGCTCAGCTACCGTGCCCTCTGCTGTCCCCTTTTCTGTCAACTATCATTACATCTGGCATCAAGGCAAACCCCTTCCAAATTGGTTAACGCTTACTAGTTAGGAAAAATTAGCCTGGGGGTTTAAGCCAATCAGGAAAGAAGAAGTATATGAATGAACTATAATTATCGAAATCGTTAACCTGAATTGCAGTCATTATCGTCAATATTATCTTTATCATTGTCATCATCATCATCATCATCATCATCATAATCATTACCGTCGTCTCCATCATCATTATCAACATCATTATCATTATCAACATCATTACATTATTATTATCATCATCATTATCAACATTGTTATCACTATTATTACCAGCATCATTATCAACATCATCATCACCATCACCACCCACCTTCATCATTATTATCATTATCATTGCCTTGCAGATGCGGCAGGAGGAGAGAGTGGAAGTGCTGCTGAGCCCACCACTGCCCCACCAGCTGCTGGTGCTACCACGCCACCCCCTGCAGGGGGAACACCGCCGCCAAACGCAGGAGTACCACCACCCCCCGGAGGAGCTCCCCCAGCCGGTGCCAATCCAATTGTCGCTGCTGTTGTAAGTGGCTTTAAAGTCTTATCCACATTATGTAGCACATTATATGGTCAGACATGGAGCCCGGCCAGATTTTCGAACCCTTTCGCTCTTAGACCACAAAATGGTGAGATTCTTTGTCTCGGTGAGAGAAATCCTGCATTCTGTGTTTTTGTGCTCGCAACTTTTGCAGTTGCGAGACGAAAGCCTAAAAAATCAGGCTTGTACGGGATTTGAACCTTTCACCAATGAATATATTTCAGCTTGTTTTGATGTTCGTGACAAATTATTATCAAAGCAACGTAATTGCCCTGTGTTGTAATTTTGATTCCTAAACATAGCTTTTGCACATACTGTATGTGCTTGTATGGTCATGCAAATAAAGTTCGATGTTGTTGCCATACCATAACGATGGAGCACTCTCGCCAAGTAATCTACAGAGTGTAACAGGCCAACTGGCTGCTGGCAAACGTTTGGTCTATAACTGTGATGATCCTATCTTCTTTTAATTTCATTCAATTCATCATCCTGTAGGTCTAGTATGGGTTGATTCATATATATTTGTTACTTCGGTAATAGTTAAGTGCGCGTAAAGTAGGTTCATGAACTTGGCCTTGGCATGATACCTGGCAAGTGTTAGTAGTAACATAGTTTTGACGAAAGGCTT
Organism: Porites lutea; assembly: GCF_958299795.1. Taxonomy (NCBI): domain Eukaryota; kingdom Metazoa; phylum Cnidaria; class Anthozoa; order Scleractinia; family Poritidae; genus Porites; species Porites lutea. Next base: position 22,023,305 of record NC_133207.1, read on the forward strand.
GTGAGAATATATGATCACTTGTGTACTTCTTTTATGTGACAAACGTAGATCTTGGCTTTGCTTTAATCCCTCTAGAATCAAGCGTGCGCTGCCTTCCAAGCATGCGCTGCTCAAGGAGACCCCAACATGTGCCTTCAACAAATGCTGCAGACCCTATCATCATTAAGTGGAGGTGCTGGAGGTGCACCTGTTGGGGCAGCCCCCTGTCAAGGAGGTGCCTCCATGCCGATGCCCCAACCTATGCCCATGCCCATGCCCATGCCCCAGCCGATGCCGTATCCTGAGGTTATCATGGAACCGGCCTCTTGTGGTGGAACTTATCCATGTAAAGACAAAGGATCAAAAGGCAAGAAACACCATGACAAGAAAGAGAAAAAGCTTGACAAGAAAGCCAAGAAAGATTAGTTTATGCGTTAAATGCCTAGAAGCTATGCAATTCCGTAATGACTTTGCATTGAAAAAGATAGTCGAATAGACTGATCGAGTTTAAGCGATGACCACACCTCACGCGGTTCTCAACGTATGCGTGTTTGCTATATTGTAAATTCATCAACAGTCTTCTGAATTATGTTATGTGGGACTTATGTTCTGTTACTAAAGAAAGATAAATATGAGACTAATAAAAATGATCATTCACTTAATACGCTGGGGGAGAAATGCTATTTAGTCTAAAAGAGGCCGGTTGTATTGAGTGGGAATCGGTCTTCGTTCACTGAGGGTCTAATAAGTGAAAATAATCGACTCTGCGACCTGCAGTTATCATCTGAAAGCAAGATAAATCCTTATCTTTAGCAATCATCAAGTAATAAACAGTTAGAATACTTTGGCGTAAAACAGAAGTCATTTTAAGAGAACTGTTAAAGGCTTTCAGCGTAGTTGGCGTAAAGCCGTGAAATTTGCTGAGTGCTCGCGGAGTGCTCGTCGTCTCACTTTCGACGGCAAATTGCAGATTTTAATTGGTATCACTTACGGTCTTGGGATGGAAAGTCACTATATTTGCCCATTCAGATATCACTTAGTAATGTGCATACGAAAATTTACAAAAAAAGCCCTGACACTGACCACACAGAAATCTCCATTAGGGATCAGTTTAAGCTTGAGCAACACCCACATTAGTTCATTAGTCTCCCTTAGGGTTGAATTTGAATTTTCCGACGAGCATCCCCGTCACTGTTAAATGGGAGTCACCCCGGGACACAAGTGCTAATGAGGGTTATGGATCAGCCTTTATTCACGCTCCAAAATGAATGGGGTAATCCGCCTCTCCATAAAGTTTCTTGTTTTAATTTGATTGCGTTTACATGATAGGTGTGGTGACCCACCAAGGCGGGTAGCCCGGTCTGCCAGACCGGGTAACCTTCTCAGCCGTGCTCAAATTTTGCCATGTAAACGTTTCAAGGTTGTGTAACCCGTCTAGCCGGAGTCGAATTCGAGATAAATCAAATTCGCCCAAAGTTTACTTTTGCGGTTGCTTTGCATCATTAAAGTAACAATAGAAAGCCACAGCACTGAAGGTTGCAGCAAGAGCAGCAGGTGAGAGTAGAAGCGCAAGAATCGCCAAAGCAAACGTGGTTTGCCAGATTTTTCTTGTTTACGTGCTTAGCGACCATTCAACAATCTTGAGAAAGTGCACACCGGGATGGCGGGGTTGTAAGATTGCGTGTAAACGCGGTTTGTTTATTTACCCCACCTAAGCGGGTTACCACACCTACCTGGGGTCCCCACCTTCATGTAAACATGCTCTTAGTCTGTCAACGATGTGAAAACTCCCAATGCGATGTTTATGAGACACGTGAACACTTCTTGACGATATTCTATTTTCCTTTTGAATTCATTCTGAACTACAGCTCGTTCTCTGACAATACAAGTCAAAAAAATTTTGCCTATAGCTGGGAAGTTAAGCGAGTTAGAATGTTCGCGATGGACTTTGAAGGAACCAATGGAATAAATTTTATTGGTGACATTTTCACTATATAGCTCACGTCGAACATGAAAACGTCTGCCAGACCAATTCAAAACTTTAAACCAGCACTTTCGTCCTCATTCAAAGACACTTGTTAATAACTTTATGTAATAAAAGCCCACTGTAATTGCAAATCTATTGATATAAAAATTCTCAAGAATTCCGGCCGTTAGAGATTTTTCAGGCATCATCAATGTTCTGCCTTTGAAGTCCATAACGAGGGTGGAATTTTATGTGAGTCAGAGAAGATATGATTTACCTTTGTAATAAGAGCAAACTTAATCGTTCACCGATCCAGTTGTTGCAGCTAGTCCCTTTGTACTTGGTTTCAGCACCAGGGATTCCACCGTAGCCTGTCGCCAACGTACGGGTGAGCTGCTGTGAGGAACTGAGTTACTACATCAAGTGCTCCGCTACGGTCGCTAGCTACGTAGCTACATACGCTTGAATCACAGTAACACTACAAGAACACTTTTTGAAACAAAATAAAAATTGAAGAGGTATTTATTTTGAGAACCAAAGGTTTATTTATCCTGAAACATTTCATTTATAAATTCCACTACCAGAAAAGCACAATGCTTTGTTTTGCTTAGCTACCTGTAAGATGGCATAATTATTTCATGCGTTGCTTTGTGAGAGTTTCTGTGGCGGCCATCGATTAGAGAATTGTAACAGTAGAAAAAATGGAAATCAAGCAAATAATACTAATTATCTCCATCTTGTCAGTCTTCCTTATAGTTGGACGTGCTTGGCCATCTAACGAGGTAACGGAAGAATACAACAATGACAGATATAACATTTTACAACTAAATTATATAAATTACAGGCAGACTGTAAATCTGACTTCTCGAACTTTTGCAATGTTTTTGTTTTCTAGTTATTATTCCATGAGTAATTATGAACTTTCTTCCGAAACACTCAGACCTCGTTCACCATCTATTTACTAGTAACTGAAAAATGACCTCGAGACAGTGTCGTTTTGCCCCGGAATCTGTTAGTCTCCTTAGTGAGACCTTGATTTCGAACATTCGTAATTAAAATGTCAGATCTATATATATATACTTCAAAAAGAGGTCATTGATTCAATTTTTTGCTCAGGCATAAGATACTTAATTTGTATTCCACAAAGACTGAATCTTTTTTGTATACATGAATGGAAGATTTTAAATGTTTTTGTTAAAACTTATAGATATAATGCTGGAACATTTTATTAATGCAATTAGTTCCATTCACTTCCCTGATTAGGGGTGCCATAAAGTCATTAACGTATAAGCGTTCAATGGCACTCTTAAGTTTAATTGCATCATTTGGTCTTTATTTATAGAATGTCCTTACATTGGTAGGTATGTAAAATTTTTCAAGAACATTTATTTTCCTTTTAACTTCCAGACCAACTTGAGTTTTGTTTTGTTTTGTTTGTTTGTTGTTGTTTTTTTTTTAACAGTGTATGTAATGGCAAGTTGAACATCGCCTCATTTTGAAGCAGAGGCCAAATGTGTTGAAATGAGTAGGTCAGACCTGTCTTGAAAGAAAGTGAACAAGCTATTGTTAATTGTAATTTTAACTTCGATTGTTCCCTCAGGACGATGACAGCGAGGTGCGCAAAGACGAGAACGCCGTGGAGGAAAACACCCAAGCCGAGCTAGGTAGGCCAATAGAGGCCTTAAGCTTTACTGGTAAAAAAATCTCTATTTGACCGATACTAGAGATAATCACCTATCAAATTAATCATAGCCTACTAGCTCTTTCTCTTATACTCCAATGTTATTTTCTTACGAGCTTTATAAGATGCAAAGACTTTTTTTTCAAAAAATTTTTGTTGGCGTTGGTCTCATAGATAACTCCTTTGACGCCTGGGGTCAACTCAATAAAACTTTTACAAGTGTAATTTACATGTGTAGCCCAGTATACTGCCATGACACTTCGTCTCCCCATTCGCCACAATCTAAATAACTTTGGTACATGCTTTTTACCAATTCCACAATTTCATTCTCCTCGGACTGATTTCAAGTATGTGTTATCTATCGGAAGACCCTTTTGACAAACGTGAGTTTAGTAAGATTTCCTCTTGGGTCTTTATTGCCTGTTTAGACGATATTAAAAAGGCTTGGTTACAGGTTCTTATTTTGACCTTCGCTTTGTAGTGGCAGATGAAGCAGGAGGAGGAGAAAGCGGAGCCAGTGGAAGCGGAAGCGGAAGTGGTACAGAACCTGCACCTGCTCCACCTGCCACTGGTACTCCTATTCCGATTGGCGATGCAGTTGTAAGCACCATTTGCGTTCTATAGATTTTTTTATCGTTTTCGTCCCACAGGCTCAATTAAAGCGATTTTACGTTATAGACACATTTTTCAAGCTCCCCAAGGTAATTGTCGATTTCAAAACCAAACCATTTCGAATCAAAGAGAGCATTAAACAGCTGTGTAGAATTCTAACATGCAATTAGGGATTTTGTAGTCGTAAATTCGAAGATAATGTTTTTGTTTTCCAACAGAACAGGCCAAAACCTCTACTTACCATTTTTATGCTGCTAAATTCGTCTACCAAATTTGTGATTTGCCTTGATATTGATCGTAAGAGACAATTTTCAGGCATTCAATAACACTCGTGATGTGACAATGAAGCATAACGAATAATATTAATATCATTTTATTATTTAAATAATAACATTGGCAAAATTAACATCATCAAGAAGCAGAAAATGAAGAAAGAAGGAATGAATGCAAGAGAAGTATTTTGACCCCAATGCAACAATTCTTCAACAGTTTATCTTCTTTTTTCGTGTACTCTCTACATGAACAATAACGTGAAATTCCATTAAACATCTATAAACCAAGTATTGAATGACAGTCGAATCCCGGTAACTCGATCCTTCTTCAAGGGAATAAGTTCGAGGTTTAATTAGGGGTTCGAGTTAACAGGCGTTCGAAGCATGTAACCGGAAATAATGAAATGGAATGGCGACGGAGTTCAATTTTCATACACACTTCACTTCAAAGCCAGCAAAAGATAAATGATATTTGAAAGAGGAATTAAGTAACAAAGATTGATCATTTACAGGGCTGAACAAAAAGAAGTTGATTGGCAGAAAAGACCAATCATACACGGTTGTTTTGAGATAAATTCAATGTTTCGGACCCGGTCCACGGCAGAACACTGTTGTCTCAAAACATGGTTTTGAGATATCCGGGGTCAAATTATATGAAATGATCTAAAGGGAGACAAAAATTACTTAGAGTAAGCGGGAGGTTCGAGTTACCGAGGGTAGAATTATATAAATGTATGGACAAAAAAATCGTTTTTGGTTCGAGTTAACGCGAGATTTGTGAGTTAACGAGGGTTCGAGAAATCGGTAGTCAACTGTATTCAACGCGGTTCACTTTACCTCACACAATAATACGTACCCCTTATCTACTGTTCTAAATAAACAAAATTTCCTTTTTTGTATAATTTTACTACTTAACACTGGAATTAAATTCAATTATTTTCTTTATTTGCTTGTTTGTGCACAGAATCAAGTCTGTGCTGGCTTCCAGTCGTGCGTTGCGCAAGTTGATGCAGCTGTGTGCCTTAAACAGATGGTGACTGCCCTATCGTCACTTCTCCCACCTGCCACTACCGGTGCCCCGGTAGGGGGAACTCCGTGTCAGGGAGGAGCCGGTGCTCCCATGCCAATGCCTGTGCCTATGCCGATGCCGATGCCAATGCCCCAACCAATTCCGTATCCCGTACAGCCATCCTCCTGTGGTGGAACGTACCCTTGCGGCGATGAAGAATCAAAAAGCAAGAGCAAGAAACATCATGACGACCACAAACATGAGGAAGATTAGGCTACTAGCAGTTGCCGTGAATTTTCATATTTCAGTTTCTATATTTCATGCTATTAGAAAATAGCAGCCGCTGATATTTGTTTTGTTTTTAGTTGTTGCTGTTTTGATTAAGCACTTGCTGCTGAAAACCACCACTGCTAAAATCAAAATCTTTTCTTCCTAAAAATTGGAACAGGTATACTGCGAAGGACTCACCGACAGTCTCTCTATTTATAATGAACTAACTATTCGAGTTGAGTCAAGTTGAAGATAATGTAGTATACTGGTTCAGTGGCCGATTGAGCTATGCTAGATTATCTTCGACTTGATTCCCCTTGACTCCCATTTAACCATCTCCTTGACTTGGGATGAAATCGACGGTAGGAAGGAATCTAATAAAGCTGAAGCCTTTAATAGCTGCATGATTTGGGCTTTTTAATAGTCACTTGCTTGTACAAGTGACGGTCAAATTTTCCAATTGTTAAACCTCCCTTTTCAGCTGTGCTGTCAGCCTTGCGCTTGCTTTTAAGCTATTTTTTTAATAAGTTTTTCAATATTGGTCAGTCTTGATCTACTCCTAAGTCACTCTTCACTTCGCTGATGTTAATCCACTCGTCCGTGAAGTAAAACGCACATCCCCCCTGATTTATCAAGTCTAACATTCATACCTAAACCTTGAATTGCTTTCCTTGTACTTGAATAAATTTTTCATTTACTAAAACTAAGAAGAATGGAAAGTTAACAAATATTAAAGATTACAGGTCGATGTTGTTGTTTGTGTTGTTTTTAGGAGTAGGTTTTCAATTCCCAGAGGATAATTGATTTGAAAGCTTAAAAACAACTCTGAACATCAAGCCAAGCTAGCGCGAGTCTCTCTGAGCGAAAACAAAAGGGTGCCTGCAATCACAAACCTTCTATTTGCTTTCAAATTGATCAAATCAGCCATCAGAATCGTCTCAATATTAAGAAAAGACTCGTAGTGTATATCTTTTTTTTTGTCAAGAATACTTCAATTATCTTTAACAAATTTCTTTGTGTTAAATATTAATCCCTACCATGTAGCAATTCTTGTCTCACAGTGTATTTCACGCTGTGTAACGAAACCATAATACCCATTGTTTTCTTCTAAAATTTTGCATAAGTATTGTTTTCAGTTTCTCTTGGGACGATTGCTAGTCTTAAGACAAATTGAAAACAATGTTTATGCAAAATTTTGAGGGGAAAGCATTATGGCATTTTTAATAAGGCCTTAAGATTCCATTTTGACATGTGTCTGACGTCATGATGACGTTGGTAATTTGTTCCAGGGTCAGCGATTTCCAAGTCACCAGCGCTTCTTTTTGTCTCGACATTTTCTTTTATATAATTATATTATTGATCTTCTTATAAACATCTTCTAAACTTTTCCTGAGGCTTTCAAACCTCGAAAAAATTTCGTGGAGATGTTTAAAATTGTCGATTGGACAAAACAAAGGAAACAATTTTCCGGTGATGTCGTCTTTGTCGGTGCTCTTATTTTTAATAGATCATGGACAACGACCAATCATAGCACTCGTAACATTGTATTCACCACATTTCATAACAAAGATCATTTCACGTGTTTGCGCACAACCAGGGACATTCAGCGTGAGACACAGTTAGTTCTGGCTACCGGATTATTTATAAACTTAACGATTCTTTTTTTCCCTTCAATCCGTGGAAGTTGTAACAAAGTTAAAGGCTTTTGTTACGTTTGCCTCAATTGACTTTATGCCGTGGTTTGAGGTCAAATTGGATATGCACCGTCAGCAAAACATTTCTGCGTTCCAAAATAACGCGGCATGTTTGATAGTCGACAACTGAACTCGCTGGCGCCGGCCGTCTTCTGGTGATTTATTTCTATAATTTATGTAGTTTATTGTCTATGTCGCATTCGGAATCCGACTAAGCATGGCATCTTTAGGAGCATTTATCGTAATTTTCGTGTACGGGTTCCTTCATTGCTACAACGCAAAACCCAACAGAGAAACACCTGAAATTACAGGTAATGATGCTCCTATTACGAATTTAGACTAAGCTTTAATGTTTTTAAACAAGAAAACATATTTGCTCAACATGTTTTCTTACTATTTTAGCCACCTGCTTCGAACCCTTGGGAATCTCGGATGGTAGAATCAAAAATAGCCAGCTTCACGCTTCGTCAGCGTTTGATAATGACTTTAATACGTTTGGCCCTCATAGAGCAAGGCTCAACATCACAAGCTGGCCGCAGGGATATCGATCGGCCACTGACCAGTTAAGCAGTAGCTGGTTTAAGGTAGAAATCGGGCGCATTATGGTGATAACAGGGATAGCAACTCAAGGATATGGTGATGTGTCAGTGAATGAATGGCTGACAGCGTATATTCTACTGTACAGTCAAGGAAAGGAGGATTACACCTTCTTCCGGGAGAGAAATGGAAATAATGCCCAGGTAAGAAGAGTTACTTTTTTATAACGTTTATCTAACCTTTCTGCCTTAGGCGAAATTAGCCAACATTTTTAACTCCAGACCACTTTAATCCAGACTCGAGGGATCTAATGCGACCGGTCTGTTATATCACAATGTGTTAACTCTCACTAACTAAACCTGTTACTGCAACCGACACTCTAAATAATTCTTTTTCAAACTTTTTTGTTCGCTTTTGATGAGTACAATTAGGATCGCAGTTTTCAAGTAAGAAATATACAAAATGTTAAAGTAAAATATAAAAGCAGAGATTACTCTAGCCACTAACAGTTGACACTACACTACGCCGGCGACGCCAGACCAATCGACTTGCTGCAGTGCATGCGTATAGCCGGAATAACTTAATGAGCCACTCTAAGAGTCTCTTCAAAGGGCGTGAGCGTGTTCTGCAGAATAACGTTTTGGTTGCAGCTTCTGAGGCGAAATCTTGTGTATTCAAATAAAGATAATTAGGTCTAACTATAGAACAGCTTCAGTTGAACTCTGCCTTATAAGAAGTCCGGGACGATTCCTTGAATCAAATAATTTATGTAGCGGGTTTCTGGACAGGTGAGTAAAATGTGCGAGTTCCGTCGCTCCACTTATTTTCTCTCTTTTATTCGGCGTGCTCACACGATATTTTATATACATTTTGTGCCTGGAAAAACTATCTGCTCAGTTTTAGCCCAAATTACCTATCCATGCTTTGACCCAATATAAACTTACTGATTGATTGTGGTTTCGAATTGTGGTTTAGCATTTCTCTAGCTCTTATTTATACGTTTCGAGAACATGATTGGCAAAAGTCCTTTAAATCAGAAGTGATCCCTGTTCAAATCACAAAATTCAATCTTTAATATGCACAGTTAACTTTAAGGCCACACTATGTGGCCCTTATTGATGTTAATTTGAGAGTTATAAAATTCAGCATTTCACTGTATTACCAAGCTAAAAAGTTATAGGCTAAAGAAGTTAGCATCACCGGATGATGCGAAATCAGCCATTGATTAATTTTCATAACAAAGTTTCATTAAAAGAAAGACTTAATTAAATGAATCAGTATTCTCTTTATATAGATTAGAAGAAACGAATAACTCATTTTGCGTCTCTCGTCATGCCTCTCATAAGAGTCAGAGTTTAGTACAACTTCTGGTAATCTTTTTTAATACTGCATTTTATCTTTAATTGTTAAATGTTTGGTGCAACCAAGCAGGTGCAATTTTATCAAATGTGTTTTGTTCCAGATTCATATAGTGTTTATCAATTGGCCTAATGTTTAACATTCATAATTATCAGATACTTTTGAAAATTATCTTATTGATTAACATCGTGAGAGTTAAATGACTGAAAATGAAATCGAAATTGTGTACAACACTGAAAAGAGAAACTTTCGCACCCCATGGAGAACCTCAGTTTCCTTTAAACAAAGAATATTAACCACAAAAAAGTCAGACTTCTACATGATTCACAAAATCGAACCTATGAATGCAATCCAATGGGACATAAAATTCGTGCTCTGAAAATTAGTAAATATACCATGCCATGTGTTTTTTTTTTTTGCGCCGAAAAAAGTAGTATCTAGAATATCGTTGTGGTAAACAAAGGTTGAAGACGAAACATTATGTGGGAAAATAGGCACCTAGCGGCCACCTGACGACTTTTTTCACAACAAACTTTTTTACAGAATTTTCCTCCATTATAAAAAAAAGGAAGCTGAGGGTCCTGTTCAGTTCTGTTACATCTCAACTGATTTTCCAAAGTACTTTCAAGACTACCTAATTTTACTACAAAGCTGGGAAAAATATCTCTGGTTATAGAAAGAGAAATTGATTTGACTATAGCTTTAAAAATGTAGGATAACCTGGATTGGCACTATCTAAGAATGGAAAAAAACAACTAAAACAAAACAAACAACTTCTCAAAATAGCCTTTGGTTAAATTTATTTTCAGGGTGAAAATAAATTTAACCAAGGGCTATTTTGAAAATTTGTTTGTCGAACGAGGAATGTTCTAGAGTATTGTGTATTTTTGGCCATCCTCAGCTAGCCCCGGTTATTCGAACGTTGGATAGTTGCTATCCACCGGGTAAATCATTCTCCAGTGAATACGGTTTACGGGAAACTATTGTGTTATCCACTCAGTGATTGAAATTTATTCAGTGGATAGCTCTATTCACTCTTTAAACAACCGGAGTCAGAACTCTAAACGTCCATGACATAAAGCTGTGCCATGCTAAGTACTACCAGAGTTTCTACTGACAGAATATTGCATTCTTAAAACTAAAGCACACGAGTTGTCGAGTTGCCGCAAATGTATCGGCGTCGAGCGCGGGAAAAGTGTTGCAAGCAACTTCTTACCTCTGACTGACTGAAAATTAAGAAATGGTAAACGTGCAGCGTGCAGCCATCGAGTTATGGATGCACGTGGGAGGTTGCTAAGCACTAAAGAAGCGTAAGAGTTGCTCGAGGCGTAGCCGAGAGCAACTCTAACTTCTTGAGTGCTTAGCAAACCTTCCAAATGCATCTATAACTCGATAGTGCACAGCTGGAACGTTTGCCATTTCTTTTATAACATAATCAAAAGAGAAAACATGGCGAAAAGATTGGCGAGAAATAGATGGACATTCAAATTTAAATAACTATTCCTAAATTGCTACACTTAGAACTTCCTCTTCAAAAAACGCAAGTTAATGATTTGGAAGCCGCAACGCGCTCTTAGAAGTCTTTTGTTTTGCTTGTTTGCTTTGTTCTTTTCTGTTTCTGAAAAACTTATTATTCGACATTACCTTACCTATACAGACTAGAGGGCCTATGGTCTCCAACTTTCAACCAGTCCTGCATTGCCCAATTTTATTCTTTTGCATTTTTGTGAGTATATTAGGATTACAACAGAGTAATTTTCAAGCGATTCAATTAGTACCCTTTGTACAATTTTAAAAGAGTGTGAACGATCATTACCACGGGTAGCAGTGCATAACTAAAGGAAGGAAAAAATGTTTGCTTGACGTTCAGTTGAAGAACTTAAAACAATATTTTCCCCGCAGATGTTTATGGGTAATCACGACAGTAACACAATACAACTAAACCGCGTAATTCTGCCAGCCAAAGCCTCAAGTGTCATGTTAAGACCCATCAGCTGGACAAACAACTTCGCTGTCAGAATGGAGCTGTATGGCTGTCACTCAGGTTAGACAACATTTTGTTTGTTTATTTGCTGTTGCCATAAGATAGCCGGTACGTAGCAGAATAGGGTGAACGTCTTTTTGTGACTGAAAATTCTCAATGCCAAACACTCGCTCAGTTACACGTTTGCGTAAATGCGTAAATGCCGACTTTTCAGTTTACTAACTGAATGACTGTACACCTCGCTGCCCTCCCCCCACCCCCCCCCCCCCTCCAAAAAAAAGACAAGCTTTGGTGCTGGTCGTTTTTATCGAGCACAGTCTCTTTTGGTTACCAAGCCTCTAATTCTACTGACAATGTGGTAATACATAAGGTGCCTCAGAAGTATAAGATGCTGCCCTGTGTTTAGACAAGTACGTAGGTACTCTACTTAATGCTTTGTCTAAAACAAAACTGATTATCTGGAATCTTAAAGTGACCAATACAGCAAATAATAGGTCGCGTTTAAAGATTGTTGAACTGGGCCTTTTCGTCGAACAATTTTGAATGTTTGTTTGTAGATTACTACGTCGTGGTCTGGTTAATGCTAGCTAATTCACCTTTCACAATCGAGTACTTGGAATCTTGGGATGACCATCGTAAGTCGCGCTCAACTGCAGCTGGCGTAGAACAAGAGGTATGATTTAAGACAAAGATGAAGTGTTATTAACCCTATTCAGACTGGGCATTTTCTGTTTCCTGTGACCAGGGAGTGGACTTCAGAAGCGCTCCTCTATAACTTCCAAATCGCTCATAATACGGCCACCAAAGTTACACAGAATAATGTGCTCATCATTTCCAAAATCTAGACATAACTCGATTGACATAATGTCGTAAAATGTGACGTCATTATGATTTCATATTCTTCAACCCAAAGTTTCCCTCAAAGAAGCCATAAAGCAAAAAACCTTAACTAGTAAAGTGTCTGATGTAGCCAACAAGTTAACTAACACATATATAATCTTTAACCATATTAGTGATGTCATAATGACGTCATAAATTACCTAAAGAAGAAACTGGAACGATCTGCCTTCTTGGATCTGTCATTTTGAATTACTTAAATGTATTCCATTTTACCTAAAACCCGTATAAATCAAGGTAAAGAGAAAGCGAAAGATAATTTGATCTGTGTATAAAAGGATGCTTAGGAAACAAAAATCTCCAAGTTATGAAGTTAACCAAGCATCTTCTACCTTGTCACTTTAAATTCATGTCTTTTTTCCCCAAATTAGCCACTAAAGAGATTGAATTACATTGACATTTCAAATTAATTCAATAAAAGAATGCTAAATTAAGTGTTATGTAGTAACCCAACAAGTAAAAAAAGAAAAAAACTTTTTTATCAGAAAAATGCAAATTTTGAAAAACATGCCTGTCAACAATCGGTTGCCATGATAACGTCACTGTTGACGTGCATTTGAAGGCGACTTTAAAATTATTCCAGATAAATTTTATTAAAATTCGCGGTCATAGCTTGGACGGTTTGGACTTTATTCAACTTTTTTGAGAGCGGTCTGAATGGGATTAAAATTGAGTTGGTTTTCAGTTGTTGCTGTTACAGAATATACAATTAACTCACCTTTTCAACATTACCAAAATCTTTTCTAGGTCACTAATCTGCTGAAAAACATTCTCGGGTTTTTGAGTACTCAAGTGCTGCATTTTAGGTGAGACTTTGTCAAATATTGTTGGTTTAGCATCAGGAATTAAAGTACGACGATACGTAAGATACTCCAAGGGAAGAGTCAGTCTTTGATTCCTAGCCAATATCACAAACAAAAAGGCAGACAGTTAAGCTCCACATTGCCTTTCTCCCCTTTTGTGTAAAGATATGTCGCGGTGGACCCTTCATACCAACATGACACATCCAAAGCTTACCATGTAAGAGGAGAAAACTGAATTGATGTTACTACCCTGTGACTTTGTGCCCTGTCCAAAGCAAAAAGTCAAATTTGTGAAATCATGAGATTGGTTAGCATACTCAGAAAGAACAAGATGAAAAAAGCCCCCATGGCAAAAATCAGCCCGTTAGTGCAAATTGGTGGTAGATATAAGTACCGGTTTGCTGAGATGACTCCTTGCAAATCCTTCTAAAATTGGCTTAGATCGTACCGTTAACAATCCACGCCTGTCACAGAAGGCTTCATAAGGAGTCGTCGGAGCATAACGTTGCTACTATCTCTTCACCAATTTGCTCCAACAGGCTGACTTTTGGCAAGTTTCATCTTCCTCTTTCTAAATATGCCAACCAATCCCATAATTTCAAAAATCTGTTTTTTGTGACGTCATCACATCTCTTTTCTGTTCCTTACCGGTAATCCTATACTGATGGGGCTTTTGTTTGTGCTAACTGGGAGGGAGGCCTTTCTGAGGCTTCCCCTCTATAACTGTAAAACCGCCCATGTTACAGCCTCGACGTCAACATCTATGTAGAACTTGATTAAAACGATGACGTAATTGGGTGTCATCATGACTTCATATTGATGACATTATTGGCTGAACCCATATTTCCTCAGCATTTCCTCTCCATTAGGCGAAAACAGTTCAAAAGAAACGTATCTGATAACATTTGGCTAACACATTGATAATCTTCAACATTAGCAATGGCTTTATCTTGGATCCGCCTTTTTCAGGTTTTGTTAAATACACATTGGAAGCTCACTTAACGGACACTCTTGTGAGCGGGCAGCTTTTTCATATCGCTGGCTGCTCGTCACAATTAATTTATATCAGTTTCAGAGTTTGTTTCTTTCACATACACATTCGGTTACACTTCGAAACACACCCCGTAATTTTTATCCTTGTCCCTGAATTACAACGTCGTCAAAACAACCGTATAGCCAAACACTGAGAAACAGTTGTTTTTTTTTTTTTTTGCATTCCCAGTATTTATTTGTAGCCGGGCAAGCTCTCTTTGGCGACCATTTAACCCTTACACATCTAATAGCTGCATATAAACGAACACCATTGTTGTAAGCGGCCAGCTCTAGTTACGAACACCTTTTTCGAGTACCGAGGGTTTCCGCTTACGAGAGCTTCCACTGTATTTCTATTTTGGTCGAGATCCGTATAGATCGAGGTAATCGTGATAAAATTGTGTTCCTTAAATTACAACTTAAGTAGCCTGGATTTCATTAACATTTTTACAGTTAATACATGTGATCAGAACCCCCATACTATGAGCTACTGATTTTCAGTATAAAATAATGCTAAATTAAGTATAATAACGGGCCCCATACCTAAGAAAATTTGGTAATCTATCCATCCGAGAAATTTTGGTAATCTCGTGACCGTATTCTGTCCGTCCGCACCATTGAGCAACCAATGTGAAATGTCAAACTTTCTAGCTAGTGTGGGAGCCTGTAACATGTGTTTAACTTGATAATAGATATCCATATTATGGTCAATTGGCAGCTCTCAAAACAGGGTGTCCGCTGACGAGAGTCACATGACCGTATCGCCGGCTCAGGTGCCAACTCATCGAGGTTACGTGTTTTTTTTCTTTTTGAAGTTTTCCTTCGACCAGTTGTTAGCTTTTAATTGATCGCAAGCTAAGGTTTATGTTTTTCAGTCATATGGTTCTCCCCTAAAGTTAAGTATAGATTTGTGGATTTGTGGATTTCTTTGCAGTGGTTTCAATTAAGTCCATTGTCCGAAGTAAATTTAAAATGAATAAACGGGAGCTTCGACTTTAGCTCTGGCTAAATCTATGTATTATAATAATTCGATCAGCATTTCCGTTACCTTAAGAGATGTCTGTTGTGTAGCATGAGAGACTTCAAGTATATCGTAAAATAAACCAGTGCTAGCATTTCTATCACTGCTTTTTGTATTTTATTCATATTTGTATTCCTTTGTTTCTTATTCTTGTCCCCTCCCTACATGTTGTTTGTTTTATCTAGCTTTTACACCTGTTTTTGTTGATCGTATTATTCTTTTTGTTATTCCTTTTATCTTAAAAAGAATGGCCTCTTCCTTGCCTAGGGCGATTGTGGGTTTGACAGTATGACTGTTGCAGCGAGACCTTATCGTATTGTGTGGTCCAAGCTGCATCGAGAACCACACTCAAGGAGAGCTATAAATTCGTGGTTTTGTTTGTCGTTCGCCCTTTTTCTGCCAACGACAATCGTGATACCTCTTACCTTTCGAAGAGTACGTTTATTTGAGTACTTGATTAACTTGGCACGCTTGTAATCGGTTTGTGATAAACGCTACTTAAGTGGCCCGTGCGAGTAATGCTCTCGGGATAAACTTGCTTTCTCCATTTCCTCAAACAGGAGTATTGTCAGAAAACAGTAGAATTTGTTTCCTTCCTCGTCTTTTGGCTTTTTGCTGTCGTTGTGTTTCTCTTACCTTTTTTATTCCAAACTAAGGTTTCGCTTTTTTACAGCCCACAGGAATCAGAAAAGGATGGGGCAATGGTAAAAGCTCAGGTCTTGATAGAATGTCTCCGAGAGGGTCAGGCAAATATACTTAACAAGTTAATCGATGAAATATCTTATCGACACGACACTTCATTTGACACAAATTTCTTCACAATTCAATACGCAGGTAAAAATGGTACCTATCAACTTAAGTAACTAATTTTAAGTGGTGTCATACCTGTCTCAATACAGTTTCCGGAACTTACTGTGCGTTTCATGCTACTTTGGTAGCTACCGATTTCCAGCTTACTCCAAATAGTTTATTATATGATACTCATTCTCATTCAATAATTGTTCAATATTTTCAGCCAATGAAGTGGACCTTCTTGCCAATGTTTCGCTGAATCTAAGCAAAAATTTACAGACCGCAAATGAGATACTACCAGAGGAGCGTTACAGAGTTGAGGCACGGATATCTGTGAAAAGTGGACTTGTTAATTCCACCTCCAAGAAATACGACTTTAAATGGGAGATTTTTACCATTGATGAGGCAACTGGTCAATTCTATACAGCTGTCGAATTGAAACTAAACAATGAAACGAACATTGTAATAAACTCTGAGGAGATGTATAAGAGTCTCACGTTAGTGCGGGTTTCCGTGAAGCGAAAAGGGTTCAGTACACCCTTTTCGTACGACTACGGGTTTATCAAGATCTTACCGCGTCTTACTGTCACGGTTAGTGGGCCAGATTTAATTATAAAAGGTGGACAGCCTGTGCAATTACTCTCAGATGTCAAGGGTATACTGCGAGACTCTTTTGGAGCTAAAGCTGAAAAAAGGAACTTTTTCTGGACTTGTTGGGTTGAAGATTCAACTTCACCCAATTTATTATTTCCATTTACTTCAGTCGGCGAGAACCACAAAAATACCACAGAGTGCTTTGTTGGTGGCAATCTTATCAAGAATACTTCAAATGAAAATCTAGTTGTTGAGGCTGACTTGTTGCTCTCAATGAGGACTTACGTGTTTCAAGTTATGGTGTCTCAAGGACGCAGATTTGCAACTGCATCCCACAAGCTTCGTGCAGACACTAACATTTCATTCGCCATAAAGTAAGGAATGATCCCTTTTTATTACATTATCCACAACAAAGTTTATTTTACTTAAGCATGTGCGCCCAAGGAGATATCCCCCTTAAGACTAGACCCCGGTTGTTCAAAGGCTGGATAGCGTTATTGTTAAGTCATCTAGGAAAACCAATTGCGTTATCCACTGGATAGTGATTAGCCTGCGTGGCGGGCGTTCGAAAGAGAAGGGGCCGGGAATTAGGGCGCGAGACCACGCGCGAGGGAGGAGGGAGGAGTGGAACGCCTGCAAGGAAGCCATTGTTTTCGCCATCCCGCCTACTAATTAAAAAAATAACAAAAATAACGCAACTGTGAATGACTAGCTGTCAAATAAGTCTGGCCGCGATGCACGTATTCTAGTCGTATTTCTCGCACTGTTTTTCTTTTGTTTTCCTAAAGCAATCTAAAGTAAAAGTACTATAAAAAAGTTCAAACGCAGTCGTCCATCGAAGGAATCTTCCTTGAAAGTTGCAACGACCCGTGCCGAGTTACATAAAATCCAGCATAAATCTATTCAAGTTGTTGCTGAAGGAATCGGACTGGAAAACCGTTTAATAAGAAATGTAGCGGCTCCTCACAACTTTCACTGCAATGTTTGCCTAAGAAAAATTAAAACACTTTGCCGTCACGCACTCTTTGAGTTTCTATCAGGACGAACTGGATCCAGCCGAGCACACTAGAACGCTGGTGGCAAGGAAAGAAGAGCTGAACTTCGAAGATCTGCAGGAAGGCAACAATTTATTATTAAAGTAAGTTCCTGGCGGTTTTATAACAGGCAAGAAGAATTCCTCGACCAAAAATCGCCAAAAGTTATACATCGTTTCGTCTTCAATTATCTTGCGTTGATAACGTGGGTCAAACAACAGATAACAAGCACACAGGCAGCATGATTTTTCGTTTCTTTCGTCTGGCAAGTAAAACCGACAAGCCGTTGGGGGATAATACTTTTCAGAACCAGTCAGTAAACCTCATCTGCTGACAGGCCTTTTCCTTCATTCGGTTCTTTAACTGCTTTTTCTACTCTCCTCTGAAGCTGAAATCGATGCCTTCTAATGATGAATTCCCGTAGAGAAATCTCAACACGCTTCACTAACGACATATGTTTGGTTGTGATTGGTAACACTCAAGTAACTGAATGACATGTAGGTGACTAATTAGAACACGCTATTTAGATCTTATCAAATTTTGACTAATCAGGATTTTAACATTCGCCTGGTAAATGTTAATAACGAGAAAAACAATGGTTTCCTGGCAGGCGTTTCCCTCCCTCCTTCCTCGCGCGCCCCTCGCGTTTCTCTCGCGCCTAAAACTCCCTTTCCCAAAACTCCCTTTCCCTTCCCTTTCAAACGCCTGCCACGCAAGATAGTGATTTATCCAGTCGATAACTCTTTTATCCACCTTTTGAGCAACTGGGGCCAGATTAATAGGTTTATAAACCAGTCATGTGAGGTGCCAAAGGGTATGCGTTTTTTCAAGCTTCAAAACAGGAATGTCTTGTCCCCACTCGTCATCGGTTGGCATATTCTTGTGATATCAATAGTGCAAGTGGACGTGAGAAATTTATGGAACGTTTCCAAGCTCAGGCAATTCAAGGCATGGTTGAAAGGCTAAAAAGACCCCCACAGAGAAAGCAACGATCTTTTCAATAACACAGAAGGATCCGAATTAAGGGTTCCACAAAGATATGATAAGATATATCTCACTAAAATATTTTTAAAAAATTCATCTCAAGCATCACGTGACATTCCCTGGACCATGAAGTCACAAAACCATGTTTCCTCAAACGGGGCAAGGCTGTTCAACTTCAAGCTAAAAATACTTGTCATCAAATGGTCAGGCAAACTGTCTGGATTGTCAGTTAGTCTTACAGGGTGGATTAAAGCATTTTTATTAAGAGTTTTTAAAGTCTTTTATAAGTCACGTGACCTGTTTTTCTTTATTTCGTAATCATTGCTCCACTTAGGCATACATGCAGGGATATTTCACCAATGAATATGTCACATATTGTTAAGGCTACCGAGCTGAAACTGTTTGCCAAGTTTCATGACATCTGATCAAAACAATCCGTTTCAAATGCCACTTCGCCAAATTATGCAAATTACGAGGTCACCCATGCCTTAACATGTCTGAGAGAGAATAAATGGAGCCACTCAAAAATAGAATATCTCAACAACACCTGACGGGTAGTAAAAACAAACTCACCACTCTTCTGACCACATTGGACAATGGACTTTTGTTGTACGTTAAGTTAAAATGAAGCAGTGGAATCAATTTGATCATCAATTTCATGGAGGCAAATTAATTGCAGATAGTTAGAGGACGAAGACGTTTTCAATCATTAGTTATAGGAGCCAAAATTTTTACAAGTACAGTACATCTTAATTTAACTTTTCCTTTCTATTTCTCAGATGTGTCGCAAACTGTGGGCAAAAGGTCAGCATCAGGAAAAAATTTATGTTCGACACCCAATGTGAAGGGATTTCTTGTTCTGCTATAAAAAATTACAGCTGGTCTCTATATGTTCGTCTTGAAAATGGCTCTCACAAGTCTTGGGGAGAGATCAATAATCTCTACACAATAGCGTTGACATCATTGAACGGTCCAAATCTAATCTTCAATGGAGGGGATTCATCTTTAAACAGGTCTTTGTTAATGGGAAACAAGACTTACAAAATACATATTATTGCGTGGATAGACGGCAATAGCTTTAGAACAGACGAGCACATTTTTCGCACCAATTCACCGCCGTCGAGGCGAGATAGTAATTCTGGATGTTTCATGGAGCCAAGGATAGGCAATGCCATCGAAACTGAGTTTAAAATCAGTTGTGTGAACTGGTCGGATCCTGATACACCACTAAGTTACCAGTTTTCATATCAAACGAATTTTGGCATCGTAGTATTTTACACAGGATGGCAGCCAAATGTGACAACCGAGTTACCAGAAGGCAGCAAGGCTTCAAACTATTCACTTTATCTGAAGTTACAAATCATAGATTCCTTAGGTGATTCTTCGTTGGAGCTTATCACTGCGCAGGTATTTATTACGCAAAATAACGGTAAATACCCGTAGGACGCGCGTAACACTTGATCCCCGTTATAATGGCCCTGCTAAGAATGTATCAGCATATTGTGACTCCCCTTACCTCATTCAGACTTGTACATACCCGTAGGTAGCTGTGGGAATTGATGCCTCCAGAATCCCCCCGTGTTTAGCTTCGACAGCACTTTCAACTTTTCATTTTTTCAAGCCCATTCAAGAATTGAATTCCGCTTTACTGCACATACTTTAGCATTGGTTTCATGCAAGCTAACCTTCAACTTTTCACAGGTTTGGCCACCAAAGGCTTCTAGTGTAGAAGATTCTCAGAGAAAGTTGGATAATCTCCTAGAATCAGGCGATGTCAACAAGGCCATGCAAATAGCGTTTTCTGTTCTGTCTGCTGCTGGCGACTCGGTAAGTTGTAATTTAACACGATCCTCGGAACGTTAATAAGGCAATATTGATTATTTCAGTGATAGGTTTCGTTAGTTGAACGCGGGGATGATATTCCATGCTATGAATGGGTTATTTACCTGTGTGCACATTTGCATTTAATGAGACGCTATCTTAAAGCGATCGGCAGATAGCATAGATGTATTCGTATAAAGGGAGTTAAAAACTTACCGTGTCAAATCCAAGCTAATCCAATATATTGGCTACCAAAGAGAGCTAAAAAAAAGAAAAAAAGTATCATGAAGTATCGTCGAAACTCACAGGCCATTGAAAAATACAAAGAAGAAACGTAACATGCATATCAAATCCTAGTAAGCTGTGAGAAACTCAATTTCTTTCAGTAATGTTGCAGCCCCGAATTATTGGAAACTGTGTAAATTTATTTTTGTAACTGTACGTAGCTTTCTCCTCTGTTAAGTTTAAGAACGCTTTACTCCAAAAGATGACGACAGTAAAAATAGGCAGTCTCCCGCAAGCTACAATGGTTGTGGGAGTTGTTGCTCTAGCTACAGATAGCGACAATGGGATTTCGAGTGATTCTCAGGTATGATGTTTTTGCGGCTTTACGTAAAAAGACTACCTCAATACATACAGGTAAAACTCGCGCCTAAGAACCTGCATTTCCCCAAGTTACCCTAAACACTGGTTGTTACATAGATTGTAATTAACACAAATTTAGGCTATTTACGTTCTTAAATAGGTTCTTATTTTCTGAAGCAAAAAATACATTGTAGCTAAGATTATTTGGTGGTATTCAGCTCATTCCTTAGGCAAAACCTGTATGCCATTACAATTGCATTTAGAGTAATAAGGCACCTATGTCTCCAAAGAGAATCCTAAATGTTGAATCTGCTTATTTGCCCAAGTGCACAGAATTGTTAAAGAGATTATTTAGAAAACAAGACCCTGTTTCAAATTTTACGCTAAACAGGTTCTTGTATAGAGGGGGCCTAACTGGCACATTTTAGCTTAACAGGTTCTATGAAGACCAGCAGGTTCTTAGTCGCGGTTATACACCAAATTTCTAGTTACGCGTTACTCCGCAATACCGTAATGCTTTATTGTTATCTAGTGCTCATGTTTCTTCAGAGGGTTATTGAAAGCCGGTAAATAAAAGTGATGAACACTGACAAACATCAATTCTGTATTTTACATAAATCTTGCCAAGTTAAAGAAATTTCTTATTGATTTCCTTCCACTTGGGAGTCCGTCAGTAAGCACCTTTCCGGAAAGATGCGTTGTCTTTAACATAACCCAGAGATGACTTTGAGCTTCGTGACTCGTGCGACATCGGTTTTCACATGCAATTTAACGCGGAATTCCCAGCTCTGGTAATGAATTTTCCTATAGTATTGTATTTCTTTCCATATACAGGTTAATTCAGTATAAGAACAAATTAATACTATAAAAGGTAAATGCATGTGGTTTTGTGTTGATGTCTCAATTACAGGACAATGCCTTGAGCTTGTTAGGAAATGCTGCCAACTTTATTTCCACTGAACTTTCAAGTGGATCCGTGGACTCGGACTTGATAGAGAGTATAGGTACCAGTCTATTCAGTGGTATCGGTAACGTGCTAGACGCTGCGTCCAGTGAAGCCCAGACAGACACTGTAGAGAGAGATGAAATAAAGCCAAAGGGTAGTAATGAAGCTGAGAAAGTGGCGATGAAAGAAAAAGTAAGAAGGAAAATTCACCCTCTCGAAAATTTTACATTCGGTTTTTTATGACAAATTTAGTCTGCTGAAAGGCTGGCAAAGCTACAAAACAACCTTCATTTTAAGTATCAACACACTGACTTCAGTTAACGACCATGCAACAAAACTGTGGAACTGAATTTCAATTTTTGTAGTATCAATTATATGCAAAATCATTGATAATCGACTGTTGTATAAATAATTAACGACGTCATTTCTCGTGTTCCATAAGAGTATAGACCATGGAAAATGTTTTTTGTGTGAGGGGATTTATTGAATAGAACACTGGTTGCGTTGGTCTTACCAGGTTTACCAACACAACAGGGCTGGGCTCCAACTTAAGTGTTGCTAGGAGCTACACACTAGGGATGGGGTAGTCAGTGAAAGAGATTGCTTCGTCCTGGTGATTCTTTTACATGCTACAAAAGTCCGGGCAGTTGAAGTCCTTCGAGAAAGTGCGTATGGTTTCTCCTTCTTATGCAAAAGTGACCTAAATAGACTCTAAAAATTGCGAATTTAAAACAAAGTGTTGGTCTGAATCTAGTGCAAAATCCATTGAGCTAACCAGCCTGAGGCTAAGTTTTGGAATAGTGAAGGTTGTATGGAATAGATGATCATGGCTCTGTTGCACAGACTTGGACAGTACAAGCAAAACAAATTCCTTTACAAGTCTTATTTTATAATTTTGCTCCTCTAAGTTTTTAAGAAGGTCTAATCCACTTTCTCTCTTCGACAGAGTAAGCAAAGAGCACGATCCTCATTGAATCTGGTGTCTCGAGTGGCTGGTAGTCTGCTGTCTACAAAAGATATTGGCGGAGAGCCCACCGAGTTCAAGACCAAGTCCCTGAAGGTTCTGTTGGATCGCCAAAAGAGCTCAAACATGGGAGGCAAGAAGCTTGGGCAAGGACCAAGTGGGGTGGCCTTACCTTCCGCTGACTCGTTATTTTCCGGGGGCAAACCACCCGAAAATATTGATTCACAGGTAAACAGCAGTAAATAGCTTGCACAAAACAAATCTAATGGCCACTTTAAAAAAATGCAAGATTTGCATGCGTATTCCAAGAGTCTATTTCATGGAGCGCCTACACCACCTTGCATATTGAGCCTACAATTCATATCGACCTTGGCACAGTAAACTACAGCCTCATAATAACCGTTCAAATTCTTAAGCGTTATCCCTTCAACACCTTACGTCTATACAAAACTAAGACTGTAGCTGCAAACTAAAGAACTAAATTTTTATTCCCTGGATTAAAAATAAAACCGATGACAAAATTAAATAGGAAACTTTGGACGTATAGCAGTCAAGTATCCCAGAATTTCTGTTATTTGACAATTATTCTTTGAAATCGAGGTAAATATTCCTAAAGCCACTACTCACCGAGATTGAAAAGAATAATCGTTTTAGTATCTGCAAACGAAATGATCTCAACAAAATCAGAGAGGAAACCATTGAAAAGTACGATTTCATTGACGGATCTAGCCTGAGAAGACAGCCGGCATTTGGCGACGCTACTACTGGTTTCCCCGCCAAACGACGTCTAAGAAACGAGCCCAGAAATTCCATACTGATGAAGGGTCATTACCCAGATCTGGGTAGTGCTTCTGATTGGTTGAATCAAATTTCCCACGCGGCGCGACCAATCATAAGCACTACCCAGATCTGGTTCGTGACGCGTCATCGGTATGGAATTTGTGGCGCTCGTTTGTCAGACGTCATTTAGCAAGGAAACCAGTTGATGGATCAAATCACGCGAAAGTTTGAAAATAGATCTTTGTAGAATTTTCAAACATGGCAATTCACAAGTTTATCACTTCGCAAACAACAGCTTAGCGTAATGGCTTAATTGGAACCGTTAAAAGTTTGAATTGTTTCCTTAACTGAGAAGGAAAGTAGAGCTTTGATGTTTTCTGTTGACTCGCCAAGTTTATAGCCAAACCGGTTTGTTGTGTAGTTCTTCGCATGAAGTGCTGACAAAAATGGCGGCTCGGTTGCTCGAGGTAAGACGTCGTCTCCCTGTAGCATTCTTTTTCCTATTTACTTGAAACGTAGAACGGGAGTTGTAAACAATCCATCGAGCACAAAACTCACCTACAGTAAATGGAAAAACGCCGTTTTGAATCCTTCCGAGTCTTTTCTTGCCTTAAAAAAAGTCAGCCCTAGGACTTTGTCGACTTTTAAAAGATCGTTCCCAAAGAAAATGGGAAAAACACCGAGCTCACACATTATCCACTCGCTAAGAGGTGAATATTGTTAAATAGTCCGAGATAGCGAGCCAATCAGATTGCTTAAATAACCAAGATCACTGAGTGTGTATATACTAACGTAGATTATTTACCACATACAAGGAATTTGCTTTGAAGCTTGTTTGATTTTAAATAGATGCTCTCATTTAAATCCAATCCTTTTACGTGGGATAAAAGTGCTAAAGCAGTCAACTCTTCAGTGGTGGACTTCAAATTAAAGGCAAGTGGAGGTACAGCTATGAACATTTCACGGCTGCCAGAACCAGTGGAGATTTTCATAGCTCTTCCCGATAAGAGCAAAGAAACTGAAAAGGAGAATATTTCCACGCAGAACTTGTTTTTAAAACCTAGCGAAGGAAAGAACAACTTTCGCTACCATAGGTTTGCTGTGTCCTCCTCAGATGTGCTGGTTACAATAAAATTGACACCTGAGAAGGGAAAAACGGTAGATGTGTTCGTGAACTACAAAACAAAGCCAACTCCTCAAGACAATGTCTTCAGCATTTCGATTCCCAATTTTTCATATTGCTCAAATGCTACCCACAATTTTTTGCACAGCCGTACTTGCTCATCAGATCCCTACACTTTTACGTTTTCAAGTCAGATATCTAATAAAACAGGCATTCATTACCTTGGAATAAGATACACCAAAAAGGGCTTGAGTCGAGTAAGACGTTCTTGCAACCCATTTCATAGAAGAGGCAAACGGTCTTGTGTGGATGTAAAGGACGCCCCGACAACTCCTGCTCCAACCCCAAGGATTATTGTTCCAATCTACAACTTTTCAACAGACGTAAACTATACCTTAAGCATTTCAGTTACCGGTTGTTTGTACTGGTCAGAATCCAAAGAGATGTGGACGGGTGAAGGATGTCAGGTAAGTCAACGTTTGCAAAAGCTTGCGAAGTTCTTCCTTTAGCATTTCAAGTAATTGACTGTTTGTATACGTGAATCTTTGTACTTGCAATATTTTATGAGGAATGTGTATCTACAAGTGATGTATTTTTTGGTCACCATCAAGAGAGACTAATTTATCTTGTCACTATAAATGTTCTGTCCTTTTTTTCTTACAAAAATAAGTTTTGACACATAATTTTATTCATTTAATCAAAAACGTTCCATTGTTTGTAGAACTGCTCTTTTTTTTTTCTTAATAACTGACAAAATCAGTGCGTGTGATACTTACGTTGGGTATCGTCGGCGTAGTGGTTTCATTTTATAACATAAAAGTAGAAAGAAATAACATAAGAAAACCGAGTAGTAAAGAGCACCTGCATGCATCACGTTAGTTGCCTTTTGGGATTCAAAATACTTTATACTTCCTTGTAATTACTTTTATGCCGTCTGCTAAAAGAATTAAAATCGACCTTCAGTTAAAAAGTCAATACGTGTCAATAATGACTCCTTCAGGTATCTCCGGGATGCTGACAGCGTTATAATTATGCTTTAATTACCCAGGTTGGGCCAAAGACGACGTCTAGACAATTGCACTGCCTGTGCACTCATCTATCTGCCTTTGGAGGCGACTTCTTTGTGGCTCCAAATCCCATTGATTTCGATAAGGTTTTTGCAGCGTTTGGAAACTTAGCTGAATCAGGGAACATTGTAGTAATGTGTACAGTTTGTGTCATCCTTGGATTGTACGCGATCGCCCTCGTCTTTGCACGAAGGGAAGACAAACAGGATGAGTTAAGGGTAAATAAATGCTAATATGCACAACGTAGATAGAATATTAATGTAAATCCAATATTTGATATGTTTAGCGTAGCTATTGGGTTCTTGGGGTGTCCTTGACCCAACTACCCCCCCCCCCCGCCCCTCCCTTTTGCAAGAGGTATTCTGCATGTCCTTTTTCTGCAAAACGTTACGTTGCAGGTTTGTTTTTTTGTTTTTGTATCCATTTGTTCACCTAAGTGATGACAAAGTGGAGCAAAGTTCTTTGTGTATTAGGAAACAATTCGCTGGGCAAGGCTTGAACCCCGGGCTTCCAGATCGGGGGTTCGAGGCGTTTTCCGCTCAGACATACAGGCCTCTACCATTACCTAATTACATAACATTTATCTTATCCTATTCTATATCGGTTAGGTTATTGCAGACGTTCATCTCAATGAGAGCGAAGGAGACGTCAGGTATCATCTCTCAATTCAAACGGGAATGTGGCGAGGCAATGGAACGACGGCGAATGTTGGCATAGCCATATGTGGTAATAATGGAAGTACAGGTAACGTGCCTCTTACCGACCCTCAGCTTGAACGATTCTTCTTTTCTCGAGGAAGCATCAACAATTTCACGCTCTGCCTAAGAGAGACAATTGGCTGTTTAAATAAGATTCGCATCTGGCACGATAATAGTGGAAGACGTCCGTCTTGGTTTCTCAATGCAGGTTGTCGTCACAGATCTCGCCACAGGTGAAAAGGCGCATTTTGTTGCTAACAGGTATTTGATGTAAAATTGCTTCTACACGGATCACAAGATAATTTTGTCATTCAGTAGTCAAGAATCGGGAATCCTGAAGCGTCTGAATACTGCCTTTTAGTTTAATTCTCGAGCTTTGAAGGGCTGACGTCACATTGTGTGGCTGATAGAAATGTGGCCATTCAACAAACTGCATAGGGATAGGATGATACAGATTAACAATTTGGTATGGGTACAACAGAAATACGTGTGATTCCATTGGGTATATGTGATATGTATCTCATTGACAGGATTGAAAATATTTACCCTCGTTTATATTGGTTGGATACTGGTGGTCCCAATGGTCTATTGCCACCAATGGTGCAATTGGTACCAATAGAAAAGGATGTGGATCCATTAATTGTATTCTTGAAATGCTCCTCATTAAGGGCACTTGGTATAATTCCTCATGTTTCTCGGATGGGTACGGGGGGATTTCATCTGCCCATTGCTACCAGTGATATAATTGGTCTTGACGTTTTTTGTGATCGTTATTGTTCTGGGCGAACTGCTCATAGAATGAGAAACATTCATGCGATGCCTCTTGCTCCAACGTAACGCTTAAAGCACCAATGGTACAATTGGTGTGGGTGTTTTTGAAGAATTGTATCCGTACGTGTTTGAGACAGGTGTGGTACAGAGAGCCTTGACTCATTTAAAAAAATCTTTCTATACATCTCCAGAGCCCCAATTGCTCAACAAAGGCGTCCCACCAAGAACGTTCTCTCATCCAGAACCTTTTTATTTTTTATACTGATCTTGGTTGAGAAAAGTACGTGATGTCTTCAGGCATAATCAGCTTGAAAAAAATAAGTGAAATGAATTGGAGCTATTTAGTATCGAAAAGAAGAAACTAGGTAGCAGGCATAAAAAGGTAATTAGTTTGTTCGCCGGGACGAATTAAGTCATTGGGCTGGGGATTACAATGTACATTAAGTAGAATTTTCCCAACAACTTCCTCTTTTAAATCATGCCTTGACTGGACTCATTTCAACCAAGTTCCTTACTTTTGCTTGGTTGTACTCTGTTACGAATACTTCCTGATCAGTGTGTTAAAAGTGTCATAAAAAACGGTAACACTGCTCCTTCGAAGTCAATGCACACTGTCCGTTTGGGAGGGTTGAAAATTTCTCCAGATTAACATTAACATCCTCCGTCTTCCTTTCCTTATCTTCTAGGTGGATTGCAGTAGAGAAGGAGGACGGAAACTTAGAACTAGAGCTACCAGTAGCAGGCAAAAAGGAGTTGTCAGGATTTAAGAACTTATTCTACTCCAGAACAGCAACTAGTCTAGGGGATCGCCATCTTTGGTTGTCAGTTTTTACTAGGCCACCCCATAATCCTTTTACAAGAGCTCAGAGACTAGCATGTTGTGTCTCAATCTTATTTGCAGCAATGGTGACCAATGCCATGTTTTACAATTTCGGAACCCCACCTGGTGACGCGGTACAGATAGGACCGCTTAAGGTCAGCCTGACGCAAATAAAAATTGGAATCCAGAGCAGCCTAGTCGCTATTCCGGTTAACGTTTTGGTTGTTTCAATCTTCAGAAACTTAAAACCGCGAGAATCGCGGGAAGATGAAGGGATAAAAAGCAAGGGATGCTTGCCACATTGGTTTGTGTTTGTTGCTTGGTTTATCTGCACTATGGCTTCTTTGACCGCGGCAGCATTTATTGTGTTTTACAGTATGATGTGGGGAGCAGAGACCTCGAATGAATGGCTTGTTTCTGTTATGGTGTCCTTCTTCCAAGACGTGATTGTGATGCAGCCAATGAAAGTCCTTGTGGTAGCTTCAATCTTATCCTTATTAATCAAAAAACCACCGGAGCAGGAAAAAGTCCTGGGGGAGTCTATATCAGGGAAACAAACAGGAGGTGTCGTGATTCTCGATCAAAAAGAGCGGGAGAGAGCTCGCAAATTTAGGAGTAGTCTTGTTCAATTGGGTCGCAAGGTGGTGGAATTTGTACTTTTTGGCTCATTTATTTTTCTCATGATGGTGGTTTGCTATAGCAACCGAGGAGTGGCAAGATTTACACTCACCCAATCTATGGACAATTTGTTTCATTCTTTTACAAAGGTAAGATGTACTTAAAGTGTTTTTCTGTAGCTACTGGATTTTAATTTCTTTAGGTTGCTACTGACTCGAAAAATCCGATATTTTTATGACTTTGTGGGACATACCCTAGCTGTCTGAGAAAGAAAACTGGGTTAGTCAAAATTTGATTGGTTGGTTAATCAAACGTTTTTCTGATAGATTTTTTACCTTGCTATGGGAGTCCTGGAGGTGCATTCATTATAACAGTGATGGGGAGAGTCAATGAGGCCAAATTCTTATATCCCCAAGGAGTTAAAATCAGACATAGGAAAAATCGAACAGCCCAAAAAGTCCTGTAATAAACAAACTACTACAATTGACATAAAAATGGCAACACTTTTGCTACTCAATGATTAACCCTCAACCAAGGCTGCATCACGGTCTTTTATTTTAAAAAAAAGTAACCCCAAATTCTGGACTTATTAATGACCTGGTATCGGAAATTTCAAGCGCAAGAAAGGGCTCCGAAACTCCTAGTCACCGTTCTACCCACCGCGAGGTTTACCTGGGGCCTTTCTTCTCTGTTTCCTCCCATATGTCTAATATATAGATTTAGCCAAGGCTAAAGGCAAAGCTCTCGTGGAAGCTTTTAAGAAATACCTGTCGAGAGTAAAGTGTTCTGAGCATGCGATCACTAACATTCCGTAACTATTCAGCGCGAAACTTTTAAAAACACTCCATGTCTAATGTCAATGGGTTGTAAACATGAGCCCGCAATACAGTCTTAATACTGGTCAGCCGATACACTGTTTTGACAGCTGTCAATTGATCATAAGATGCATGGACGTCTAATATCAAGTAAAACACAATTTGAATATGCCTTAGACTTTTTAGCTAGTATTAAATATGACATTTTGTCAGAGCCCAAATTTCTTGGATGCATAGATAACCAAATTTTATGACCCTTGTTGCACCACTGCGAGCGAGAGAGCTGCACTATAACTAATTCCTCTTTTTTGTTCATGAAACAAGGTTTGCCAACATACACATCTGTCACAATATACAATAAACATGATCTGGCATGTTGGCTGTCATTACCACTTGTTTTTTTTGGTCTACAAATAATAATCGTCTTAGATTCCCACTTTTTCCCACATATTTCAAATAGGTCTGTTTTACCTTGTAGGTGAAAAATATTTCTTCGTTTTGGAAATGGTCAAAGAAAATTCTGATACCCAGACTATACGATGCTGACTGGTACAATGGTCAAGCATTCAAGTACGAGGAAGGGTTTCTCAGTAATCGGGCAGCGTTCTTAGTAGGAATGCCAAGAATACGACAGTTAAGAATCAAAACGGGTAAGTGAATGACGTCACTCCATTAAGTAGCTCTTGCTTCATTAAATTTGGTATTTTCATACTTGTCTCGACCGAAGAAATAGTGACGAAAGAAGTTCAGTCAAGGCTTTTGTCTCTTCTGATTTCGCATGTCATTGTTATAATTGGAGTTGATGGGGTTCGGGTTAGCCTGTTATGCCAACTGTGGTGGTAAAGGCGGCACAGAAAATGGAAGAAAAAGTAACGAGCTACTCGGTTTCTCTCGCCCTCAGCTTTCACTATTTCTCTTTTCGCACTTGGTTTTATTTTATCTTGGGACAACCAACTGAAGCCCTTGAACGGTCTAATTAGGAAGAAACGTAAGGTTTTAAAACAGGTCACAAGGGGTTATGGCGGCAGGAATATGTACAACCTGCATTGATATTTCTCTCTTCATATATTCAGTGCCCTGAAGCAGGAAAATTAATGCCTGACATAACATACATTGACAGCAATTCCTTAGGTACAGTTTTCAAATTGTCGTTGGTGGAAAGATCTGTATATTGTAACTGTTCATCCATAGGGCGCCAAAAATGTGTGCAATTCAGCAGTTGGTTCCGGATTCATTAGTCGCTCACCAGCTGTACAACAGTCTGGGAACAACAACCCACAATGTGAACAGCTTAAAGACAAGACATAGTAGTAAGGAAGACAATGCAAAATTAAGGCTAAAGAAGACTTTTTGAGAGGGCTTACTTAAAAGTGATGGTGACGTTGGTGTGATGTCTAACGATCTTACCGACGAAAATTAATGTAGATGTAGATGTGTCTAAAGACACGTCAGATACATCGTCGCTTAAACTCCTTTATCGTTATTTCTATCCACAGAAGAAAGTTGCACGATTGCAAAGAATGAACCAGATTTAGCAAGGAAGTTCCCCAAATGTCTTCCGTTTTATACAAGTGAAGTGGAGAGTACATCACCATATAACAAACCAGGGTGGGAAACAATTCAAAACTCCACCATCTTCTTCTCCAGCTTTGAGCTTGAACGTGAGTGTCCAAGGCCTTGGAGATACCAAACAAGGGAAAGTCTTCAAATTAGACCATTCAAGGGTGTCATGGCCATGTTTGATGGTAGAGGATACGTTGCCGAGCTTGGATACAATTCCCTTTCAGCAATAAATGTTATCAAAGTATTAGAAGAGAACAGATGGATAGACAGCCGAACAGCGGCCGTTTTCGTCGAGTTCACAGTTTTTGAGCCGTCAAGCTCACTTTTTTCTGCGATAAAACTTCTGTTTGAGCGATCACCTACCGGTGGATCACAAGCATTAGTAAATATCAAGACCCTCTCACTATACGCTTCACCAGATCCAAACTCTAGATCACTTTTCCAGATTTGTCAGCTCCTGTTGATGATTATTCTCATCGTATTTATATTTGCCGAGTTTGGAAAGCTTCGTCGAGAGAAA
Source organism: Porites lutea (assembly GCF_958299795.1). Taxonomy (NCBI): domain Eukaryota; kingdom Metazoa; phylum Cnidaria; class Anthozoa; order Scleractinia; family Poritidae; genus Porites; species Porites lutea. Next base: position 22,054,916 of record NC_133207.1, read on the forward strand.
TGCTCCTACTTCACGGGGCTTTGGAACTGGTTAGAGCTTTTTCAAATTTCCAGCACTATTTGTGCTCTTGTCTTTTTCTTCTTAAAGGAATCACAAACAAGCCAGTTTGTGAAAAAAATTCAGGAAAATCCCTTCAAGACTTCAAGCACCGACAACATTGAGTTTATGTCCGATTTAGAAACCTATCTCCTCTCCTTCGTGATTTTCATTGTCACGATCAAGTTTCTTCGACTCATTAAATTCAACCGCCACGTTTGTCAGGTGATAGGGACAATGCAACGAGCAGCAACGAAGGTTTTCTCCTTCATGACAGTTTTTTTTATAATCATGCTAGCTTACACCCAAGTTGGTTTTGTTGTGTTTTCGTCAGAAGTTAAAGCTTACAGCTCCTTCTATAGCTCCCTACGAGCCATGTTGCTCCTTTTATTTGGAGGTGAAATGCTTTTCCAAGAGCTGCAGTCGACGAGCAGATACATCACGCCGGTGTTCCTATTTGGTTATCTGTCTTCCATGGCGATGGTTCTTTTGAACATGTTCCTTGCTATCTTGAATGACTCCTATAAAGAAGTCAAGAACATTGACCCGGGAGAGGTCTTTGCTGATGCCGAACTTGGACAATTTATTATGGACTACGCCAGTCAAAAGATACAAAAGCTCAAGGATGATACCTTAGAATTGGTGGAATATATGGTGTGTAGCTTGATAAGATTCTTTCAGAAAGACGAACAAAATAGGCACGACAGTGACCTGGAAGAAGCAAAGCTGGAACCTTTAGAGGACAACGATGGAGTTGATAACGAAAGCGAAGGGTATCCTTTATTAAAAGCTACATCCCTGAGCATAGTAGATAACGTTGAGAACATGTCACTTGGTCACCTCAAACAGGACATTATGCGGATTGGTAAAGAGATGCGTCAGTCCTTGACATCCCTCCAATCTAACACTGACAGAAAATATATGCGTAATCAGTCGGCGCCACATAACGAAAGAAGCGCCTCTCAATGGCTTGAATATGATATAGGTAGTAACCAAAGGCACTCTTCGTATTTTTCTGCCAGTGGAAGTTACCTGGAGGATATTTGGCGAAAAGACCGCGAAAACCATCTTCAAGACGCCAAGGTAAGAAATTACCATGATAGTGAAGATGGACAAACTTCCAAGAGCTATGACAAACGAAATCAAGCTATTTCACTTGAACACTTCTTGTATTTATCCTTGATTGTGGAAAACTGAAAAGCTATCACCAGTCTCGTAATATTTTGAAAACAGCGCCATTTCATGATACAAAATATAATGAACAAGAACAGTTCATCTAATCAAATTGAATTGTTTCCTGTCGTACATTCCTAAGTCAGTCACGTACATCACACGATCACGTTTCTTTGGCTTTGTTACAACCCAGTGTGAAAGAAGTTCATGTTGATGTCAGTAATACACAAAATCGCTAAGACATTCTTTACTTCAAACATCTTCACTTTAATTTCAGGAAGCAACATCTAGCCATTCCACCTGCGGTATGTAAAAGGCATTGACTTGCATTACACTGCTTTGTCCTAGCCATAGAGATTACATATATTTTACTATGTCATTCAGTTCAGTCATCCCATTAACCCATTCCATCCCATTCCATTCTTTCAATTACTTGTCGCTTTTTCGAATTCTTGTTTGAAATGAGTCACCAAATCTTTCCATACACATGGAGCTTTGATGGTGTTTTTGGTAAAGATTTTAAAAACATATGAAACACTGTCTCAGTTTTTAAACCCGTGGTTTAAACACTGAGACTGATCAGTCTAGGCTATAACTGAGCTGGGCGGCAGCTTGAAAAGAAAAGACATACGGCTCTCCTATTGTCACAAGTTACTAATGACTCATCATACTTAATTTTATTTCACCACAGATTTTAACCTATAATTGGTAAGTCGCCTACCCCTTTTTCCTCGTTCGTAATAGAATAATTTGAAAGTTGACTTGCTTGTCAATGTTGCTCTGCTTCCAAGGTAATGCCACTAACAAGAAAGGGCTTACTTGAAATCCTGACCGTGGCGTTGATGGGTTACATTACATGGCTGTACACACTCGCCTGCAAGGCCTTTAACTGGCTGGAACTTCTTCAGAAATGGACGTCCGAAGAAGAACTTTAACTCAAGAATAAATAAGGCGATAGCTGCTCTCAGTACGTTCAGATGGACCTCATTGTTATTGAAAGCTCTTTTAAATTTCGTATCTAAGCTTGTATTCTGCAAGCCCTCACTAAAAGTGATCTTCGAATGGGACTGCACTTATAGACCTCTTTTATAATGGCGGCGGATCGATAAATTCTTCATATTGATGATAATAAGCCTTTCTGACCTCGTTTGAAAGTAAGGATTCTTTTGTATTTTGCACATACTAACAAGGTCAGAAAGGCTAATTATCATGCATATAAAACAATATATAAATAGGCTACCATTATGAAAGAGGTCTATAAAATCAGGTAGTTTAAGCATAAAGCTTTTAAATTCAAGTTCACTGACTTGGTGTAACAAAAAATAAGAGCCAAGATGTTATTCAGACGCGGAAAAGCTGTTCGAGAAAACGAGAGGCGCACTGCTGCATATTTTAACCGTCTGCATATCGCATGAAACAGTGCGTCAGAGTTTGTTATAGGTTTTGAACATTAAGAGAAATATAAATATAAAGGTTATTGCTCTTCGCTCAACGTAGCATGATCTAAGACGGAGCGTAACGTAACGTAGCTCTGCAACCCCTCGGAGAAAGAAGCAATTAGAATGGTAAAGTTAAAATAAGGTACTTTTTTCGTGAATAGTGGCTCAACATTTACAGAGCGGCGAAGCGGAGGGGCAAACATTTCTAACGCCACTACGTATTCACCGAGATTGAAAAGAATAATTGTTTTCGTATATACACATGAAGAGATCTCGACAAAATCAGAGAGGAAACCATTAAAAAGTACGATTTGATTGACGAATCAAATTATGCGAAAGTTAGATCTTTGAAGAATTTGCAAATATGGCAATTCACAAGTTAATCACTTCGCAAACAACAGCGTAACGGCTTTAATGGAACCGTTAAAAGACTGAATTGTTTCCTTACCTGAAAGGAAAAGTAGAGCTTTGTTATTTTCTGTTAACTCGCCAAGTTTCTGGCCAAAATGCATTGTTTGTCGTGTCGTTCTTCGCATGAGGTGCTTACATAGCGGCTTGGTTGCTAGAGGTAAGGCGTCGTTTTCCTGAAGCATTCTTTGTTCTATTTACTTGAAACGTAGAATTTCTGCGAATATTTGCTTTCAGTTTTCTTTGTCACAAATGGACTTCGATTTATGGGCCAAATTTTTCTTCTTAGGAAACGCTGAGTTCACGAAACGGCCTAAACTATGTGCATAAACTGGAGTTGTAAGCAATCCATCGAGCAAAAACTGCCGCTACAGTAGAAGGAAAAACGCCGTTTTGAATTCTTCGAAGTCTTTTCTTGCGTTAAAAAAAGTCAACCCTAGGATTTTGTCGACTTTTAAAAGATTGTTCTCACACTATTCACTCGCTAGGAGATGAATATCGTTAAAAAGTCCGAGATAGCGAACCAATGAAATTGCTTAAATCACCAAGAGCTCTGAGTGTGTCATGGGTCTACTGACTGACAAACAAATACACTTCGCAGGTTCTCTGTTCCTTTTATATATTATCCTTTGCGACGATCGATCTATTTTTATAGTGAGTAAAAAAATGTTTATTTTATTACTGAATTTATCAACATGTAACTTAAATAATCATATCAAACAGAAGTTACCATTCTAAAAAAACGACAGTCAATTGTCTTCCCTAAAAGATCAATACCCCACATTCCATGGTTTTCGTGCTGGCGCAAATGTGAAGCGGGGGAATTTTTAACTGGTGAAAAAAAACACATGCTATGCTTCAAAAATTCACTGGGCTTGCTAAATTATGCATTATATGCAAATAAAGTTCTACAAATACATTGTGCAACTGAATATAAGCGTCTACCTTTAGTGTCGATTCCCACGCAGTACGGCTCTATCAAAGGAAAGAAATTTGCTCGAGGAGAGTTTCGCTAAATCTAACTGCATTGCGACACGACGCGATAAGCATTGATGATTTTTACGGCGAATTGCAAATTGGAAAGAATTTTTTTTTTACTTATTTAGCCAATTTATTGGGCAGGAACAACACTCGGGCCTACTCTACTCATTTACATATAGATGAAGCAACGAGATCTACTGATATCCGGTAAGTATGTAGATGAGGCGATCTGAGTTCGAGTTTTGTACCTATAATTTATTTTTTGGCTAGGTAACAGTGCCATCTTGAGATGAATTGCTTTGGTGTTTTCTCAGCTTAAAAAATGATCGGTCTTCGGGTTAGCTTTGAAACTGGTCAAATTGTTAGGTGCGTTCGTCTGTTTGCACGTAGCTTAAGTTTTGGGCAATGAAAAAATTGTAGCTACATCATAGTTCTTAAAAGAACTATGATACAGCTAATATTCAAACGAAATTGCATTGCTGGTTTGAAGTGAGGTCACGCCGGCCGTGTTGGTGAATATCACAAACAGAATTGTTTGTCTCTTCTGGGAACTAAAAGCAATATTGATTTCATGAAAATTCTTCAAAACATTGTTTATTGTATTGACCACCACCATGGTGGCCTTGTCACGTGGCTGCGAATCAAGCAAAACAGCAGCAGATAATTATGACATTTTAAGATTCAATCGGGGACAAAATTAGCTGAGACACTTTGCTTTAAAGGACTTTTCTGTCGTTTTTAGCTGACCTTAAAAGGGAAAATGAAGCTCTTACTGTCCCACCCCTCGAAGCAATGTTGTGCCGCTATTTGAGCGAGTTAATCTGAAGAAAACACCAAGGTAAAGCGAGGGGTGTAGTTTGCATTGCTCTCCGAAGTACCCCATGGCCATTGGAAAACATTTGAAGATAGCATATTATCAATTTTGTCGCAGATTGTTCGTTGAGCACGATCTGGACAATTATATAGGAAACGAAGCCTTAAGAAGTCCTCAGGCACATCTCGTAATAGCAAATCAGTGAGCTATAAAAGATTGACAGCATTCGTGCTCTACATGTTGACGCACTGATTTGCAGAAGAGGGCTTTTTGACCTTTTTCCAGTTTCGTGAAATTTTAATAGCCTATCATGACATCCACTACAATCCTCCTTCCACCCATAGTCATTTTAGGTTAGTTTTAGTCCTAAAAAATTGACAGTAAGAATTTAACTCTAACGTCCAATTTTTTAGTACTAAAACGTACTTTAACGGTTAGTGAAACCAGCTGTTTAAGGCAGCAGCTGTACAACTAATGTAGGAAAAATATTTGAGAAAATCGTTATAATATACAGTGTTGTTCAGCCTTTTTACGATCAACACTGACGAGAACGTTCAATCGTCTTATTAAAAGAGGTAAAACTAGAAACACACAACACCAATCCATACTCCATAACATCTTTTTAATCTGACACAACTCCTTATGACACTATGGGCAAATTTTTACAACGTGATAATATCGTCCGAACTAGTATTAGCCCCGTCCGCACATTTCCGATTTTTTGTTTTGTTTGTTTGTTTATTTTTTAAAGACAGAGATTATTTTTCTCCGGTTTGGTCTACCGTACGTCCACATGCACGTATCTAGTAAAAACGGTCACCGAAAAAAACGCATCTTTTCAAAATGCTCTCTAAAGTAGACATATTTGAAAACGCAGGCTTATCGTTTTCGTGGATGATCTCATACAGACCTTATACAGGACATGCCCTGTAACTTTTTTGATCGCATTTCTTTCGTTTTAGTGTTTTTCTGTGGACGGGTTAAAACGATGAAAATACGCTACGTGTGGACGCGTACTTTTTCTACAAACGAAGAAAAATATCCGGATATGTATGGATGAGGCTTTAGTCTATCCAAGTAGTAAAAAAAAAAAAGTTATATTTGATTTTATTCTACAACGATTTGTTTTTATTTTTTTCTTTTGTTTTTCTTTCGTTTTGTTTTGTTTTGTTTTTTGTTGGTTTTCAGTTTTCGTTTTATGTTCTTTTATGTGTCGTTATTTTTCTTTATGTTCTTTTGTTTTTTTTTTTTGTTGTTGTTGTCTTTTAGATAAAGGTCTTTTTTTTATTTAATTTTTCTTGTTCGTTGTAGTTGTCTTTTTTTTAAATCTGCTTGGGCCTTTAGTACTGAGGAACAGGTAAATCTAGAGTTTTGACTGTTTTGGCGAAATATAGTAAAGCTAAAAAGGATGATTAAGACGGAAGAAAACAAAAGCGTAATGTACTTCGTAAGGAGTTAGATGGAAATAATGTCAGGGGTCATAGCTGGACTTTCAGAACGGTGATTGAGACAAACGTTTTGTATTGCCTAATTAGAACTAAATGTTCAATAGGAAGCAGAAAATCAGTGATGAATGAGGTGCTTGTCCATTTTTGTCTCTCAAGCGAGTTTTTACAACTTGATTATATCATGGTCACCCGAAGTGTTATTGGCGTATACAATGAATCAAAACCACAGCTAGTTAAACTTAATTTTTTCTGTTGTTATTTATTTTTTATTCTTTTTGTTTTGTTTTGTGTTTATTTGTTTCTGTTTTGTTTTTTTGAATAATATTTTTTTATGTTTTATTTTGTTGTTTGTTTGTGTTTTTGGTGTGGTTGTTTTGTTTTGTTTCGTAGTAATTTTTTTATATATTTTTTGGTACTATTTAATTGATTTCCTCAGTTTTATTTCTTAGATAGTTGCTCTTTTTCAAAAACCACATTTTCGAGTACTAATTATTTGAAGTACCAGGCTAGGCTTCCCAAAGGATAATACTAAAATAAAATCATGACTTTGTAGAACACCAGAGAAGTAAAGTAAAGATAAATAAGGATGATCAAAACGAAAGAAAACCAAAACGGATGTGCATCGAGTAATAATTTAAAAGAAAAAGAATGCACTTTAAAGGCTTCTTCAATACAAAGCTTTTGTCTCAATCTCCATTTTGAAAGTACAGCTACTGCCATGACGGTACTCCCTCCAACTCCTTACTATATACGTAAAAACAAGTTTTTGCAAAGTGATGATATCACGCGTTCTGTGAATACCCTATAGAATTAGTTTTACAAAACGCGTGATAAAAATATATATATTATTTCATATTTTTCTGGTCCTTTTTTTATTTTTTTCTTGAGTTTTTTTGGTTTTTATTTTTTCACTGTGTAGTTTGTTCTTATTTTTTTTTTTGTTTCAGTTTGTTGTTTTGTTTTGTTTTGTTTTTGTACTATTTAAAGGGACCAGGTCACGCTATTTCTGACAATTTCAGCACTCCCCATAACGATAACTGTATTACATTATTGTACAACACCAGAGTAATGCAGTAAAGCTAAAGAATGGTGATCAAAACGGAAGAAAGTTATTGGGAATGTGCATCAGATAATACCCATCATCTCTATAGGGACTTAAACGCTGAAGGCGTGGTTAATGTATTTCAAGAGGTATCTGATGACGATTTTATCCGGAAATAGAATTTCTTAATCTCAAACCCAGCTCTCGCGCGGCCAAGACAGGGTGAAGATCAAGATAAAACAGTTGGGAGTTTCATTTATGGATTTGAAGTTTAAGAATGTGCGCATGTGCAGTTCTCGAGAATACCGTGACCTAGTCCCTTTTGACAACTTATCTACATAAGTTATTGATAAACATAAGACAGATCAATTATTGTCATTCATTCCCGCAGATGTATCTAAAGAAAGTTTTCCGTCACATGAGCATCTTTTCCCTATTGCTCTCCACCACCCTGTCCCAAACAGAGCTTCTAAGTTATGATGACAATCGTTACACAGGATCTAATCCAGTTATTGTTAAATAGGAGTTTTTTAAACAGATCAGTAATCGCCATTTTTCTCAGCAGATTTAACTGAGGTTTCAGTCACAAGAATATTTTTCCCTCTTCACCCCCTCCTCCCTCCCTCCTAGCTACACCCTATCCAAAATATAGCTTGTAAGTTTATGATGAAAATCGTTGAAAAGTATTTACGATAAAGCGTTTCATTCTTCGGAATTTTCCAGCTACTCCTCCATAGTATCGCAGATTGTAATTCTGAAAGATAAAGAACAATTTCAATCAATAATTCAAAAACCGTAATCAACCATTTCTTGGCGCTGCTTCAAACTTTATCGCGCTTATTCAATCTCGTCAAATGATGACAAAAGTCTTTGGAGTTGAATTCTAAAGGACTGTATCAAAGTTCAGGAAAAGAAAAAAAAATTGTTGTCTTGTGTTACTGTCCTCGAGAAAACGCGGATTTAGGCACTTTGACGTTGTAGTCGTGCAACGACGGCAAAAAAATGTACAAAGAAAAGGGTGATAAGCGTGCAAAGTTGTTGTTTTGCCAATCTAAACAGCGTGGTCCATTGCTTTTTTGCCGTTCTTGCTGCCGTTGCCGTCGTCGTTGCTGAAGCTCCCTATTGTTAAACTGGGAAATTCTCCGGAAGAAAATCTTTCGAAAAAAGAATTAAAAACAAGTATAAAATTTTTATTTACCCACCTGTTCTTTGAAGAATTCAACTTCTTGCATGAGGAGAACGTTTTGCTTCTTAAATGCCGCTAATTCTCTCCTGAGATTCGCATTATTTCTAAAAAAGGGTAGAGGTTAAACATTAAAAAACTAAATAACATTATTTCCCATGTGTTACCCTTGGACTTGACTAGTCTTGAAACATTTTGCACCCAGACCCCTAACGGTCAAACTTACATACCTGACGGAATTGAGTTGCGGGCAACCTTTAATTTTGTGTACGAATAAAATACATGTAAGAATTTTGGATTTTAGAGCTAGTTATGTCCTCGAAAATTAGCCTATTTATTAAAAAAAACATCAACAATCTTCGTTTTTCTTACAACGGTTTTGTAAGTGGAATCGAAAGGCTGTTTTCACCATAGATCATCAGTAAAATCCTATATCCTTCTATTTACGACTCCAACAGTCAGTCGTCACCGGTGTGGTATATGCCTGCAGAGTACTACAATCATCATAATCGATCTCCCACTTCTGGAATTTTAGTCGTTAAACGTTGATTATCTAATAATTGCAGAAAACGTTTTAGAAAAAGCCGGAAGTGGCCGATTTGTAGCGTGGATGCCCTCTAGATTATAACACAAGAGTTTTCTTATGAAACATGCACTCTTAGCTCAAATTTAAGGTCTAAATTATCCCACTTCTTGTCATAAAAATTTCTGTAATTGCTGTAGACCGTATTTTATAGTGACAACTAAAAGTTGGCAAGCCGAGTTACTCACTCTAGCAATTCAGTCTTTGCTGCCTTCTCAGTCTAAAGAATGAAACATAAGAGAAGGGATGAGCTAAGATCAGGAGCGAGGTTCGATTAAAAAAAATTAATAAGCTTCTTTTAATTTCCTCTAGTTCATGGTGAGGTCATCTTAGGTTTGTACATCGCTATTTCCCTCATGCAAAGGACAAATAGTTTCAATTAATTTCATAAGGTAAGCCGAGCGCTCTGGTTGGTCAATTACCCATTTACAATAAAAAGCATGGTTGCTCTAGTACGTTTATCCTTCATCTCTGATAATTCAAAGAAAAGTTACCACATCAAAGATTGCCTCACAGATTGCCACAAATGTCAAATGTTTACTTTCTTGTTGTAGATTTCAAATGCTATCCATGTGTGGTCAACTCTTTTTAAAAAGTCTTTACTGTCAGCCTCGCGACTGAGTAGAGCTAACTAATCGACTAAATTGCAGTCTTTTATAGCTACGTTAACAGGGCCGCTGCATTTGCAGTCACAAATGAAGCTATATTTTTTCAATTAAATATATCAAGCCTTCATTCTTTTACCTGAATGATCCTTTTTCTGTTAATGTATTTGGTTTTAAGTGCCTTGATCTTCCTAGAAAGAACGGCTTTGTCTTTCTCTGCAACTTCAAAAACCAAATCTTTTTCCTGAGAGCTTTTCTTAAATTTGTTCTTCCATAACTCACAACGTTGGGCCAAGGAACGTTTCTCTTGATTAGCAATGCCTAAACTGAAAGAAAATAAAAAAAACATCATGATATTTACACAAATCAAACGTTAACGGGAGCAATAAATCAATAATCTGTAATTCTGCGAAGGTTAGGGTTAGGGTTAGATGATGAAGAGCCACCTACTAGAAATGCTTAATAAAGCCATTATTATTATTATTATTATTATTATTATTATTATTATTATTATTATTATTATTATTATTACTATTATTATTATTATTATTATTATTATTATTATTATTATTATTATTATTATTATTATTGAATTCGGTCATCGCAAAATATCGTGATTTGTTAGTGTCTCGCAGACCAATTGCTTGCCTCAGCCTTCGGCTTCGGCAAATAATTGATCTGCTTGCCCCTGAAAGATCACGATATTTTGCTCAACCTTGTCCAATAATTGTTAATTATTAATTGCATTGTCGATGAGAACTTTTAACCCAGCCTCCAAGATCGAAATACGTTCAGCATGCAGACCGATGTTTCTTGTGCCTATGGCGCGTTATCTCGAACTATAAAGCCCTTCCATTCAGCCAGATTTTCATGCCAAGAAGTTTCTTTAAAAGTTAACGTAATTATACAAGAAAAGAGGCTTTAAAGATTTTTTTTTCTACCACATGTTGTAAGAATGTCTTACTTACTCTTTGTTGGTTTTCTGGTAAGATGACTTGTAAAAGGCGACCTGCAATTTTAAAAAAACAACTTTCGTTAGTATTTCATACTAAAGATGATTTTCTATAATTCTTCTGCCTTACTATAACAAGCTAATAGACTTGTGTAGATTCATCAATCGTAGCACTTTATGCGCTGGACATGACACCTGCCGGCGCAGACGTGAACAAGACTCAGTTGAGGTCGAAAGCTCAGTTATTAAACTGTTCTCTTTATTGTGGAGTACTTAGATGACAAGTACTACAAAAATCACGTCTGAAAAAAGAACAAGAAACCAGTTCACAGAAGAAAAGCTGTATCTTTTGATTGAGGCCTATCCTATAAGACAATTCTTTTTTTTTTTTTTTGTTTCAGCCATATTCAAAGTGTTCAAGCTAGAGACAAGATACCTTATCTTTTAATCCGTTTATGGTCTTTGAAGCAGTGCTAAAATGAAGCAATTTAAAGAAATCATCAGTTATTGCCGTTCCTTTTAGTGAGCTAAGGAGACGTTGGGGAGGAGGGATTAAATCTTGTATTTATTATTCATTCAAAATATTTTCCCAATTCTGACTGGCTAAAAGCACACGCACAATTCACCATAACCAGTTACTGATGACCAAATTTGGAAGACGACCTGGGGACGAGGTTGAGTTGTTTTGGTTCTGACATTTCACTCGTTTCAAGAGTAAGAACTACAGCTGGAACTAGGCGAAATAATAGCTAAAAACATGGCAAAAACAGCAGACAACTCGGAGGGCGACATCTGCTATTTGCAGAATATTTGCGGAGCTGGACAAACCTAAACGTACACTATCGCAAATGAACTTAACGTCGATGCAGGTAAGCATGTTTTAGCTATGTTTTTAAACTAAGAATTATTTTGAATGAATAACAAAGGGAATTAATGAATTCGGCTTTCGTAGAATTTGAAGAATTAAGCAGATCTCGGAGAGTGTTATCTACCTCGGCCTTCGGCATCGGTGGAAAACACCCTCCTTGATCGCTTAATTCTTCATATCCTACTCAGCCTCATTCATTAATTGCTAAATAGGTAAGTCAGGTAATAGTTAAAGCCAATAAGATACATGAGATATAATAAATTCACTCAGAGGGGTGCCGTCCTTTATTTTCTTGGTTTCAATTTTGTTAATGTTTTTCCTTTAATTTTATTCTAAAGTTATCTTTGACCCTTAACGATTTTTGACCTTTTTCTACCCTGTATTCCAAAAAGCCTTCATTTTGGTCCTCACTAAATATTATTGGTAAAATTACTACTTCTAAAAGAAAGATAAAAGATAAAGTACTTACAGTTCTTTAACTCGCAGCTGTTCTTCCAACTTTGCATCGCAAAAAGAAAAAATAAACAAAATCAGCAGGTAAGCCAACGGTAACACTCTCGGCCTTTTTTAGACATGTGTTTTAGACACGTTCCCCGAGTTCTTAAATTTAAACAGGCTGCTATTAACACGCATATGAGTAGAAGAGTAAGGACCGGTTAAACCTTTTTTATGGGAGAATTTCATTAACTAGCGGAGGAATACATTAACGCTGATGACTTCATAACCTGTTGTCTTTATCTCATGAATGAAATGCCGAGGAGTCTCATTAAGATAATGTCTGTGCTATTTTAGGTAGTTTAACCAGTTTTTGACAGGTTTCCCAGTTATTCTTGGATCAATGAATATCTTGGTTTCTATTTCATAACCTTTCGCAATGTCAGGAACTTGCTAACGGTAAATAGCTACAAATAATAGACTTTACTCTATTGTACTTTTTGTTCTTAAATGTGTTGTGTGTGTGTGTGTGTGTGGGCCACAAGTTTATTAGCCTATGGCTTTTAAGTGCTACCCTCTTAAAATATAGGCTTTTATCACTTACTTACTTACTTACTTACTTACTTACCTACCTACCTACCTACCTACCTACCTACCTACCTACCTACCTACCTACCTACCTACCTACCTACCTACCTACCTACTTACTTACTTACTTACTTACCACGTCCTGTGGAAACCATAGCATAGTAGTTTCGGATCAGTCTACTCACCTCTTTATAGAGGGCCCGAATCGAGGCAATTTCCTGAGATAATTCATCTGTGTTCACGAGCTTGCTCCTTAGAGCGTCATAATCAGCTTCCAATTTAAGGATCCTTTCCTGTGCTTTCGAAAGTTCGCATTCTTTTTTCTAAGAAATTGATGAAATTTAGATTACGTTACAGCTTTCTTAGAGTCAACGTTAAAGGGGGTATGTCAAACAATTTACGATCTCTTTAAAAGCTCAAACTTGTCTTCGCATCAATCGAGTGCCTTTTTGTTATGTAAGACTCTATTTAGGCATTGAAACTGTTTCCTGTCGTCTGTTTGCAAGGATGGCAAGGATTAGCATATGGATTAAAACTTGAAAAAGTTGGGCCAACTTTCTCCGACAAGTTATAATGCTAATGCCAGCAAAAATCACCGAGAAATTATTATGGTTAGACAACTGCCCCGTTATGAAATTCGTTTGATATCTTCATCATAACTCCAAAGGAGCATTTTGTGTAGGAGGCGTAAAAGCGCTAAGTCATGAGTTCAGCGCGGGATTGACCTAAAACAACATCTTCGTGACAAAGCCCCTTTAAGAAAGCCATGCTCAGCTTAAGAAAAAAATTACCAGGAGAACTCGATTGATTTTGCCGCCTTCCTTCTCCAACGATTGCTTCATGGCATCCAAAGCATTTTTCTCCTCCTCGGTTTTTCTCCACCTTGAATTGAGGAAAGAAAAAAACCTGCTGTCAGCAAAGACGATTCTCATTCATAATCTCACATAAAATTTTCATACAGGTAAATCGAAATAGTACGGCATTGATAAAAAGTCTTACATGTCTTCGGCAATCTCTCTTGCTGTTGTCTGTTCCTTGATCTGCGTGAAATGTATATTAATATTAGTTTCTTTTTGAAGTCCATATTCGCTATTAAAAAAACAGTTCAACCTGCAAGAAGAGCGTTTTTTTGTTTGATAAAAAAGTTCTTCCACAGCCGTATATTTGTATGGCTAAAGGCACTTAGTAATGCCTTTATAACAGAGTTGACTTAATACAGCAATATCATTTACTTCTCTTGGAACGAAAGGCAGTGAGCACCCTGTCAAAAGACTTTCCTGGATTCTCCATGTTTCGTAACTGACCACTGCGCAAATCTTACCTCATTTTGTTGATGATTGTCTTTGATTTCAAGATCACGCACTCTTCTTGATTGTCGTTTCAATTTCAGAGAGAATTCCTTTCTTTCTTTGCGCAGAGTTTCTTGTGTATCCCTGTGTAAAGCAATAGCAGATCAAATACATTAGGTTTAATTAATTACCGTTTGTGCGCCCGAGTTTGATTTCATCGTATTCATGCTAAAATGTGGAATTGCATGGAAATGGAGCCCAGAATCAAATGTGTACTTAACACGTTTTGCACAAAGGATTGAAAACTTAAATCCTTGTTTGATAAAAAAGTAATCTTGCCATACTCAGGTGTAAATTTTATTAAAACTTCAAGCCGTTAGACGTCGCTGTGACAAATTAATTTCGGGAATGTGTTAACTACAAATCCGTTGGGAAACTGAGTAAAACCTACTTAAGACGTTGTTGAATAGTCTTGGTCGTCCCGGTGTTTTCATCTTGTTCTTGGTTTTCCGCTTCTAGCTGCTGTGTCCCAGCTTTCTGCTGTTGTTTTGTAACTTTCTCCTGCCGTGTTGCAACTTTCTGCTGTTTTGGCGCAACTTTCTGCTGTTTTGTCGCAACTTGCTGCCTTTGCGTCGCAACTTGCTGATGTTGTGTCGCACACTGCTGCTGTGTTGCATACTGCTGCCCGTGCGTTGTGGCAAATTGCTGTTGAGCTGCATATTGTTGTTGTGCTGCAGTCGTAGTCCAGCATGGTTGCCTGTGTGACAAAATAATATTTTAGCTTAAGTGAAAACTAACAGCAATCAGGCGCTTATGAAAACAATTTTTTTCTGCTTGAACCAATTCCGCAAATTTCCTAGGAGTGTTGCCTGTCGACAGCAGACCATGGAGGACATTTTGCATAAAAGGCTTATGGTTAGGTGAGTAAAGGATAAAAACTTACATAAATGTGCCCTGACTAGGCTGCAGTTGAATTCCTCCAGCCCAAGCTTGTTCAACAACAGGATACTGAAGCTGTTGGTACTGAACGGGAACGGGCTAGAAAAAAAAGTCAATACTTCAGACGGAAAACTTTGACATTCCCACTGTCAGCAATGCAATAATCTTCTTTCGTCTTTGTTAAGTTTCCTACTTGCTCAAATTTATGATTTCTTTGATGTTGCTTAATAAAAGACCTCTTTGGCTTAATCTGCTAACTAAGAATATAATAAGGGATCCATGATCTAATAAATGGCTTTCCTCAGCTCAGAGCAACGAAAATATAAAACGCTATTTCTACTTACTTTTTACGAACTAAGCCCGTTCCCTTTGCTACCCCTCCCTGCGGAGCGAGATTGGGACCGGGAGGAGAGAACCCTGGGGACAACGTTTTTAACGAACCGGGTTTCGCTTTACAATTAATCAATTACCTGAACTCCATAGTAACGCCGGATTTCTCCTGGTTCAAGAGGGTCCCAGTAAGGAAATACTTCACCAGGTTCTATCTGATCAGCTGAGAAACCAAAATGCCCTTAAGTGGATTAATTATTGCAATGGGCAATATTTACTTACAAGATCAAATGAAAGGGAAAATAGTCAATAGTTTTTCGACCAGATAATTGTATAATTCGAGGACAACCGATAAAATAATGTAACTACTGATACCTTCCCTGATAGAAGCCATTGTATCCGTTTTGTGTGTAACTTATATCCCCAAAAATCGCAAATTACAACTCCGAATATAAACACAACTCAGTCGTACAAAAAAGCTCAATCAAGTTACTACACTCACGAAGTACTCGACGTCATAAAGGCTTTGAATTGACATATATGGCATATTCCAAAATGCGCGCGCGCGCTTTCGCCTTCTTTTCATTGTAAGGCAAAGGTTTATGAATTTCACCGAGCTTACAACCAATTTAAGAAATGGAAAGGATTACTTCAGGCTAGTCTAACGGCATTTCACAGAGTTTGGTGAATACAGTTAGGAGTACAGATGCGCGCGTATGACACAATTAAATTTCAAATGTTGACAAATTTGCGCGCGCAACCGAATGTTTTTAGTGACACACATATAGGTGGCTCCGAGCTTCTTTTTTTTTTCCTCAGGCAAATTTAGCTGTACCGCGGCTATAGAAAAGCAAAACAGCATTGAATAGAAACATACATGAGTAGTAAGGCTTGAAGGGGTAATATAAGTTAGAGGACACAAATTAAAAACTGTAACAGTGGGAGGAAGTGCACAATTCCAGTAAACCTTTGGTTGCCGATTCAGTTACGTTTGTTTTCGCAAGGCTTTTTCATTTTTTTTTTTTTTTTGCGCAAATGCAGATTCTGATATTGTATCTTTACATTTAGAGCAGTTTTAACTTATCCAAACTTCGATTTGGGGACCCAATTTTTCTTGTAAGATATCGGCGAGTTCTCTCGCTCTCGCTGTTTTCACGTGTACGTATGGACAGACGAAAACGGAACTTTTTCGAAAACGCTGAGGACACACTATCAGTTCCAATCCACTCCGCACAATATTAGAAACTTATTCAAGATGGCGGACGAGCGCATCCCTTTCTTGTCTTTCATACTTGGGCTTTTACTTGGGCTTATTTCTAACCTAATTGCTTGTTTTCAAATTTAATTCTTCAAGCTGATTATTCCAGGGGGCGGCAGAACATTATCAGGTTACTTTAGCTACCGGTGTAAAGATGCGGAAGGTTGGATCTCCCTTTAGTTTTACTTTGTTTTAGTGCCCTGATTTTCACATTTTAAACTGTCCTGCGACTTTGAAGAACATTACTCATAATGGCTCATAATGGCGAACACGTAAGCGTCAAGCATGCGTAGTCGGGTAAGTTTTCTTTTTTAAATCGATTCATGGTATACATGTGAACGGGCGTAAACTATGCGAAAACTCTACGAGTGGACGCGAATTTTTTTGAAAACGGAGAAAAAAACTTGCGTTTTCAAACAAATAAGGATGCGCGTAGGCAGGGTATAAAATGTTCGCGTTCACCGCGCAACACGTAGTTAACGAGGTTCCTGAGCGCACGTCAGTCGATTGCTCAGATTGCTCAGAACCAAAAACTTTTAAAACATTTTCCTACTAAAAACACATCGCAATACCCATGACGATGAGAAAAGATAAAAAGACATAGTGAATTGGTGCGCGGTTCTTTGACGCAGGAGAGATTTGTAAGTTAAGACTGCACACAGTCACCTGTCTTCCTTCCTTATGAAGGAAAACAGCACCGAACAAACAACAAGCCGCATGGTCCTGAATTGAGCCCAGGTTACACACAAAAAGTTTAAAGCGACAGCAGGCCCAAGTAAGTACGTAAGCAATATAGAAGCTCGCGGTAATTTATGCACCAAGCTTGGGTCGCCTGTACTTCAGATGAATTGGTTTCGTGTTTTCTCAGTTTAAAAAATGACCGGTCTTCGGATTAGGTTTGAAAATGGTCAAACTTTTAGCTTTGTGCAAACGGACGCAACAACGCCCAACGTTGTTGGGGCAACAATATCCGCCATATTGGTGTTCCAAAACAATGAAACGGCGGCCATAATGGTGTACCAAGAAAATCCTGTGGGAGTTGAAGTCTTTTCTTATGTAAAAGCTTTCTTTAAAACATAGCTACAAAATTCGCCTCATCAAATTCAATAGCGCGAACCTGCTACATATTCCCATTGAGCACACTGATGACGTCAATAAACTATTCCTCTAGTTGTTGTGAGCTTAGCAATCCTGCCAAGACGTCTCCTGAGTGCATCCATAACTCAGCAGTACATGATGAAGCGTTTACCATGTGTTTTATAGGGAAATTTAAGAGAAAACTTTTGACTTTGTTAACCGATAGCTGGAAAAAGAGGTGAGTGTTGTTGTTACGTTGTTGTTGTCATCCCCGCGAGCTGTGCGGGCTATGGCGTGAAATCATTCTTTGTAAAGTTTTTTGTCTCAAAAATAATTTTTCGTTGAATTAATAGTTTTCAGGTACCTCAATGTGGATTTGACAATCTTTTTAGATTACACGTTCTCTCCGTTTCAGGATAAAAAGATAAGCTTAACTGTGAGGGAAATAAAATATAGTTACGTAGCGTAAACATTGAAGCGTACTGCCTTGAGCGCGCCCTACGGTAATAAAATTTTAAGTAAACTGCTGCGTTCATCGCTTTCATAATAATATAAAACAATTAGGTCATGCCTCAGCAGTGCGTATGTCGAGATATTGAGCACTTGGTAAGTTTGGAGAGCACTAAAAGGCTAGAGTCGCTCTCAGCTGCGCCCCGAGCAACTCTTATGCCTCTTTCGTGCTCTGCAAAGTTCCTGCGAAAGTTCCTTGAAAGTGAGGGTTCTTGGAACTCTGAAGTGACCTATTGCATTCTTGGTTTGCACGTGACGTCACAACGGCCATGTTCGTGATCACGAACAAAATTGTTTGTCTCCACTGGGAACTAAAAACCATATTCATGTAAATTTTTCAAACATTGTTTATTGTATTGACCACCAATACGGCCGCCTTGTCATGTGACTGCAAATCAAGCACAACAGCCGCACATAATGATGACATTTTTTTGGAGTTTCAATCCGAGGGGACAAAAGCAGTTAAGACAAGTTGAGACACTTTAAACTTCAAAAGGGAAATGAAGATCTTACCATCTCGCCCGCTCCAAGCAATGTTTGTTTACAGCTAGAAAACACAACACCAATTCAAACTCCATTACATCTTTTTAATCTAACACAACTCTTTGCGATACCATGGGCAAATTTTTACAACGTGATAATATCGTCCGAACTAGTATTAGCCTCGTCTCACATACCCGATTTTCTTCGAAAACAGAGATTACTTTTCTCCCGTTTGGCCTGCCGTCCACATGCACGTATCTGGTGTACACGGTCACCGAAAAAACGCTTCTTTTCAAAACCACTCTCTAAAGTGGAGATTTTTGAAAACGAGGGCTTATCGTTTTTGTCGATGATCTCATACAGTCATTGTACAGTTCATGCCCTGTAAGTTTTTTGATCGCATGTGGACGCGTACTGTTTTTGGAAAACTGAGAGGAAAAAATCTCTGCTTTGAAAAATATGCGGATATGTGTGGAGATAAGGCATTAGTCTAAACAAACAGTAAAAACAAGTTTGCTGTATTTGATTTTGTTCTACAACGATTTTTTTCTTCTTTTTTTTATTTTTTCTTTGTTTTTTGTTTTGCTTTTAGTTTTTTTTTGGGGGGTTTTCAGTTCACATTTTATTATATTTTTTATGTGTGTCGTTATTTTTCTTTATTTTCTTTATTTTATGCTTTTGTTTTTTGTTTTGTTTTGTTTTATTTTGTTTTTTTTTTTTACCATATAGCTCTTTTTTATTGACTTTTTATTGTTCGTTGTAGTTGTTTTTGTTGAAAATTTACGTGCGCGAAAATACAGCAGCGAAATATATGCAGTAATTAAAGCTAAGAAAGGATGATTAAAACGGAAGAAAACAAAATCGTAATGTACTTCGTAAAGGAGTTACTGTCAGGGGTCGTAGCTGGACTCAGAACGGTGATTGAGACAAACGTTTTTTTATTGTCTAATAGAACTAAATTATTCATTAGGAAGCATGTAGACACTGCACACACTCAGTGATGAATGGGGTGTTTGTCCATCTTTATCTTCCACGAGAGTTTTTACAACTTGAGAATATCACCCTAACTGTTATTGGCCAATACAACAAGTCAAAACCACAGCTAGTTAAACCTTATTTTTTTCTATTATTTTTTATTTTTTTTTATATTTTTGTTTTTTTTTGTGTGTGTTTTTTCTGTTTGTTTCTTTTTTTGTTGTTGTCTTTTTTTAATATTTTTTTTGTTGTTGTTTTATTTTGTTTGTTTGTTTGTTTGTTTTTTTTGCTGTTGTTGTTTTGTGTTGTTTAATGGCCATTTTTTGGTACGTTGTAATTGTTTTCTTCAGTTTAATTTGTTAGTTGTTCTTTTTCTAAAACCATCTGTTTGAGTTTTAATTATTTGACGTACCAAGCTAGGATTCCTAAAGGATATAATACTAAAATAAAATCATGAAATTGTAGAACATGCAGCATAGAGATAAAGTATACATAAATAGGAATGATCCAAATGTAAGAAAACCAAAGCGGATGTGGATCGAGTAATATTGAAAGAAAAAGAATACCCCTTAATACTTCTCCAATACAAAGCTTTTGCCTCAATCTCCACTTTGAAAGTACAGCTACGGCCCTGTCGTTATTCTCGCCAACTCCTTACTACACCTTCAAGCAAATACGGTTTTTACGATATTTCATATTATTTACGATAATTGTACCAAAATATTGTGCAACACAAAGAAATTCAGTAAAGCTAAAAGTTGGTGACAAAAACGAAAGAAACTGTTGCGAATGTGCATCGGATAATACCTATCATCTTTATAGCGACTTAAACGCTGAAGGAGTGGTCTATTTATTTCAAGTGGTATCTGATGATGATTTTATCCAGAAAGGCGAATTTCTTAATCTCAAACCCTGCTCTCGCGCGGCCAAGACAGGGTGAGATCAAGGTACAACAGTTGGGAGTTTCTTTGATGGATTTGAAATTTAAGATTATGAGCATTTACAGATCTCTAAAATACCGTGACCTAGTCCCTTTTAGACAACTTATCTTCAGTAGTTATTGAGAAAGATAATACAGATCAGTTATTGTCATTTTTCCCAGCAGATGTATCAAAAGAAAGATTTCCGTCACAAGAATATCTTTTCTCTTTTGCCATCCCCCACCCTGTCCCAAACATAGCTGGTAAACTTATGATGAAAATCGTTAGACAGGATCTAATAGCAGTAAATAGCAGTTTTTTACACAGATCAATCAATTTCATTCGTCTCTGCAGATTTATCTGTGGAACGTTTTCAGTCACAAGAATGTCGTTACACTCTTGCTCCCACCCCCCCCCCCCCCATCAAAAAAAACCCACCCCCCACCCCACAATATCTAAAATATAGGTTGTAAGTTTACGATAGCAGTTGTTGCACGGTTTTTAAACCAGTTACTGCTAAATGCGAGTTTTTTTAAACAAATCAGTCATCCCCATTTTTCTAAGCAG
This sequence comes from Porites lutea, assembly GCF_958299795.1. Lineage (NCBI taxonomy): Eukaryota > Metazoa > Cnidaria > Anthozoa > Scleractinia > Poritidae > Porites > Porites lutea. The sequence goes on from NC_133207.1 coordinate 22,075,819, forward strand.
ATTTAACTAAGGTTTCAGTCACAAAAATATTTTTTTCCCTTCCCCCTCCCCCCACACCCTATGTAAAATATAGCTTGTAACTCCCCCCTCCCCCCACACCCTATCCAAAATATAGCTTGTAAGTTCCCCCCTCCCCCCTACACCCTATGCAAAATGTAGCATGTTATGATGAAAATCGTCGAAAAGTATTTACGATGAAGCGTTTCATCCTTCGGAATTTTCCAATGACTCCACCATAATATCGCAGATTGTAATTCTGAAAAGGAGAGAACAACTTTAATCAATAATTTTTAAATGTATCGTACTATGTCTGTAAAACCTTTTTTTTTTTTTTGGTTTGCTCAACTCAACCCGTACATCATAAGATAATGTTAAACTGGGGAAATTCTCCGGAAAAAATCTTTCGAAAAAACAATTAAAGACCAATTCCAATTTTTTATTTACCCACCTGTTCTTTGAGAAGTTCAACTTCTTGCATAAGCAGAACGTTTTGCTTCTTGAATGCAGCTAATTCTACCCTGAGGGTCTCGTTATTTCTGAAAACGACAGAGGTTAAACAGTAAAAAAACCTAAATGAATGAATAAATAAATAAATAATATGCCTACCTACATGTTACCCTTAGACTTGGACTCGTCTTGAAACATCTCGCACCCAGATCCCTAACGGTCAAACTTACAGACCTGTAAGATCTGGATTTTAAGTACGAATAAAATACATGTAACTATTTCGGAATTTCGGACTGTTATGTTCGCGAAAATATAAGCCAATTTCTTTATAAAAATCAAAACTTCTACCTTGTCCGTCCGTATATGTGAGCATTTCTCAGCTAGCGGAAGAATAAATCAGTCAATACATGCAAAATATTGGTTACCATTAATTTTGTTGCCATGTATTGTGATTGACTTAGCTCTTCCGCCTTTGATTACCAATCCGACAAACTCACTTCAACTGTTTTGTGATCGACAGCGTTGTAAGTTGATCGAAACGCTGGTTTCACTAAACACCATAAACCTCTGGCCTTGTAATTACGACTCCTACAGGCCTTCGCTGGTAAGGTTCAGCCTTTTTATCGAGTGCTAGAAATACTAGAATCGTCATTTTTATTTTTTAGCTTAACAACAAGTAGCTTGTTCTGCCGCTTTTGAAATTTTCATCGTGAAACGGTTGTCTTACTGCATAAAAAGTTTAAGAAAAAGCCAGAAGTGCATGTGTGGCCTATTTCATCCTGGATGTAACTTGGAGTAAAGGACAAAAACTTTCTTTTAAAACATGCACACTTAGCTCAGAGTAAAGGTCTAAATTAAAAATTTTTTTTAAGTTGTTGTAGACCGTATTTAATCGCTGCCAAGGATAACAAGGGAGTTACTTACTCTTGCAATTCAATCTTTGCTGCCTTCTCAGACTAAAGTATAAAACAAAAGAGAAGGGATTAAGTTAGGATCACAATCGAGGTTCGTGTCAAAAATCAACTTTTTTAAATGTTCTTTATTTCACGGAGAGGTCATCCTCCGTTTGTACATCGCTGGTACCCTCTATGCGAAGAAGAAGTAGTTTTCAATTAATTTAACAGCTTTTATTAATTTTTCATACTTAAATAGTGAATACAAATAAAAACGTAACAAATAAATTTTAAAACACTACAAAACACAAAACATCCAAACAATTTCGACGGCCATGTACACTATATTTTTATTACAACCACAAAAAGAACACAAATAACATACAAACATTCACAATGCCATCAAAAAAAGAAAAGGAAAACGAACAACATTGTTGTTGTTGTTGTTGTTTTTTTTTTTTTGGTATTCACTAAATAAGTGTGAAAAATTGTAAGTGTCAGTTAATTTCAATATAAGGTAAAGCGCGCTCTGATTGGTCAATTATCCATTTACAATAATAAAATAGTATTCTCTTTTGACCTTTGTCCTTCTAACCAAATATTGTCACGTTAACTGATTGAGTCTATTCATACTTTGTCCGGGTACTTTTTATCCTTCATCTCTGACAATTCAAAGAAAAGCTGTCGCATCAAAGATTGCCAGAACTTCGTTATCGTAGATTTCAAATGGTATATCCATGTGCGGTCAACTCTTCAAAATTTTTAAAGGCCTTAGAACCGACTGAGTTGAGCAAACTAATCTGACTAGCTTCCAGTCTTTCATAGCCAGTTAAGAGGGATGTACTTACAGCCATAAATGAAAGCTATACTTTTTCACTTAAAAAAAAATCAAGTAATTATTATTCTTCTCACCTCAATCTTCTCAGACAGAACAGCTTTGTCTTTCTCTGCGCGTTCACAAACCAAATCTTTTTCCTGAGAGCTTTTCTTCCACAACTCACACCGCTGGGCCAAGGAACGTTGCTCTTGATTAGCAATGCCTAAACTGAAATAACATACAAAAAACATATTATTATTTAAATACTATTTAGAAAGACAGAACGTGCACGACGTATGATATACTGACAAATGCTAACGATAATCTTCAGAACAACTTTTTTTCTACCGTATACAACAGTGGGTCTTCTTCATCCTGGATGAAAACCGTTACAAAAGAATCGTCACAAAATGTTACCAAAAATACAATAAGTGCGCGATCGTCAAATGTCAGTAAAATAGAGTACCATGTACATAATATGAACCTCAAATTAACCTGGTAAAGCCTGCTAGATATACTATTATCATATCATTATTGTTTATATTATTGTTTTTTTGGTCAGCTTAGCGGCCAACGAGATTAAAACGGCAATGCCAAAAACTCCTGACTCCACATAAATCAAAGCTTAACGGACGAAGCAACATATGATTCTGAGAAGATTCAGTGTAGTATCGAAAACAACCGTCAAAACTATATAAACGGATCTTTGTTATTACAAACTTGCATTGTCGAGAAATTTGAACTCATCTTCAAGATCGAAATACTTTCCGCATGCAGGCACATTTCTTTCGCCAATGGCCGGCGTTATGCCGAAAACAAAACTTTGAGGATTTATTCTACCTAAGAATGTCTTACTTACTCTTCGGTGGTTTTCTGGTAAGACGATTTAATATAAGCGACCTGCAAGTTTAAAAAAAACTTTCGTTAGCATTTCATACTAAAGACGAAAAGAATATCAATAAAAATGCGCGTTACATGAGTGTAAATGTATTTAGCACGAAACTACTAACTGGGACAACTATTGAAGTCTACTACTGGAGACGGAACCGCCGCCGCCGTGGTTGTCCAAACCATGCGAAGTTCCAGCCTTCATTTCTTAGTTAATGTACGACCCTGAGTATTGGTCCGGGACCGGCAACATCTTGCTCTGCAAACAAGCGCTTTACCGGCTGAGCTAATCCCGCCGCGGTTCCAAATTCTTCTGCTTTGACTATGCTAATGTATGCTTTCGAAACTCGTTCTTTTCATTGTGGAGTACCCTACAGTAATTTGTTGACAAGTACTACAAAAATAACTTCTGCAAAAAATACACAAACCAGTTCAAAGAAGAAAAACTGTATCTGTTGATTTTGGCTTGTCCTATAAAACACGTCAATTTTTTGTTAAAAAAGAAGCAATATTCAGTTTGTTCAAGCTACAGACAAAGTACCTCATCTTTCAGTCCATGTATGGTCTGTGAAGAGGTGCTAAAATAAAACAATTTAAAGAAATAATCACTTACTGTGGTGCCTTTGCTAAAGCTTAGGTACCGACTGGGAGTAGTTATCTATCTACTGTAAAAGCCAATAAACTACATGGGATGTGAGTTGTAATTTACTCAAGATCAAAGAAGTTCCCCGGGTCCTTGTCACTTATTTTTAGATCCCTGTAGAATGCAACACATTTTTAGTTTTTCCTGGAATCAATTTTCCTATTTTTTCCCCTTTTTCTTTAAATACTTTTATTGGCCTCTTTCTATGTCGTTTCATTAAAGCCTTCATTGCAGCTTCACAACAGAAAATGAAGGTAATTCAGAAAATTTGTTCAATTTGTTCAGATTTGTTCAGTTGTTACAATTTCTAAAAGCAAAAGAGATAGAGCACTTACAGTTCTTCAACTCGCAGCCTTTCTTGCAACTTTGCATCGCAGAGAGAAAACAAAAGACACAAAATCAGAAATACATGTATACAGTGCAAGCCAATAAATACAAGAGCTGTCCTTTACAAACTTTTGGTGCCTTTTAGGCGTGTGTTCTGGAAAGGTGTCCCCGGGTTAAAGTTAAATCTTAACTCATGCTTTTATTTATACATACCATGTAGTATAGGGAAGTGGGGATAGGTAACGTCTCTTTTTTTAAGGGGAGAGTTCCTACAAATAATTTTACATAGTTTATATATTAAATTCCACTTACCTCGTTATAAGTGGCGCGAAGTGCGGAAAATTCCTGAGATAATTCATCTGTGAATTCCTCGAGCTTCCTTCTTTGTGCTTCATTATCAGCTTCCAAATTAAGGATCCTCTCCTGTGCTATCGAAAGGTCACGTTCTGTTTTCTAAGAAATGAATAAACCTTAAATTAGCTTGAAACTTTCTCATAATCAATCGATGCCTCATAGCTGGTAGTCGTTTGTGCAGGAGGAGCGTCATGCGTCACGACAGTAAAAACGGCTGCAAGGGAGACTACAAATTTGTTAACGTTTTAAGGAATAAGAAAAAAGTCATACCAAGAGAACCCGGTTTATCTTGCCGCCTTCCTTCTCCAATGATTGCTTCATGGCATCCAAGGCATTCTTCTCCTCCTCAATTTTCTTCCACCTTGAATTTACAACGAAAATAAAAATATCCCTGATGTCAGAATGGACGATTCTTGGACATGATCTTAATTGAAAATTCTTCCACTAACAGTGGCGGATCCAGGGGGAGGACCTGGGGGGTCGGAAACACCCCACCCCCCCCCCCTCCCATCAGACCTGACGCTTGTTTGAAGCAGCAATTCTTCATCGACAGAATCGTATATCACTGTTTTTCTTTATGAACGCGCCATAACCACAGGGATTTAAAAATGTAATTGTTTTGGGTAACCTCCGATTAATGAACTGTTTGCTTCGCTCGCAAAGTAATACTTGCCTCGCCAATGCCGACCGGCGTTCACAGGTTGAGAAACACGTGGTCGTCTTTGTGAGAAGTAATTTGTCACCAAAAAGTTCAACAGGCCTTTCTGAACCAAACTCCCCCCCCCCCCTCCCCCCTTTCCCAATTAAAAATTCCTGGATCCACGGTCCGCCCCTGGCCACTGAATCGAAATAGTAGTAAGGCATTAAAAATATTCTTACATGTCTTCGGCAATCTCTCTTGCTTTTGTTTGTTCCTTGATCTGCGTAAATTGTATACGAAATATATCTGGTTATTAACTAATTATCGTTGTGCATGAAAATTCAAAACAAACAGCAAACAATTATTTCCAAGCACTGTTTTCTGCCTGTTGCTCACTCAATGTTTTCCCATTGAGGCGAAACTGATTACCCATTAATTTTGGCTTCTTTTTCAAGTCTATATTCGTTACAGTAATAGAAGAAAAAATAGTTCAACCTTCAAACAGAACTTTTTTGTTTGTTTTTTTTATATCTTCTTCAAAACTCCACAGGAGAATATGAATATGGTTAAAAATCCCCTAGTTTATCACATAATTGACATAAAAGCAGCAGTATCATCTACTTCTCTCAAGGCGCCCTGTCAGACTTTGTTGGGTTCTCTATTTATCACAATTGCCCTTGTCTCCTATCTTACCTCATTTTGTTGTTGTTTGTCTTTGATTTCAAGATCACTGACTCTTCTTGATTGTCGTTTCAATTTCAGGGAGAATTCTTCTCTTTCTTTATCCAGAGTTTGTTTCATTTCTCTGTGTAAAAAACAGAGCAAATACTTTAGCCTTGATTATATACGAAAGTCCCCAGTAGGGTTCTTTAATCCCGTAATCCCGCGGGCCATTTGGGCATTCTAACTCACGTGCATACATAAAATCCCGAATCTTGTCCGATTGTGCTTCAAAATCTCGAATCCCGAGCTTCAAATAAGGGAACTATCGGATCCCGAAAAACCTATAGAGTGTTTTCACAATCATGACGTCACGGCGGCCATATTGGTGTCCCAAAACAATGAAACGGCGGCCATGTTGGTGTCCCAAACGAGTCGGCCTGTGGGAGTTAAATTCCTTTCTTATGCAAACGCTTTCTTTTGTTTCAATACATTTGCATAGATGCTGGCCACGTGAATGAAAACACTTTATTGGGAACCCTCTATCTACCACCTCATCATCAATCTTAACCTCATTAGCAGCTGTTAGCCTGCACACAGACGTTGTTTTATTTTTTTTTTGTTCTTCTCAGAAAACATCGGCGAGCGAGCGCGCGAGAACGAGCGCGGAGCGCGAGAAAAAGACACGACTACCCCCTTGCGCTGGCGGTCAATAAATCTCCTTCGGTTTATATTTCATTTCCCGCGCTCGACGGACTTTAAAGAGAAAATAGAGGGTCTGTGTACAGGCTAGGGAGCCGCAAGATCCGAGAGCATTGGTGACGAGATTGGTACCGTTTTTGGGCACGCGTTTGGTTTCATCCCAAGCATGATAAAGTAGAAATTGCTTTGATCGGATATCAAATGAAGCCCTCTTAAATAGCCAGAAATGGAGCCTACAATCAAACGTGTGCTTATCAAGTATTGCACAAATGATTAAAAGAACTGAGAGGTTTGTTTGATAAAAATGCGGTGCCGGTTATCTTTGCCACGTTAACTGAGGTAGAATATGTACATGTAACTCCATTGACACTTCAAACGCCGCTAACGATAAGACAAATAAATTGGCTAGCACGATCTGTCAACTACAAACTAAAACCTACTCGAGACGTTTTTGAATAGTCTTGGTGGTGCCGGTCTTTTCTTCTTGTTTCTTTTCCTCATCTTGTTGTTGTTTCACACTTTCCTGATGTTTTGTGGCAACTTTCCACTGCTGTGTTGCATCGTTCTGCTGTTGTGTCGCAACTTGCTGCTGCGGTGTCGCAACTTGCTGATGCTGTGTCGCAACTTGCTGATGCTGTGTTGCATATTGCTGCGGGTGCATTGCGGCAAATTGCTGTTGAGCTGCATATTGTTGTTGTGCTGCAGTCGTAGTCCAGTATGGTTGACTGTGGGACAAAATAAAACGGAGCTAACGCGAAAAGTAATGATAGCATTATTTATGTGAACAATTTGTTTCTGTCTGAGCCAATTGCATAGATTTACCATGAATGTTTACCTGACAACAGCAGAACGTGGAAGTCATTTTTGCATAAAAGGCTTATGGATAGGTGCGTAAAAAGTAAAAACTTACATAAATGGGGCATGACCTGGCTGCAGTTGAATTCCGCCAGCCCAACCTTGCTGAACTGCAGGATTATACGGGAACTGTTGGTACTGAACGGGAACGGGCTGGAAAAAAAAAAATTTTAACTTTTATAATACCCTACTGTCAGCCATGTAATAGTCTCAGTTTATGTCTTCTTAAAATAATAAGTTTGATAATTTTGCAGCGAGTGAAAGGTCTTTTGCCTTTGAACTAAGTTTACAGTCAAATTTCAGTATAATTTTCTTGATTTTGCTTACAAAAAGACCACTTTGACTCTATCTACTAACTGAGAGAATAATAAAAGATTCAAGATCCAAGAAATGGCTTTCCTCAGCTCAGAGCAAGGAACAAAATTTAAAAGGCTATCCCAACTTACTTTCTACGAACCAAGCTCGGTCCCACTGTTCTAAGGGAGAGGAGAGAACCCTGGAAACAGATTTCATTGTTAACGGACCGGGTTTTCGCTTTACAAATAACAAGGACCTTAATACGATCCGACAACGGCGAAGTCCATGAAAACGTCGCTAAAAAACAGACTTCGCATCACTGTTTTAAATTTTTTCGCGATTATCTCAATTCGCCCTGTTACTTAAAAGAAGGGCATTTTGGCTGAAGAGAGGGAAACGCGCTCAAGTTCGGACAGAGATGGTAGAATTTATCGCCTTGCCGTTCCAAAGTAAACTTAAAATTTGGTCATTTTACTTGGTAGTTGTGCAGTGAAGGCAAGAACTGCACGAAAAAGCGTGATGCACGTGCAGAGTTGTTATTTTGCTCATTAAACCTATTGTTTTTTACCTTCCCGTTGCCGCCGTCGTCGTGGGTTCGTAAGGTCACTAATCAATTACCTGAACGCCATAGTAACGCAATGGGATTTCTCCTTGCGGGTTCCAGTAAGGATCTCTTCCACCATTTTCAATGTGATCAACTGAAGATAAAACCAAAACACCTTAAGGTGAATAATTTTTTCCAGTGGGAAATATTTTTTTTACAAAGAAAACAGTTGAAAGAGGAAAAGTAAAAAACAGCTGCAGAAGAAACTCAGGACACGTTACCTGGCGGTTTAACGCCGTTCGTTTCCCATAGCAACGGATTTTTGTCGCCGGGTTTAAGTCTTATAGCTGTAGAAAAAATATATATGCCGTTATACAAATATCAATTAACCAAGAGTGAGAACATGCAGTGGTGATCAAATACTATACTAGATCTAAAGGATCATTGGAAAATATTTTAGATAAAATTGTAACTGATAAAAAACAATCGAAAAGTTGCAGATAAAACAGCTTGGCGATCACAACTCATACTTGTTAATAATGTGATTGGTATGGACTGATAACGTTACGGTTACCGATTCATTTGTAATGTGTTTGGTTACTCTCATAAGCTTCAGCAAGAGTTTATAGTATATTTTATGGTCAAATGCTGAATTTTAAGACCAATAAAAACTATAACTACTTGAACAAAACTCGAAGAAAATATATATTCAAAAAATCTATACGCAGCAAAGGATTAAAAGGAAGTCGACAGTAAGTACCTTTTGGTCTAATAAGGTCGGTCCGTTGTCGAGTTATTTGAGCATAAATGTTAAGCTCAGAATATACGGAAGATATTGAGAAACAAGCCGGCATGATTAGTAGGAAATATATTTTATGGTTGATTTGTTCGATCGCAAGGATTCTCAGAATTCTTTAAGGGGGCAAACAAAGTTAAGTCAAGAGTAACAACAACGCTCCCCTCCTCACAAAAAAGAAAATACTTTGAAAAAGAACTTTTTAATTTCAGATTTTGCCAAGCCTAACTCGCAGAACAGCTTTGCGGGGAAAGTGCAATCAGATTAGTAGATGATATACAAATTATCAAGATTAATCGCTAGATGGAGAATCCATAGGAAAAAACTAAGAAATAAAAACTTGCTTCAAACTACCTTCTTTATGATCCGGCTTCTTAGCGAGATTCTTTTCATCAATCTTTTTCTGAAGAGCTGTGGCAAAAAAATTAACATAGTTAATAAGTTATAATGAGTGGAGCCTAAGTCTTTACCGTCAACCGTCCTGATCAGCTACATGTAAAAATGTGGGGAAAGATTTACACTTATTAATAAATATACTGGCAGAATAAATTCAGCTCAGCATTTTACGAACAAAGAGTGCCATAAAAATTCAATTTTTCCAGACTCTCTTGGCGAAACCGTTCTTTATCTTTGGAAAAGTTTGCCTTTGAAAGATGGTATTACGCCAAGAAGGCAAATGAAAAAGAATTTAATTAAAACGTTGCGCGCGCAACCTCGAGGCTGTTACGGGAAATCAGGAATTTATTTTTCGCCGCGCGATAGACTTCTCCTCAAATCCAAGGAGTGAAAACAATTTTAAAAGACGAAAGAACAACCACCAAATATGTTACTATATTTAAGGCTCTTACTATTTATTTCCTCTATTCATAATTTTCTTGTAAGAAATGTTTATTGTTCCCCTAAGGATAGCTAAAGTTTTAGACCAGCAAATTCGCACAAAAACTTGGAATTCGCTGAGAGAAAGATATTTTTTTAGCCAACAAAAAAGCGTACCTTTTGGTAAAGGAGGTGGCTCCCAGTATGGATTAACCTCTCCAGGTTGAACATGAAAAGCTGTGGAAAGAAAAACAAATGTTAGTAAATGAAAAAAATCATTATTGCTAGCAAGACTTACAAGAAAAGATTTTGAAAGAGTTTATCGATCAAAATTGTATAATTCGAGAACAACGGATAAAATATTATAGCTACTTATACCTTCACTTATAGAAGCCATTGTTCCGGTTTTGGGTAAAACTTATATCCTCAAAAATCGCAAATTACGACTCCGAATATAAACACAACTTAGTCGTACAAAAAGGCTCAGTCGAGTTACTACACTCACGAATTACTCGACGTCATAAAGGCTTCGAATTACCATGTATGGCATACTCCAAAAATGCGCGCGCGCTCTCTCGTCTTCTTTTCCTTGTTATAAGGCAAAAACGTTTATGAATGTCACCGAGAGTTACAACCAATTTAACAAATGGAAAGGATTACTTCAGGCTATTTTAAGTGTATTTCACATAGTTTGGTGAACACAGTTAGGAGTACAGATGCGCGCGTATGTCACAGTTAAATTTCAAATGTACGTTGACAAATTTGCGCGCGCAACCTGTAGGCGCTTTACAGGGAGTGGCTGAGAGGATTTGAACTCCCAACAAACGAAAACAAATCCAGCAAGTGTTGCAAGTGGCCAGCGGGAAACTTGAACCCGGGACCGTCAGATTGCGAGTTCCTACGCGCTGACCCCTCGGCAGCTCCAACTCATCTTTCAAGAAAAAAAATCACGGAAAATGAAATCCAAATTACTTCGTTACGCGAGCGACCACGCTCTCTGTTGTGTCGTGGTGTATTGTGGGAGATGTGCAAATGGCGTATTGTAGCGATCGGTTGCTGTGTTGCATGGTGTTTTAATTTAAGACACGAAAATGACTACTCTCAAGGAAGATACTTAAAAGTATCTTCCCTGATAACAGCTATGTACATGCCTTAACGAATATCTCCACAAAAAAATAAAAAAATTAAAAATCACAGCTCCAAATGTAAACACTACTTAGACGTTCAAAAAAATCAGTCGAATTACTACTCTAAGTTCACAAATTATTCGACACTATAAAGGTGTAAGTAGCCTTATTTTATATTATTATATTATTTGGGGTCAAAAAGCCGTGGCTGTTTTATCGTTTTTGTGCCCCGCTTAAAATTTTTGCCCCACTAGACCACTACTAAGTAAAAAAATGTCACACCGAAAATTTACCGATCATACCCGATTAAAGGTCGAACCCCGCTAATCGAAACACAAAAGAATGTGATAAACAAAAGCACTATTGTCTACCAAATATCCAACCTAATCAATAGGAAAAGTTTGATACGCAGGAGACATAAATTTCAGGTTTTTCATGGGGAATATGCCCGCAGACCCCGCATTATAACCATCCGGCCATATAGATGGCACCCCGGTCGCTGAACAACTTAAGACGTTTACTTGTATTACCAAAAATTATGAAGCCTTGAAAATCGGTAACTTAGAAGAAGTTAAGTACCTTCCCCGCGGATAGCAGCCATGTTCGTGCTTGAACGAATATCTCCACGGAAAATCAAAAAATCATAGCTCCGAAGTAAACACAACTTAGTCGTTCCAAAAAACTCAGTCGAATTACTACTCTAATTAAATTCACAATTGTAAATTATTTGACGTTATAAAAGACTAGCCTTATATGGCTTATTCCAAAAATGCGCGCGCTTTAAACTTGTTATGTGCTGTTTCAAATAATCACAAAAATTTTCTATCGGACTTTAAGAACTAATGTAACATTTATAAGAAACAGGTTCATGAGTTTTGTGTTTTATGCGATTGTATTTCTCGATAATTTCTTAGTACATCTGGTAATAAACATGGGTGCGTGACACGATTGAATTACAGGGCCAGCGGAGCAGTTTTCAAAGTGCGGAGACCGATCCACCTCTTTGGAAGTGTGTTTGGGGGGAGGGAGGTTGTGGGGTTGTGGACTTTAAAAATGGTTGACCTGGTATCGACTCAATATTTTTAACACAGTTGCAACTCATCAATCTTTTTTGTAAAATAGTTTCACAAACGAGAAAGGAGTTAGTAAAAAAAAAATGTAACCATGCACAGCAGCATCATGATTTTCGCGTACTGCATAAGTTTTCCCGTTCTCTCCTTTCGGCTTTGTTTAGAACCTTTCTTTAGTCATTGTTGAACGGAGCCTTGTTTTTAACCTGCCGAAAAGGGCATTTTCCTGCTGCGATGGTTGCACGATTTACCATCAGAAGCTTGCAGATCAGGAAAAAATTTCATTTATCAATATCATACTCTGCTGAGGTAATTCTTAAAACTTCCTCATGTTGTCTACCATGTCATCGAGTTCAATTTGTTTTAAGAAATCGTAGCTCCGTGGAGATTTAAGAACCTTGATTAAAAAGACTCCATTGTTTGTGCGTATTATACTACATCACCTGGCTGGTGAAAACGCAGAAGTCTACGACTAAGCGCAGTTTTGTAAAGATAGTCGTTTTGAGGCTTACCAACCAAGAGAGAATGGGGTACCTCACCTTATGATATAGGATCGAAGCTAAGAGAGAATGAGCAAGGACTTAGATCATTCTCTCTTGATCGAAACGGATCAGATTGGATGCTTCGGTGGAGTCCGCCAGTCGAATATTCGTATTCCATCAAAGATTGCTTTTATTTGAAAATGTTTTTTTTTTTCAAAAAGTGTGGGGGGGGCAGGGTCCCCCCACCAGCCCCTCCCCCTGCGCAGGCCCTGTAATTAACATTGTGAAAAATTAGCGCTCGCAGCCGCTTTACGGTCACAATCTTTGCCTGTAATGTTTTACGTATCACGATTGTCGCAAATCCAGGCTTAGTTCTGGTATGCTCTGTTTACTATCAACACATTCGATTTTTTCCAGACATTTCCCGCTTATAACTTCTTTTGTGAAAAATTAAATGTTGTCACAGTCTTGGATGGTGTGTGCCATAATCATGAAAGTAAAATAAAAATCCAAAACAAAACAAATCAAAAAATGATAAATTTTTTAAGGCCCTCGCCATTTACTAAGTACCAATTATGACTATTTCTTACGTAAACTCGGTTATCACTTTAGAAATAGATGAAAGAAAGCCCTGAAAATCGAACTACAAGTCTTGGGACACCCTGTCTATGAGAACTTATATTTTGTCAGTCAGTGACACAGGCTTACCTTCAGTTCTATTAAAGGCAACGATCCCCAGAATGGACTCATTTCTACACCTTTAGAGAGAATAAAATGCTGGTAAACGCATGAACTCACGATTATCATTAAGTTAGAGATTGAAGAGCGCCTTAAAAACGTCTCATGTAAGAGTTTAAAGACCGCTTTAAAAAGTCTTGAGCAGGAGTTTGAAGGCCACCATATAAAGTGTTATAGAGAAAAATTTTAAATCCCAGACAACCAAAAAAAATTAGTTCTAGTTACCTTACTTGACAACAGCGTCGTGCTGGCTTTGAGGTTTAAAAGGTACATCCTCTAAAATAATAACTGTGCTAGCAAACTAAAGTTCTTCCATGCATTCCAACCAGTACAATAGTCGGAAATAAACCAGTTAATCCTTTTTGTGTGTGTTTTTGGTTGGAATACGGTTAGAAATACACAAGCGCGCGTGACACATTTAAATTTCAAATGGTGACCAATTTGGGCGCGCAACCGTCATTTTACGTGCAGGTTACCGAAATATCAGGTCATAACAGTGTAACCGTTGGCATGCTTGAATTTAGATGAAATTTGTGAATATCTAAAAGGCTTTCTCAGCCTGCTCAAGAAAGAATGCACGATATAATAGACTGATAGGTCTGTGAATAGGCCACTTGCACTAAGAGGTCACGTGACCAATGCTCCCTTAAACAATAAGTTGGAATCTGGCTGATGCCAAAAATTGACAGAGCACATAAAAATTATCATACACCCGAAACTTGAGAGGAAACGCATTTAAGAAAGATAGTTTATGCCACTTTGAGTTTTCAACAAAGTTACTAGTATCATTTGTATTGGCCGCCATGTTGGAGGGCATACTCTTGCCCTCCAACATGGCGGCCAAACCTACTTTTTGCTTATATCTTGTCAAACGTTTGATAGTTACGCGTGATGTGCTGTAAACGGTACCACATCATCTTTTCAACATTTTCCGTGAAGTTTAAGTGCAAAATTTGTGTTCAGAAAGAGGTAATTCAAAATTTTAAAAATCACATTTTGGTCACGTGACCAGCTACGAACTTACTCATTTTAAGAAAATGATGCGGGTTTGAAAAACCAAATCACTATTATTTTGTTTAAGATATGATCCACTTACCATTTTTCGAAGGCAAAATCAGATAACTTTCATTTTCATAAAAACGATGTCACATGACCTCTTAGTGCAAATGGCCTATTAACCTTGTAGCCGCGCCTTGTTCGAAACGAAAAAGACTGGTCACCAAAGACGGCCAAAAAGGCGCGTGAAAGCGGTTGAGAGTATTCATACCCAGAACTCGTCAATTTTACTTCTTTTTTAAAGGTTGTTTGAAGATGAGATGATGCTTATGATAAGCTCTGCTGCCGTTTGGCAAAGCTTTCTACTCGCAGCATCCATTTGCAGCAATCCCTCGCGAAATCTAAGGTGGTTCGCATTCAAAACAAGGCGCCGAATCTACGAATAAAACCTTAAGCTCGAGTTTTTTGTTTTATTTTATGTTTTCTTTTTGAGCAGCATGACTAGAGTGTAGCTAAATGTCGTGGGTCGTGGGTCGTGGGTAGAGGTCGTGGGTAATGAGTGTTTAGGATTTGACTGATTTGGCGGGATATTTTTGATTAAACGTGAACTTCTCATTACGACAACTGTAGTCTCTCGGACCTCTTTGTGGCTTGGAGGGGGGTACGTTAGGAAATTTTTGGGTAGGGATGTGCCCGTAGGACCCTTAGCCTATACCAGAGCTAGTTCAGCTGAATTTTGCTACCCTATACTAGACTAAACACCCCAAATTCCCCCAATCGTACAGTAACTTTTAGGCTGAGTTGCGTAAATTTAAACTTGCTGATTTGATTCTTTTGTATTTTTATTTGCAATTCCTGGTTTTCCTAGTCTAGACAAGTCTAGACTAAAATTGTCAACCAATTGATCAGTTTCTTGGAAAATTATACCCTATTCCAGACCCAAACTCCCTGATTTGTATACCTTATCCCGGAGTAAACTGTTTGAAAACCATATCCTTCATAGTGGCACATACCTATACAGGCCAAGTATATCGCTTGTGGCAGTATTCATGCCGGCGTAAATGAGAAGCGCGAGAATTAAAAATTAAAAATTAAAAATTTCTGTAGGTTTTGCTAAATTATACCTTTAATGCAGATATAGTTGTACAAATACATTGTGCAACTCAATATAAGCGTCTACCTTCCATCGCAGTACGGCTATCCAACTGAGAGAAATAGCCCTCATGTTTGATTGCGTCGGACGAGCAAATTTCACCACCAAGCATGCATCGTGTGTAAGCAAAATTCTTCGCATTTGCACTCTTTATGCGTGGGTATTCTTCTGTACTGCCGTTGGAATTCAAAACTTCGCAACTTTATATTCTGAAAATGAGACTTGGTGGTGAACTTTACTCGTCTGATGCAAACATGTATCGGGGCTATTTTGCTCGAGGAGAGTTTCACTAAATCTTACTGCAACGCGACACGACGCGATAAGCATTGATGATTTTTATGGCGAAGTGCAAACTGGTAAGAATTGTTGGTGACTCATTTAGCAAATATAATTTACTGGGCAGGAACAAAACTCGGGCCTGCTCCACTCATTAATATATAGATACTAGAATATGCTACTAATATGATACTAAGAACTGGATGGGTGACCAACCGCGAATATTGTCTTAAAGGTCCATGCGTTTTTCTTTCCTTTCTTCTTCTTCTTTTTTGCGTATTATGTGGTGTTATTGTTAACAGTGTATTGAAAAGCAGATTAAGCATTATTTCGGCGTCCGGTTTTAGAAAAAGACAAAAAAAAAAGAACAAATATGGCCCGGTGCAGTTCGCCTGAAAATAATTATTCTTCGGGCCGTAATACAGAGCTGAAACTTTGCAGCCTTTGATCTACATATATCGGCGGGGATGGGTTTTCGACAGTGAACGATCATAATGCCTCTGATTCCAATCTCCTGTTCCTCTGTCTCTTGTTGTCGGCGTTGCCTTCGCTGTGCTAAGCGATGTTCCTTCTGCCCCGCGGTTTCTTGTTGACGTCTTCTCCTTCGTTGTTCACGCTGAATTTGAAGTCGGCGTTCTCGCTCCAGAGGATTTTAGGTGGAAAATCTTCCTGGGCGAGGACTTGGAGCCACTTTGTTGTGCTTGTGTGTCATTTGCATGGGAAATTGTTCGTGATTCACCCATGGTAAACTTTCATTCACAGACGATGAATAAACACATCAAAATGCACCTTGGTCATCGGCGGCGAAGTCTATGTTGCCTGGAAACGCAAAATACTGCATGATGTCATTGGCGGACACCAAGCATATATTCAGAGAAAGAAAGATTTATTTATGAAGCCTCGAATTTCGCAGCTGGCTAGACCACGCGTGATTAGCAGACTGCGTGCGCGTTTCGCGCGCGACAAGATTATAAAGTCGCTACGCTCGGAATAACAAGAGAAACCATTGTCTGGTAAGTACAGGGTGTTTCAAAAGTTCGTTCCGATTGTAAATTGCATTTTGCGTAAAGCATTTAATGCTTCTTTAGGCAAATGTAAACTGAATCAGGTAAGAAATTTATCTAAGTAACCGTTCAAAGCAATTTCAAACTAAAATTTGAAGAAATAATAATATTTTTGAAGTATGCTCCAAATGTGCACGTACGCGACTTTTTTCGCGCCATATTTTTCCTGCCCATTTTGTAGGTTTTCTATTTTCGACTTTTTTTCCGTTTTCTTTAATTTTCACCTCTCTGACGCAAAAATGAAGGCCTACACTGTTTGCCCTAAAGCTGAGGCATCTATATTTTTGGTTCTCTGACCATTCAGTCAAAGAAATTGTTAAACTGTTGACTAAAGTCTGAATGATATAAGTGAACAAGTGGTCGAAAGTAAAGACTTTAGAAGACAAACCAAGGATTGTATGGCCGTCTTTTTTTAAATGTGTGAGAAATGTTATCGAAAAAGCTGTAAGTATATGCGTAATAAATCTACAAGACAGAAAGGTAAAAAAACTTTAACTTCCCAATATCAAAGTTTCGGGCAAAGATTGGAAAGCCTTGAAGACAAAAAGGCGGCGCACATGCAGACATGGTGTCAGAAGGATTTGGAAACTTTATTGCAAAGCGCGACCGGCTAGCAAACTCACATGATGTGAACCCTCTGGAGGCTATCTGGATTATCGTTGACGAAGAAAAAAAAAACAAAGAACCAGCCCCCAAATAACTGGACGAGCTAAGGCAGCGACTATGCTTCGCTTGGAAAAGTGTTTCTTTAGACACACTTTAAGTGCTCGTACATTCTATACCTCACCATGTCAGAAAACACAAAGAAAGACGTTCTGGTTAGCGATATTTCGGTTATACAATGTTATATGAATAATGAATAACATACTAAGTTTTACAATAGGTATTTTAAAAAATCAGTGAAATTTGAGCGAAGAAGAAATCGGAACGAACTTTTGAAACACCCTGTATATATAGATGAGGTGGTCTGAGCTAGAGTTTTTTACCTGCCTTAACCAATTTTTTTGGCTTCGTAACAGTCCTGTCTTAAGACAAATTGGTTTGGTGTTTTCTCAGCTTAAGAAATGACCGGTCTTCTTGTTAGCTTTGAAAGTGGTCAAACTTTTAGCCACGTGCAAACGGACGCAACGAATCCCAACATTATTCTACCCACAAAGTTGGGAGTTGTTAAGTTTTGGCCACTGAAAACAATTAGGAATATGGCATTGCTCATATTCAAATGACTTGCATTGCTGGTTTACACGTAACGTCACAGCGGCTATGTTGGTGATCACGAACAGAATTGTTTAATATCTGCTCTGGGAACTAAAAGCCGTTTTCATATAAATTCTTCAAAACATTGTTTATTGTATTGACCACCAACATGGCTGCCTTGTCATGTGACTGCAAACCAAGCATAACGGCCGCAGATAATGATGACATTTTTTTTTGAGAGTTTCAATCCGCGGGGACAAAAACAGTTGAGACAACTTGAGACACTTTGCTTTAAACTTTAAAAGGGAAATGAAGCTCTTACCATCTCACCCGCTCCAAGCAATGTTTGTTTAAAGCTAGAAAACACAACACCAATTCAAACTCCATAACATTTTTTTAATCTAACACAACTCCTTGCGATACTATGGGCAAATTTTTACAACGTGATAATATCGTCCGAACTAGTATTAGCCTCGTCTCACATATCCGATTTTCTTCGAAAACAGAGCTTTCTTTTCTCCCGTTTGGCCTGCCGTCCACATGCACGTATCTGGTGTACACGGTCACCGAAAAAACGCATCTTTTCAAAACCACTCTCTAAAGTGGAGATTTTTGAAAACGAGGGCTCATCTTTTTTGTCGATGATCTCATACAGTCATAATAGTTCATGCCCTGTAAGTTTTTTTGATCGCATTTCTAAGTGTGGACGCATACTGTTTTTGGAAAACTGAGAGGAAAAATCTCCGCTTTGAAAAATATCCGGATATGTGTGGAGATAAGGCCTTAGTCTAAACAAACAGTAAAAACAAGTTTGCTGTATTTGATTTTGTTCTACAACGATTTTTGTCTTCTTTTTTTTTATTTTTTTTTTGTTTTTTGTTTTGCTTTTAGTTTTTTTTTTGGTTTTCAGTTCATATTTTATTATATTTTTTAATTTTATGTGTGTCGTTATTTTTCTTTATTTTCTTTTTGCTTTTGTTTTTTGTTTTGTTTTTGTTTTTTTTTTGGTTTTTTGTGTTTTGTTTTGTTTTGTTTTTTTTTTTTTACCATATAGCTCTTTTTTATTGATTTTTATTGTTCGTTGTAGTTGTTTTTGTTGAAAATTTACGTGCGCCTTTAGTATTTGAGGAACAGGTCAATCTAGAGTTTTGACTATTTCAGCGAAATACATGCAGTAATTAAAGCTAAAAAAGGATGACTTAAACGGAAGAAAACAAAATCGTAATGTACTTCGTAAAGGAGTTACTGTCAGGGGTCGTAGCTGGACTCAGAACGGTGATTGAGAAA
This sequence comes from Porites lutea, assembly GCF_958299795.1. NCBI lineage: Eukaryota > Metazoa > Cnidaria > Anthozoa > Scleractinia > Poritidae > Porites > Porites lutea. The sequence goes on from NC_133207.1 coordinate 22,094,885, forward strand.
AAAGTTTTTTATTGTCTAATAGAACTAAATTATTCATTAGGAAGCATGTAGACACTGCACACACTCAGTGATGAATGGGGTGTTTGTCCATCTTTATCTTCCAAGCGAGTTTTTACAACTTGAGAATATCACCCTAACTGATATTGGCCAATACAACAAGTCAAAACCACAGCTAGTTAAACCTTGTTTTGTTTCTATTTTGTTTATTTTTTATTTATATTTTTGTTTTGTGTGTGTGTGTTTTTTTTTCTGCTTGTTTCTTTTTTGTTGTAGTCTTTTTGTAATATTTGATTTGTTTTTTTGTTTTATTTTGTTTGTTTGTTTGTTTTTTTTTGCTGTTGTTGTTTTGTGTTGCTTAATGGCCATTTTTTGGTACGTTGAAATTGTTTTCTTCAGTTTAATTTGTTAGTTGTTCTTTTTCTAAAACCATCTGTTTGAGTTCTAATTATTTGAAGTACCAAGCTAGGATTCCTAAAGGATATAATACTAAAATAAAATCATGAAATTGTAGAACATGCAGCATAGAGATAAAGTATTGATAAACAGGAATGAACAAAACGTAAAAAAACCAAAGCGGATGTGGATCGAGTAATATTGAAAGAAAAAGAATACCCCTTAATACTTCTCCAATACAAAGCTTTTGCCTCAATCTCCATTTTGAAAGTACAGCTACGGCCCTGTCATTATTCTCGCCAACTACCTACTATACCTTCAAGCAAGTACGGTTTTTACGATAGTTCATATTATCTACGATAATTGTACTAAAATATCGTGCAACACGAAGAAATTCAGTAAAGCTAAAAGTTGGTGATCAAAACGAAAGAAACTGTTGCGAATGTGCATCGGATAATACCTATCATCTTTATAGCGACTTAAACGCTGAAGGAGTGGTCTATTTATTTCAAGTGGTATCTGATGATGATTTTATCCAGCAAGGCGAATTTCTTAATCTCAAACCCAGCTCTCGCGCGGCCAAGACAGGGTGAGATCAAGGTACAACAGTTGGGAGTTTCTTTGATGGATTTGAAATTTAAGAATATGAGCATTTACAGATCTCTAAAATACCGTGACCTAGTCCCTTTTAGACAACTTATCTTCAGTAGTTATTGAGAAAGATAATACAGATCAGTTATTGTCATTTTTCCCAGCAGATGTATCAAAAGAAAGATTTCCGTCTCAAGAATACCTTTTCTCTTTTGCCATCCCCCACCCTGTCCCAAACATAGCTGGTAAACTTATGATGAAAATCGTTAGACAGGATCTAATAGCAGTAAAAAGCAGTTTTTTTACACAGATCAATCAATTTCATTCATCTCTGCAGATTTATCTGGGGTACGTTTTCAGTCACAAGAATATCGTTACCCTCTTGCTCCCCCCCCCCCAAAAAAAAAACCCACCCCACCATATCTAAAATATAGGTTGTAAGTTTAAGATAGCAGTTGTTGCGCAGTTTTTAAACAAGTTACTGCTAAATGCGAGTTTTTTAAACAAATCAGTCATCTCCATTTTTCTAAGCAGATTTAACTAAGGCTTCAGTCACAAAATTTTTTTTTTCCCTTCCCCCTACCCCCACACCCTATCTAAAATATAGCCTGTAACTCCCCCCTCCCCCCACACCCTATCCAAAATATAGCTTGTAAGTTCCCCCCTCCCCCCTACACCCTATCCAAAATATAGCATGTTATGATGAAAATCGTCGAAAAGTGTTTACGATGAAGCGTTTCATCCTTCGGAATTTTCCAATGACTCCACCATAATATCGCAGATTGTAATTCTGAAAAGGAGAGAACAACTTTAATAAATAATTTTTAAATGTATCGTACTATGTCTGTAAAACCTATTTTTTGGGGGGGGCGGGGGGGGTTGCTCAACTCAACCCGTACATCATAAGATAATGTTAAACTGGGGAAATTCTCCGGAAAAAATCTTTCGAAAAAACAATTAAAGACAAATTCCAATTTTTTATTTACCTACCTGTTCTTTGAGAAGTTCAACTTCTTGCATAAGCAGAACGTTTTGCTTCTTAAATGCAGCTAATTCTACCCTGAGGGTCTCGTTATTTCTGAAAACGACAGAGGTTAAACAGTAAAAAAAAATAAATGAATAAATAAATAAATAATATGCCTACCTACATGTTACCCTTAGACTTGGACTCGTCTTGAAACATCTTGCACCCACATCCCTAACGGTCAAACTTACAGACCTGTAAGATCTGGGTAGCGAAGGCCTTTAATTTTAAGTACGAATAAAATACATGTAACTATTTCGGAATTTCGGACTGTTATGTTCGCGAAAATATAAGCCAATTTCTTTATAAAAATCAAAACTTCTGCCTTGTCCGTCCGTATATGTGAGCATTTTTCAGCTAGCGGAAGAATAAATCAGTCAATACATGCAAAATATTGGTTACCATTAATTTTGTTGCCATATATTGTGATTGATTTAGCTCTTCCGCCTTTGATTACCAATCCGACAAACTCACTTCAACTATATTGTGATCGACAGCCTTGTAAGTTGATCGAAACGCTGGTTTCACTAAACATCATAAACCTCTGCCCTTGTTATTACGACGCCCACAGGCCTTCCCTGGTAAGGTTCAGCCTTTTTATCGAGTGCTAGACTGAAATACTAGAATCGTCATTTTTATTTTTTGGCTTAATAACAAGTAAGTTGTTCTGCCACTTTTGAAATTTTCGTCGTAAAACGATTACCTACAGGCTGCACAAAAAGTTTAAGAAAAAGCCAGAAGGGGCCTATTTCATCCTGGATGTAACTTGGAGTAGAGGACAATAACTTTCTTTTAAAACATGCACACTTAGCTCAGAGTAAAGGTCTAAATTAAAAATTTTTTTTAAGTTGTTGTAGACCGTATTTAATGGCTGCCAAGGATAACAAGGGAGTTACTTACTCTTGCAATTCAATCTTTGCTGCCTTCTCAGACTAAAGTATAAAACGAAAGAGAAGGGATTAAGTTAGGATCACAATCGAGGTTCGTGTCAAAAATCAACTTTTTTAAATGTTCTTTATTTCACGGAGAGGTCATCCTCCGTTTGTACATCGCTGGTACCCTCTATGCGAAGAAGAAGTAATTTTCAATTAATTTAACAGCTTTTATTAATTTTTCATACTTAAATAGTGAATACAAATAAAAACGTAACAAATAAATTTTAAAACACTACAAAACACAAAACATCCAAACAATTTCGACGGCCATGTACACTATATTTTTATTACAACCACAAAAAGAACACAAATAACATACAAACATTCACAATACCATCAAAAAAAGAAAAGGAAAACGTACAACATTGTTGTTGTTGTCTTTTTTTTTTTGTATTCACTAAATAAGTGTGAAAAATTGTTAATAAGTGTCAGTTAATTTCAATATAAGGTAAAGCTCGCTCTGATTGGTCAATTATCCATTTACAATAATAAAATAGTATTCTCTTTTGACCTTTGTCCTTCTAACCAAATATTGTCACGTTAACTGATTGAGTCTATTCATACTTTGTCCGGGTACTTTTTATCCTTCATCTCTGACAATTCAAAGAAAAGCTGTCGCATCAAAGATTGCCAGAACTTCGTTAACGTAGATTTCAAATGGTATATCTATGTGCGGTCAACTCTTCAAAATTCTTAAAGGCCTTAGAACCGAGGCCTTCCGACTGAGTTGAGCAAACTAAGCTGACTAGCTTCCAGTCTTTCATAGGTAGTTAAGAGGGATGTACTTACAGTCATAAATGTAAGCTATACTTTTTCACTTTAAAAAAAAATCAAGTAATTATTATTCTTCTCACCTGAATCTTCTCAGACAGAACAGCTTTGTCTTTCTCTGCACGTTCACAAACCAAATCTTTTTCCTGAGAGCTTTTCTTCCACAACTCACACCGCTGGGCCAAGGAACGTTGCTCTTGATTAGCAATGCCTAAACTGAAATAACATACAAAAAACATATTATTATTTAAATACTATTTAGAAAGACAGAACGTGCACGACGTATGATATACTGACAAATGCTAACGATAATCTTCAGGACAACTTTTTTTCGACCGTATACAACAGTGGGTCTTCTTCATCCTGGATGAAAACCGTTACAAAAGAATCGTCACAAAATGTTACCAAAAAATACAATAAGTACGCGATCGTCAAATGACAGTAAAATAGAGTACCATGTACATAATATGAACCTCGAATTAACCTGGTAAAGCCTGCTATAGATATACTATTATCATATCATTATTGTTTATATTATTGTTTTTTTGGTCAGCTTAGCGGCCAACGAGATTAAAACGACAATGCCAAAAACTCCTGACTCCACATAAATCAAAGCTTAACGGACGAAGCAACATATGATTCTGAGAAGATTCAGTGTAGTATCGAAAAAAAACGGATCTTTGTTATTACAAACTTGCATTGTCGAGAAATTTGAACTCAACTTCAAGATCGAAATACTTTCCGCATGCAGGCACATTTCTTGCGCCAATGGCCCGCGTTATGCCGAAAACAAAACTTTGAGGATTTATTCTACCTAAGAATGTCTTACTTACTCTTCGGTGGTTTTCTGGTAAGACGATTTAAAATAAGCGACCTGCAAGTTTGAAAAACTTTCGTTAGCATTTCATACTAAAGACGAAAAGAATAACAATAAAAATGCGCGTTACATGAGTGTAAAGGTATTTAGCACGAAACTACTAACTGGGACAACTATTTAAGTCTACTACTGGAGACGGAACCGCCGCCGCCGTGGTTATCCAGACCATGCGAAGTTCCAGCCTTCATTTCTTAGTTAATGTACGACCCTGAGTATTGGTCCGGGACCGGCAACATCTCGCTCTCCAAACAAGCGCTTTACCGGCTGAGCTAATCCTGCCGCGGTTCCAAATTCTTCTGCTTTGACTATGCTAATGTATGCTTTCAAAACTCGTTCTTTTCATTGTGGAGTACCCTACAGTAATTTGTTGACAAGTACTACAAAAATAACTTCTGCATAAAATACAGAAACCAGTTCAAAGAAGAAAAAACTGCATCTGTTGATTTTGGCTTGTCCTATAAAACACGTCAATTTTTTGTTAAAAAAGAAGCAATATTCAGTTTGTTCAAGCTACAGACTAAGTACCTCATCTTTCAGTCCATGTATGGTCTGTGAAGAGGTGCTAAAATAGAACAATTTAAAGAAATAATCACTTACTGTGGTGCCTTTTCTAAAGCTTAGGTACCTACTGGGAGTAGTTATCTATTTACTGTAAAAGCCAATAAACTACATGGGATGTGAGTTGTAATTTACTCAAGATCAAAGATGTTCCCCGGGTCCTTGTTGTCACTTATTTTTAGATCCCTGTAGAATGCAACACATTTTTAGTTTTTCGTGGAATCAATTTTGCTATTTTTCCCTTTTTTTCTTTAAATACTTTTATTGGCCTCTTTCTATGTCGTTTCATAAAAGCCTTCATTGCAGCTTCACAACAGAAAATGAAGGAAATTCTGAAAATTTGTTCAATTTGTTCAGATTTGTTCAGTTGTTACAATTTCTAAAAGCAAAAGAGATAAAGCACTTACAGTTCTTCAACTCGCAGCCTTTCTTGCAACTTTGCATCGCAGAGAGAAAACAAAAGACAGAAAATCAGAAATACATGTATACAGTGCAAGCCAATAAATACAACAGCTGTCCTTTACAAACTTTTGGTGCCTTTTAGGCGTGTGTTCTGGAGAGGTGTCCCCGGGTTAAAGTTAAATCTTAACTCATGCTTTTATTTATGCATACCATGTAGTATAGGGAAGTGGGGATGGGTAACGTCTTTTTATGAAGGAGGGAGTTCCTACAAATAATTTTACATAGTTTATATATTAAATTCCACTTACCTCGTTATAAGTGGCGCGAAGTGCGGAAAATTCCTGAGATAATTCATCTGTGAATTTCTCGAGCTTTCTTCTTTGCTCTTCATTATCAGCTTCCAAATTAAGGATCCTCTCCTGTGCTTTCGAAAGGTCACGTTCTGTTTTCTAAGAAATGAATAAACTTTAAATTAGCTTGAAACTTTCGTATAATCAATCGAAGCCTCATAGCTGGTAGTCGTTTGTGGGGGAGGAGCGTCATGCGTCACGACAGTAAAAACGGCTGCAAGGGAGACTACAAATTTGTTAACGTTTTAAGGAATAAGAAAAAAGTCATACCAAGAGAACCCGGTTTATCTTGCCGCCTTCCTTCTCCAATGATTGCTTCATGGCATCCAAGGCATTCTTCTCCTCCTCAATTTTCTTCCACCTTGAATTTACAACGAAAATAAAAATATCCCTGATGTCAGCATGCAGATTCTTGGACATGATCATACATTAAATATTTTCCACCACCAGTGGCGGATCCAGGGGGAGGGCTTTGGGGGTCAAAACCGCTCCCTCCCCCCCATCAGACCTGACGCTTTTTTAGAGCTGCAATTCTTCATCGACAGAATCGTATATCACCGTTTTTTTATGAACGCACCATAACCACAGGGATGTAAAAATGTAATTGTTTTTGTGTACCCTCCTATGATCTGTTCGCTTCTGCTCGCAAAGCAGTACTTGCCGCGCCAATGTCGACCGGCGTTCACAGGTTGAGAAACACGTGGTCGTCTCTGTGAGAAGTAATTTGCCACAAAAAAGTGCAACAGGCCTTTCTGAACCAAACTCCCCCCTCCCCCCCGACCCATTTCCCAATTAAAAATTCCTGTATCCTTGGTCCGCCCCCGGCCACTGAATCGAAATAGTAGTACGTCATTAAAAATGTTCTTACATGTCCTCCGCAATCTCTCTTGCTTTTGTCTGTTCCTTGATCTGCGTAAATTGTATACGAAATATATCTAGTTATTACTGAACTAATTATTATCCTTGTACATGAAAAGTCATAACAAACGGCAAACAAGTATTTCCGAGCACTGCTTTCTGCCTGCTGCTTACTCAAGGTTTTCCCATTGAGGAGAACCTGATTACCTATTAATTTTGGCTTCTTTTTCAAGTCTATATTAGTTACAGTAAAAGAAGAAAATATAGTTCAACCTCCAAACAGAAGTTTTTTTGTTTGTTTGTTTGATATCTTCTTCATAACTACACAGGAGCTTTATATGAATATGGTTAAAAATCCCTTAGTTTATCACATAATTGACATAAAACAGCAATATCATCTACTTCTTTCAGGGTGCCCTGTCACAAGACTTTGGTTGGTTCTCTCGGTTTATCGCAACTGACCTGGACTCCTATCTTACCTCATTTTGTTGTTGTTTGTCTTTGATTTCAAGATCACTGACTCTTCTTGATTGTCGTTTCAATTTCAGGGAGAATTCTTCTCTTTCTTTATCCAGAATTTGTTTCATTTCTCTGTGTAAAAAGCAGAGCAAATACTTTAGCCTTAATTATATACGAAAATCCCCAGTAGGGTTCTTTAATCCCGTAATCCCGCGGGTCATTTGGGCATTCTAACTCACGTGCATACTTAAAATCCCGAATCATGTCCGATTGTACTTCAAAATCTCGAATCCCGAGCTTCAAATAAGGGAACTATCGGATCCCGAAAAACCTTTAGAGTGTTTTCACAATGATGACGTCACGGCGGCCATATTGGTGTCCCAAAACAAAGAAACGGCGGCCATGTTAGTGTCCCAAACGAGTCGGCCTGTGGGAGTTAAATTCCTTTCTTATGCAAACGTTTTCTTTTGTTTCAATAAATTTGCAAAGATGCTGGCCACGTGAGTGAAAACACTCTGTTGGGGACCCTCTATCTACCGCCTCATGAACAATCTTAACCTCACTGGCAGCCGTTAGCCTGTACACAGACGTTGTTTTCTTTTTCTTTTCGTTCTTCTCAAAATTTCGGTGAGCAAGCGCGAAAACGAGCGCAGAGCGGGAGAAAGAAACACCACTACCCCTTGCGCTGGCGGTCAATAAATTCCCTTGCGGTTTATATTTTAAAACCCGCGCGCGACGGACTTTGAAGAGAAAATAGAGTGTCTGTGTACATGCTAGGTAGCCGTAAGATCTGAGAGCATTGGTGACGAGATTGTTACCGTTTTTGAGCACGCGTTCGGTTCCATCCCACGCATGCTAAAGAAGAAATTGCTTTGATCGGATATCAAATGAAGCCCTCTTAAATAGCCAGAAATGGAGCCTACAATCAAATGTATGCTTATCAAGTATTGCACAAATGATTAAAAGCTACAAACTAAAACCTACTCGAGACGTTTTTCAATAGTCCTGGTGGTGCCGGTCTTTTCTTCTTGTTTCTTTTCTTCATCTTGTTGTTTTTTCGCACTTTCCTGATGTTTTGTGGCAACTTTCCACTGCTGGGTTGCATCGTTCTGCTGTTGTGCCGCAACTTGCTGATGCTGTGTCGCAACTTGCTGCTGATGTGTCGCAACTTGCTGATGCTGTGTTGCATATTGCTGAGCGTGCATTGTGGCAAATTGCTGTTGAGCTGCATATTGTTGTTGTGCTGCAGTCGTAGTCCAGTATGGCTGACTGTGGGACAAAATAATTGGAGCTAACGTGAAAGCTGATGATAGCATTACTTATGTGAACAATTTGTTTCTTTCTGGGCCATAGATTTACTATGAATGTTTACCTGACAACAGAAGAACGTGGAAGTCATTTTTGCATAAAAGGCTTATGGATAGGTGCGTAAAAAGTAAAAACTTACATAAATGGGGCATGACCTGGCTGCAGTTGAATTCCGCCAGCCCAACCTTGCTGAACTGCAGGATTATACGGGAACTGTTGGTACTGAACGGGAACGGGCTGGAAAAAAAATATTTAACTTTTATAATACCCTACTGTCAGCCATGTAATAGTCTCAGTTTATGTCTTCTTAAAATAATAAGTTTGATAATTTTGCAGGGAGTGAAAGGTCTTTTGCCTTTTAACTAAGTTTGCAGTCAAATTTCAGTGTAATTTTCTCGATTTTGCTTACAAAAAGACCACTTTGACTGTATCTACTAACTGAGAGAATAATAAAAGATTCAAGATCCAAGAAATGGCTTTCCTCAGCTCAGAGCAAGGAACAAAATTTAAAAGGCTATCCCAACTTACTTTCTACGAACCAAGCTCGGTCACACTGTGATAAGGGAGAGGAGAGAACCCTGGAACAGAGTTCATTGTTAACGGACCGGGTTTTCGCCTTACAAATAATCAATTACCTGAACGCCATAGTAACGCAATGGGATTTCTCTTTGCGGGTTCCAGTAAGGATCTCTTCCACCATTTTCAATGTGATCAACTGAAGATAAAACCAAAACGCCTTAAGGTGAATAATTTTTTCCGGTGGGAATTATTTTTTTCACAAAGAAAACAATTGAAAGAGGAAAAGTAAAAAACAGCTGCAGAAGAAACTCAGGACACGTTACCTGGCGGTTTAACGCCGTTCGTTTCCCATAGCAACGGATTTTTGTCGCCGGGTTTAAGCCTTATAGCTGTAGAAAAAATATATATGCCGTTATACAAATATCAATTAACCAAGAGTGAGAACATGCAGTGGTGATCAAATACTGTACTAGATCTAAAGGATCATTGGAAAATATTTTAGATAAAATTGTAACTGATAAAAAACAATCGAAAAGTTGCAGATAAAACAGCTTGGCGATCACAACTCATACTTGTTAATAATGTGATTGGTATGGACTGATAACGTTACGGTTACCGATTCATTTGTAATGTGTTTGGTTACTCTCATAAGCTTCAGCAAGAGTTTATAGTATATTTTATGGTCAAATGCTGAATTTTAAGACCAATAAAAACTATAACTACTTGAACAAAACTCGAAGAAAATATATATTCAAAAAATCTATACGCAGCAAAGGATTAAAAGGAAGTCGACAGTAAGTACCTTTTGGTCTAATAAGGTCGGTCCGTTGTCGAGTTATTTGAGCATAAATGTTAAGTTCAGAATCTACGGAAGATATTGAGAAACAAGCCGGCATGATTAGTAGGAAATATATTTTATGGTTGATTTGTTCGATCGCAAGGATTCTCAGAATTCTTTAAGGGGGCAAACAAAGTTAAGTCAAGAGTAACAACAACACTCCCCTCCCCACAAAAAAGAAAATACTTTGAAAAAGAACTTTTTAATTTCAGATTTTGCCAAGCCTAACTCGCAGAACAGCTTTGCGGGGAAAGTGCAATCAGATTAATAGATGATATACAAATTATCAAGATTAATCGCTAGATGGAGAATCCATAGGAAAAAACTAAGAAATAAAAACTTGCTTCAAACTACCTTCTTTATGATCCGGCTTCTTAGCGAGATTCTTTTCATCAATCTTTTTCTGAAGAGCTGTGGCAAAAAAATTAACATAGTTAATAAGTTATAATGAGTGGAGCCTAAGTCTTTACCGTCAACCGTCCTGATCAGCTACATGTAAAAATGTGGGGAAAAATTTACACTTATTAATAAATATACTGGCAGAATAAATTCAGCTCAGCATTTCACGAACAAAGAGTGCCATAAAAATTCAATTTTTCCAGACTCTCTTGGCGAAACCGTTCTTTATCTTTGGAAAAGTTTGCCTTTGAAAGATGGTATTACGCCAAGAAGGCAAATGAAAAAGAATTTAATTAAAACGTTGCGCGCGCAACCTCGAGGCTGTTACGGGAAATCAGGAATTTATTTTTCGCCGCGCGATAGACTTCTCCTCAAATCCAAGGAGTGAAAACAATTTTAAAAGACGAAAGAACAACCACCAAATATGTTACTATATTTAAGGCTCTTACTATTTATTTCCTCTATTCATAATTTTCTTGTAAGAAATGTTTATTGTTCCCCTAAGGATAGCTAAAGTTTTAGACCAGCAAATTCGCACAAAAACTTGGAATTCGCTGAGAGAAATATATTTTTTAGCCAACAAAAAAGCGTACCTTTTGGTAAAGGAGGTGGCTCCCAGTATGAATTAACCTCTTCAGGTTGAACATGAAAAGCTGTGGAAAGAAAAACAAATGTTAGTAAATGAAAAAAATCATTATTGCTAGCAAGACTTACAAGAAAAGATTTTGAAAGAGTTTATCGATCAAAATTGTATAATTCGAGAACAACGGATAAAATATTATAGCTACTTATACCTTCACTTATAGAAGCCATTGTTCCGGTCTTGGGTAAAACTTATATCCTCAAAAATCGCAAATTACGACTCCGAATATAAACACAACTCAGTCGTACAAAAAGGCTCAGTCGAGTTACTACACTCACGAATTACTCGACGTCATAAAGGCTTCGAATTACCATGTATGGCATACTCCAAAAATGCGCGCGCGCTCTCTCGTCTTCTTTTCCTTGTTATAAGGCAAAAACGTTTATGAATGTCACCGAGGGTTAAAACCAATTTAACAAATGGAAAGGATTACTTCAGGCTATTTTAAGTTTCTTTCACAGAGTTTGGTGAACACAGTTAGGAGTACAGATGCGCGCGTATGTCACAGTTAAATTTCAAATGTGCGTTGACAAATTTGCGCGCGCAACCTGTAGGCGCTTTACAGGGAGTGGCTGAGAGGATTTGAACTCCCAACAAACGAAAACAAATCCAGCAAGTGTTGCAAGTGGCCAGCGGGAAACTTGAACCCGGGACCGTCAGATTGCGAGTTCCTACGCGCTGACCCCTCGGCAGCTCCAACTCATCTTTCAAGAAAAAAAATCACGGAAAATGAAATCCAAATTACTTCGTTACGCGAGCGACCACGCTCTCTGTTGTGTCGTGGTGTATTGTGGGAGATGTGCAAATGGCGTATTGTAGCGATCGGTTGCTGTGTTGCATGGTGTTTTAATTTAAGACACGAAAATGACTACTCTCAAGGAAGATACTTAAAAGTACTTAAAAGTATCTTCCCTGATAACAGCCATGTACGTGCCTTAACGAATATCTCCACAAAAAAATAAAAAAATTTAAAATCACAGCTCCAAATGTAAACACTACTTAGACGTTCAAAAAAATCAGTCGAATTACTACTCTAAGTTCACAAATTATTCGACACTATAAAGGTGTAAGTAGCCTTCTTTTATATTATTATATTATTTGGGGTCAAAAAGCCGTGGCTGTTTTATCGTTTTTGTGCCCCGCTTAAAATTTTTGCCCCACTAGACCACTACTAAGTAAAAAAATGTCACACCGAAAATTTACCGATCATACCCGATTAAAGGTCGAACCCCGCTAATCGAAACACAAAAGAATGTGATAAACAAAAGCACTATTGTCTACCAAATATGCAACCTAATCAATAGGAAAAGTTTGATACGCAGGAGACATAAATTTCAGGTTTTTCATGGGGAATATGCCCGCAGACCCCGCATTATAACCATCCGGCCATATAGATGGCACCCCGGTCGCTGAACAACTTAAGACGTTTACTTGTATTACCAAAAATTATGAAGCCTAGAAAATCGGTAACTTAGAAGAAGTTAAGTACCTTCCCCGCGGATAGCAGCCATGTTCGTGCTTGAACGAATATCTTCACGGAAAATCAAAAAATCATAGCTCCGAAGTAAACACAACTTAGTCGTTCCAAAAAACTCAGTCGAATTACTACTCTAATTAAATTCACAATTGTAAATTATTTGACGTTATAAAAGACTAGCCTTATATGGCTTATTCCAAAAATGCGCGCGCTTTAAACTTGTTATGTGCTGTTTCAAATAATCACAAAAATTTTCTATCGGACTTTAAGAACTAATGTAACATTTATAAGAAACAGGTTCATGAGTTTTGTGTTTTATGCGATTGTATTTCTCGATAATTTCTTAGTACATCTGGTAATAAACATGGGTGCGTGACACGATTGAATTACAGGGCCAGCGGAGCAGTTTTCAAAGTGCGGAGACCGATCCACCTCTTTGGAAGTGTGTTTGGGGGGAGGGAGGTTGTGGGGTTGTGGACTTTAAAAATGGTTGACCTGGTATCGACTCAATATTTTTTAACACAGTTGCAACTCATCAATCTTTTTTGTAAAATAGTTTCACAAACGAGAAAGGAGTTAGTAAAAAAAAAAATGTAACCATGCACAGCAGCATCATGATTTTCGCGTACTTCATAAGTTTTCCCGTTCTCTCCTTTCGGCTTTGTTTAGAACCTTTCTTTAGTCATTGTTGAACGGAGGCTTGTTTTTAACCTGCCGAAAAGGGCCTTTTCCTGCGACGATGGTTGCAGGATTTACCATCAGAAGCTTGCAGATCAGGAAAAAATTTCACTTATCAATATCATACTCTGCTGAGGAAATTCCTAAAACTTCCTCATGTTGTCTACCATGTCATCGAGTTCAATTTGTTTTAAGAAATCGTAGCTCCGTGGAGATTTAAGAACCTTGATTTAAAAGACTCCCTTGTTTGTGCGTATTATACTACATCACCTGGCTGGTGAAAACGCAGAATTCTACGACTAAGCGCAGTTTTGTAAAGATAGTCGTTTTGAGGCTTACCAACCAAGAGAGAAGGAGGTACCTCACCTTATGATATAGGATCGAAACTAAGAGGGAATGAGCTAGGACTTAGATCATTCTGTCTTGATCGAAACGGATCAATTTGGATGCTTCGGTGGAATCCGCCAGTCGAATATTCGTATTCCATCAAAGATTGCTTTTATTTGAAAATGTATTATATATATATTTTTTTTTTCAAAAAGTGTGGGGGAGGGGCAGGGTCGACCCCCAGCCCCTCCCCCTGCGCAGGCCCTGTAATTAACATTGTGAAAAATTAGCGCTCGCAGCCGCTTTATGGTCACAATCTTTACCTGTAATGTTTTACATATCACGATTGTCGCAAATCCAGGCTTAGTTCTGGTATGCTCTGTTTACTATCAACACGTTCGATTTTTTCCAAACATTTCCCGCTTATAACTTCTTTTGTGAAAATTAAATGTTGTTACAGTCTTGGATGGTGTGTGCCATAATCATGAAAGTAAAATAAAAATCCAGAACAAAACAAATCAAAAAATGATAAATTTTATAATGCCCTCGCCATTTACTAAGTACCAATTATGACTATTTCCTACGTAAACTCGTTTATCAATTTAGAAATAGATAAGGGAAAGCCCTGAAAAAACGAACCACAAGTCTTGGCACACCCTGTCTATGAGAACTTTGTTTTGTCAGTCAGTGACACAGGCTTACCTTCAGTTCTATTAAAGGCAACGATCCCCAGAATGGATTCATTTCTACACCTTTAGAGAAAATAAAATGCTGGTAAATGCATGAGCTGACGATTATCATTAAGTTAGAGATTGAAGAGTGCCTTAAAAAGTCTCATGTAAGAGTTTAAAGACCGCTTTAAAAAGTCTTGAGCAGGAGTTTAAAGGCCGCCATATAAAGTGTTATAGAGAAAAATTTTAAATCCCAGACAACCAAAAAAAATAGCTCTAGTTACCTTACTTGACAACAGCGTCGTGCTGGCTTTGAAGTTTAAAAGGTACATCCTCTAAAATAATAACTGTGCTAGCAAACTAAAGCTCTTCCAAGCATCACAACCAATACAATAGTCAGAAATAAACCAGTTAATCCTTTTTGTGTGTGTTTTTAGTTGGAATACAGTTAGAAATACACAAGCGCGCGTAACACATTTAAATTTCAAATGGTGACAAATTTGCGCGCGCAACCGTCATTTTACGTGCAGGCTACCAAAATATCAGGTCATAACAGTGTAACCGTTAGCATGCTTGAATTTAGATGAATTTTGTGAATATCTAAAATGCTTTCTCAGCCTGCTCAAGGGAGAATGCACAATATAATAGACTGATAGGTCTGTGAATAGGCCACTTGCACTAAGAGGTCACGTGACCAGTGCTCCCTTAAACAATAAGTTGGAATCTGGCTGATGCCAAAAATTGACAGAGCACATAAAAATTATCATACACCCGAAACTTGAGAGGAAACGCATTTAAGAAAGATAGTTTATGCCACTTTGAGTTTTCAACAAAGTTACTAGTATCATTTGTATTGGCCGCCATGTTGGAGGGCATACTCTTGCCCTCTAACATGGCGGCCAAACCTACTTTTTGCTTATATCTCGTCAAACGTTTGATAGTTACGCCAGGTGTGCTGTAAACGGTACCACATCATCTTTTCAAGATTTTCCGTGAAGTTTAAGTGCAGAATTTGTGTTCAGAAAGAGGTAATTCAAAATTTAAAAATCATATTTTGGTCACGTGACCAGCTACGAACTTACTCATTTTAAGAAAACGATGCGGGTTTGAAAAACCAAATCACTATTATTTTGTTTAAGATATGACCCACTTATCATTTTTCGAAGGCAAAATCAGATAACTTTCATTTTCATAAAAACGATGTCACATGACCTCTTAGTGCAAATGGCCTATTAACCTTGTAGCCGCGCCTTGATCGAAACGAAAAAGACTGGTCAACAAGATGGCAAAAAAGGCGCGTGAAAGCGGTTGAGGGTATTCATACCCAGAACTCGTCAATTTTACTTGTATTTAAAGGTTGTTTGAAGATGAGATGATGCTTATGATAAGCTCTGCTGCAGTTGAAAATTTTGAGCCGTTTGGCAAAGCTTTCTACTCGCAGCATCCATTTGCAGCAATCCCTTGCGAAATCTAAGGTGGTTCGCATTCAAAACAAGGCGCTGAATCTACGAATGAAACCTTAAGCTCGAGTTTTTTGTTTTATTTTATGTTTTCTTTTTTGAACAGCATGACTAGAGTGTAGCTAAATGTCGTGGGTCGTGGGTCGTGGGTAGAGGTCGTGGGTAATGGGTGTTTGGGATTTGACTGATTTGGCGGGATATTGTTGATTAAAAGTGAACTTTTCATTACGACAACTGTAGTCTCTCGGGCCTCTTTGTGGCCTTGGAGGGGGGTACGTTAGGAAATTTTTGGTCGGGGATGTGCCCCTGGGACCCTTAGCCTATACCAGAGCTAGTTCAGCTGAATCTTGCTACCCTATACTAGACTAATCAGTGCACTTTGGTCAAGGACTGTTTTTGAAATATGTCGCTTTCTTCTGGGTCTTACATAGTTTCACAGGCCACGCTTGTAGGATTAACAGGCGATTGTTATTGTTGTTGTAATATTTTAATGCAGCTGTTTTCAGCGTGAAATCTAAAAGATCTTACAGTCCACAGCGGATGCTCCCGTTCTCGAGAATGTTTACCTTTTGTTGGATAAATAACAGACCATGCGAACATCTTGGAACAGCACCACCTCTTGTGAAAATTATTTCATTCAAATACTTTCGTGAGTCCTCTCATCTAAATCAAATGAAGCGAGCACACTTTCGCTGTAAAGTGCTTCCCATCGCCGCGCCGAATCACATGAATCCTTAACTTTCTTTGTCAAAAAATCTAGGGAAAGTAAAGGCTATTCCAGCTAGAGTAAAATCTTCTTTTTCGTGGCCCTCAGGCATGCAACAACTCGAAGCAAACCATATCGATCCACTCAATCGCTAAGGCGCGCAGTCGAAACAAAACTCTTGAAGCCTCACTAGCCTCGCTTTCGCGCAACTAGACCGGGGCCGGCCGAGAGGTCCGCCATATTTGCATTCGGTGTATTCCAGACCCAAACTCCCTGATTTGTATACCTTATCCCGGAGTAAACTGTTTGAAAACCATATCCTTCATAGCGGCACATACCTATACAGCCCAAGTATATCGCTAGTGGCAGTATTCATGCCGGCGTAAATGAGAAGCGCGAGAGTTAAAAAAAAAACACGTGCTATAAGTGTTTTGAACAGCTTCAAAAATTTATGTAGGTTTTGCTAAATTATACCTTTTAATGTAGATATAGTTGTACAAATACATTGTGCAACTCAATAGAAGCGTCTACCTTCCATCGCAGTACGGTTACCGTTACTGTTAACTTTATTTTTACTCTGAGGGAGCCCAATGTCTATAAGCCTCATGGTTTCTTTTTGGGCTTCCTCGCCACTTTCATTTGCTTTTGTGTAACTGTCTTGTTTTATCGTTATTTGTATTTTGTGGTAAATCAAATAAAGTTACAAAGTTAAAGTTACAAAGTTAGTAGGGCTATCCAACTGAGAGAAATAGCCCTCATGTTTGATTACGTCGGACGAGCAAATTTCACCACCAAGCATGCATCGTGTGTAAGCAAAATTCTTCGCATTTGCACTCTTTATGCGTGGGTATTCTTCTGTACTGCCGTTCGAATTCAAACTTCGCAACTTTATATTCTGAAAATGAGAATTGGTGGTGAACTTTACTCGTCTGATGCAAACATGTATCGGGGCTATTTTGCTCGAGGAGAGTTTCACTAAATCTAACTGCAACGCGACACGAGGCGATAAGCATTGATGATTTTTATGGCGAAGTGCAAACTGGTAAGAATTGTTGGTGACTCATTTAGCAAATATAATTTACTGGGCAGGAACAAAACTCGGGCCTGCTCCACTCATTAATATATAGATACTAGAATATGCTATTAATATGATACTAAGAACTGGATGGGTGACCAACCGCGAATATCGTCTTAAAGGTCCATGCGTTGTTCTTTCTTTTTTTCTTCTTCTTTTTTGCGTATTATGTGGTGTTATTGTTAACAGTGTATTGAAAAGCAGATCTAGCATTATTTCGGCGTCCGGATTTAGAAAAAGACAAAAACAAAGAACAAATATGGCCCGGTGCAGTTCGCCTGAAAATTATTTTTCTTCGGGCCGTAATACAGAGCTGAAACTTTGCAGCCTTAATTGATCTACATATATCGGCGGGGATGGGTTTTCGACAGTGAACGATCATAATGCCTCTGATTCCAATCTGCTGTTCCTCTGTCTCTTGTTGTCGGCGTTGCCTTCGCTGTGCTAAGCGATGTTCCTTCCGCCCCGCGGTTTCTTGTTGACGTCTTCTCCTTCGTTGTTCACGCTGAATTTGAAGTCGGCGTTCTCGCTCCAGAGGAGTTTAGGTGGAAAATCTTCCAGGGCGAGGACTTGGAGCCACTTGTTGTGCTTGTGTGTCATTTGTGTGTCATCACAGACGATGAATAAACACATCAAAATGCACCTTGGTCATCGGCGGAAAAGTCTATGTTGCCTGGAAACGCAAAATGCTCCATGACGTCATTGGCGGACACCAAGCATATATTCAGAGAAGAAAAGATTTATTTATGAAGCCTCGAATTTCGCCGCTGGCTAAGACCTTGCGCGGTTAGCAGACTGCGTGCGCGTTTCGCGCGCGACAAGATTATAGTCGCTACGCTTGGAATAACAAGAGAAACCATTGTCGGGTAAGTACAGGGTGTTTCAAAAGTTCGTTCCGATTGTAAATTGCATTTTGCACAAAGCATTTAATGCTTCTTTAGGCAAATGTAAACTGATTCAGGTAAGAAATTTATCTAAGTAACCGTTCAAAGCAATTTCAAACTAAAATTTGAAGAAATGATAATATTTTTAAAGTTTGCCCCAAATGTGCACGTGCCCATTTTGTAGGTTTTCAATTTTCGTCTTTTTTCCGTTTTCTTTAATTTTCACCACTCTGTCACGAAAATGAAGGCCTACACTGTTTGCGCTAAAGCTGAGGCATGCATTTTTTGGGTTCTCTGATCATTCAGTCAACGAAATTGTTAAACTGTTGACTAAAGTCTGAATGATATAAGTGAACAAGTGGTCGAAAGTAAAGACTTTAGAAGACAAACCAAGGAGTGTATGGCCGTCTTTTTTTAAATGTGTGAGAAATATTATCGAAAAAGCTGTAAGTATATGCGTAATAAATCTACAAGACAGAAAGGTAAAAAAACTTTAACTTCCCAATATCAAAGTTTCGAGCAAAGATTGGAAAGCCTTGAAGACAAAAAGGCGGCGCACATGCAGACATGGTGTCAGAAGGATTTGGAAACTTTATTGCAAAGCGCGACCGGCTAGGAAACTCACGTGATGTGAACCCTCTGGAGACCATCTGGATTATCGTTGACGAGAAAACATACAAAGAACCAGCCCCCCAAATAACTGGACGAGCTAAGGCAGCGACTATGCTTCACTTGGAAAAGTGTTTCTTTAGACACACTTTAAGAGCTCGTACATTCTATACCTCACCATGTCAGAAAACACAAAGAAAGACGTTCTGGTTAGCGATATTTCGGTTATACAATGTTATATGAATACTGAATAACAAAAGTTTTACAAAAGGTATTTTAAAAAATCAGTGAAATTTGAGCGAAGAAAAAATCGGAACGAACTTTTGAAACACCCTGTATATATAGATGAGGTTGTCTGAGTTAGAGTTTTTTACCTGCCTTAACCAATTTTTTTGGCTCGGTAACAGTCCTGTCTTAAGACAAATTGGTTTGGTGTTTTCTCAGCTTAAGAAATGACCGGTCTTCTTGTTAGCTTTGAAAGTGGTCAAACTTTTAGCCACGTGCAAACGGACACAACGAATCCCAACATTATTCTACCGACAATGTTGGGAGTTGTTAAGTTTTGGCCACTGAAAACAATTAGGAATATGGCATTGCTCATATTCAAATGACTTGCATTGCTGGTTTACACGTAACGTCACAGCGGTCATGTTGGTGATCACGAACAGAATTGTTTAATATCTCCTCTGGGAACTAAAAGCCGTTTTCATGTAAATTCTTCAAAACATTGTTTATTGTATTGACCACCAACATGGTTGCCTTATCATCTGACTGCAAACCAATCACAACAGCCGCAGATAATGATGACATTTTTTTGAGTTTCAATCGGGGACAAAAGCAGTTGAGACAATTTGAGACACTTTGCTACTTCAAAAGTGAAATGAAGCTCTTATCATCTCACCCGCTCCAAGCAATGTTTGTTTAAAGCTAGAAACACACAACACAAATTCAAACTCCATAACATCTTTTTAATCTAACGAAACTCCTTGCGATACTATGGGCAAATTTTTACAACATGATAATATCGTCCGAACTAGTATTAGCCTCGTCACACATATCCGATTTTCTTCGAAAACAGAGATTTCTTTTCTGCCGTCCACATGCACGTATCTGGTGTACACGGTCACCAAAAAAAAGGAATCTTTTCAAAGCCACTCTCTAAAGCGGAGATTTTTGAAAACGCAGGCTTATCGTTTTTGTCGATGATCTCATACAGTCATCGTACAGTGCATGCCCTGTAATAAGTTTTTCGATCGCATTTCTAAGTGTGGACGCGTACCGTTTTTCGGAAAACTGAGAGGAAAAATCTCCGCTTTGAAAAATATCCGAATATGTGTGGAGATAAGGCCTTAGTCTAAACAAACAGTAAAAACAAGTTTGCTGTATTTGAATTTGTTCTACAACGATTTTTTTTCTTTTTTTTTGTTTTGCTTTTGGTTTTTTTTTGGTTTTCAGTTCACATTTTATTATATTTTTTATGTGTGTCGTTGTTTTTCTTTATTTTCTTTTTGCTTTTGTTTTTTTTGTTTTGTTTTGTTTTGTTTTGTTTTTTTTACCGTATAGCTCTTTTTTATTGATTTTTTATTGCTCGTTGTAGTTGTTTTTGTTGAAAATTTACGTGCGCCTTTAGTATTTGAGCAACAGGTCAATCTAGAGTTTTGACTATTTCAGCGACATACATACAGTAATTAAAGCTAAAAAAGGATGACTTAAACGGAAGAAAACAAAACCGTAATGTACTTCGTAAAGGAG
This sequence comes from Porites lutea, assembly GCF_958299795.1. NCBI lineage: Eukaryota > Metazoa > Cnidaria > Anthozoa > Scleractinia > Poritidae > Porites > Porites lutea. Next base: position 22,115,449 of record NC_133207.1, read on the forward strand.
TTACTGTCGGGGGTCGTAGCTGGACTCAGAACGGTGATTGAGACAAACGTTTTGTATTGTCTAATAGAACTAAATTATTCATTAGGAAGCATGTAGACACTGCACACACTCAGTGATGAATGGGGTGTTTGTCCATCTTTATCTTCCAAGCGAGTTTTTACAACTTGAGAATATCATCCTAACTGATATTGGCCAATACAACAAGTCAAAACCACAGCTAGTTAAACCTTTTTTTTTCTATTTTTTTTTTTTATTTCTTTATATTTTTGTTTTTTTGTGTGTGTGTTTTTTTTCTGTTTGTTTCTTTTTTTTTGTCTTTTTTTTAATATTTGTTTTGTTTTTTTGTTTTATTTTGTTTGTTTGTTTATTTTTTTTTTGCTGTTGTTGTTTTGTGTTGTTTAATGGCCATTTTTTGGTACGTTGTAATTGTTTTCTTCAGTTTAATTTGTTAGTTGTTCTTTTTCTAAAACCATCTGTTTGAGTTTTAATTATTTGACGTACCAAGCTAGGATTCCTAAAGGATATAATACTAAAATAAAATCATGAAATTGTAGAACATGCAGCATAGAGATAAAGTATTGATAAATAGGAATGATCAAAACGTAAGAAAACCAAAGCGTATGTGGATCGAGTAATATTGAAAGAAAAAGAATACCCCTTAATACTCCTCCAATACAAAGCTTTTGTCTCAATCTCCATTTTGAAAGTACGGCTGCGGCCCTCTCATTATTCTCGCCAACTCCTTACTATACCTTCAAGCGATACGGTACGGTTTTTACGATAGTTCATATTATTTACGATAATTGTACTAAAATATTGTGCAACACAAAGAAATTCAGTAAAGTTAAAAGTTGGTGATCAAAACGAAAGAAGCGGTTGCGAATGTGCAAACTATAATACCTATCATCTTTATAGCGACTTAAACGCTGAAGGAGTGGTCTATTAATTTAAAGTGGTAACTGTTGATGATTTTATCCAGAAAGGCGAATTTTTTAATCTCAAACCCAGCTCTCGCGCGGCCAAGACAGGGTGAGATCAAGGTACAACAGTTGGGAGTTTCTTTGATGGATTTAAAATTTAAGAATATGAGCATTTACAGATCTTTAAAATACCGTGACCTAGTCCCTTTTAGACAACTTATCTTCAGTAGTTATTGAGAAAGATAAGACAGATCAGTTGTTGTCATTTTTCCAAGCTGATGTACCAAAAGAAAGATTTCCGTCACAAGAATATCTTTTCTCTTTTGCCATCCCCCACCCTGTCCCAAACATAGCTGGTAAACTTATGATGAAAATCGTTAGACAGGATCTAATAGCAGTAAGTAGCAGTTTTTTACACAGATCAATCAATTTCATTCGTCTCTGCAGAT